>NC_057799.1:422409980-422724888 GCF_018294505.1 Triticum aestivum | reverse complement strand
ATCATCCAAACTAGAGTCCAAAACAAGAGGAAAAGCGTGAGAAAAAATAGATACGTTGGAGACGTATCAATGGCCCCGCAGACCCTAAAACCGACGCTATAAAATCCTATTTTCGGAGAAAAAAATCAGGGAGAAAGAATTATCATGTTCCACGAGACGGAGCCGCCGTCACCTCCTGTTCTTCATTGGGAGGCCAGATCTGGAGTGTGTTTGGGGCTCTGGAGAGGGGGATCTTAGTTCTTCGTCATCACCAACCCTTCTCCATCGTCAATTCCATGATGCTCCCCACCGGGAGTGAGTAATTCCTTTGTAGGCTCGCTGGTCGGTGAGGAGTTGGATAAGATTCATCTTGTAATCGAGTTAGTTTTGTTAGGGCTTGATCCCTAGTGTCCACTATGTTCTGAGATAGATGTTGCTATGACTTTGCCATGCTTAATGCTTGTCACTTTGGGCCCGTGTGTCATGGTTTGAGATCTGAACCGTTTATGTTATCACCATTATATCCATGTTCTAGATCCGATCTTGCAAGTTATAGTCACCTACTACGTGTTATGATCCGGCAACCCCGGAGTGACAATAGTCGGGACCACTCCCGGTGATGACCGTAGTTTGAGGAGTTCATGTATTCACCGTGTGTTAATGCTTTGTTCCGGTTCTCTATTAAAAGGAGGCCTTAATATCCCTTAGTTTCCAATATGGACCCCGCTGCCACAGGAGGGTAGGACAAAAGATGTCATGCAAGTTCTTTCCATAAGCACGTATGACTATTTACGGAATACATGCCTACATTATATTTATGAACTGGAGCTAGTGTCGTATCGCCCTAGGTTATGACTGTCACACAATGAATATCATCCAACAAATTACCGATCCAATGCCTACGAATTTATCCTATATTGTTTCTGCTAAGTTACTACTGCTATCGTTACCGTTACTATTGTTGCTGCTACTATTGTCAAAACTATCATACTACTTTGCTACTGATCACTTTGTTGTAGATAATTAATCTCCAGGCGTGGTTGAATTGACAACTCAGCTGCTAATACTTACAAATATTCTTTGGCTCCCCTTGTGTCGACTATAAATTTTGGTTGAATGCTCTACCCTCGAAAACCGTTGCGATCCCCTATACTTGTAGGTTATCAAGACCTTTTTCTGGCGCCGTTGCCGGGGAGCATAGCTATATTTGTTGAGTCACTTGGAATTATTATCAATTTATCACTATGAAGAATCTGAAGGATGCTAAGACTACTATTTTTTCCTCTAAGACGAGGGGAGGTAAGGAACTGCCATCTAGCTCTGCTCTAGATTCACCTTCTGTTATAAGTAAACTTGCAACACCTCCACATGCTATTAATCTTGATATGTCGCAAGTTATTGATGATGCTACTTCTGCTATGAATGATGCTTATGATAATGCTAGTACCTTGCATGATGATGATGTGCCTCTAGGTGAATTTCTTGATGAACAAATTGCTAGAGTAAGACAACATGATATTGTTGAAACTGATGATGAGCTTGAAACTGAAAATCTTGAAACACCTACTAGAACTAGCCTTCCTAGGTATGAAATGCTAAGGTACCGGAAGGTTATGTTATGAATGAGGAGACGACTAGAGATATTCTTGCTTGTAAGGATAGAGATGGTCTAGAGAAATTACTATGCAAGTATAAAGAAAATTCTCTGAATGCTAGAATGCAATATGATCCTAAGTTTGCTACCTCACCTATCTTTATTGATGATAAGGATTATGAATTCTCTGTCGACCCAGAGTTAATTACTTTGGTTGAATCTGATCCTTTCCATGGTTATGAAACTGAAACTGTTGTGGCACATCTTACTAAGTTGAATGACATAGCCACCCTTTTTACTCATGATGAGAAGACTCGCTATTACTATATTCTCAAATTATTTCCGTTCTCATTAAAGGGTGATGCTAAAGCTTGGTACAATACCCTTGCTCCTGGTTGTTGATACGTCTCCAACGTATCTATAATTTTTGATTGTTTCATGCTGTTATATTATCATTCTTGGATGTTTTATAATCATTTTATAGTCATTTTATATCATTTTTGGTACTAACCTATTGACATGGTGCCAAGTACCAGTTGCTGTTTTTTGCATGTTTTTTACATCACAGGAAATCAATACCAAACGGAGTCCAAACACCGCGGAACTTTTTGTGGATTTTTTATGGACCAGAAGACTCCCGACGGGCCAGAGTAGCACCTGGGGGTGCCCCGAGGGGGCAACAATCCACCAGGGCGCGCCTGGGGGCCCAGACGCGCCCAGGTGGGTTGTGCCCACCTCGGTGGCCTCCCGCACCCCCTCTTTTCCCTATAAATTCCCAAATATTCCGAAAACCCTCGGGGTTAACCTAGATCAGAAGTTCCGCTGCCGCAAGGCTCTGTAGTCATGAGAAACCAATCTAGACCCCATTCCGGCACCCTGCCAGAGGGGGAATCATCTCCGGTGGCCATCTTCATCATCCCGGCGGCCACCACGATGAGGAGGGAGTAGTCCACCCTCGGGGCTAAGGGTTTGTACAAGTAGCTATGTGTTTAATCTCTCTCTCTCTTTCTCGTGTTCTTGAGATGTCACGATCTTGATGTATCGCGGGCTTTGTTAATATAGTCGGATCATATGGTGTTTTCCCCTCTCTATCTTGTTGTGATGAATTGAGTTTTCCCTTTGAGATTTCGTTGTTATCGGATTGAATACTTTTATGGATTTGAGAACACTTGATATATGTCTTGCAATTGAATACTCGTGGTGACAATGGGGTATCGTATTGATTCACTTGATATATGTTTTGGCACTCAACTCGCGGATTCCCGAGGTGACATTGGGGTAATCTATGCATAGGGGTTGATGCACGTTCTTGTCTTTGTTTCTCCGGTAGAAATCTTGGGGCACTCTTTGAAGTTCTTTATGTTGGATTGAGTATTATGAATATGATTTGCTTTGGTGTTATTTTAGTACGAACTCTAGGATAGATCAAACGGAAAGAATAGCTTTGTGTTATTTTAGTGCGAACTCTTGAATAGATCGAACAGAAAGAATAGCTTTGAGGTGGTTTCGTACCCTACAAACAATTTATTCTTGGGATAATTAGATTTATGCCCCTAGTTGTGTCCCACTCATCTGTTTTACCCCTAATTCCCAAAAGTCACTGGTTCTGTCCAAGTCACTTTGCTCCTATTATGCTTTTGCCCTTTGATCGTTTGACCATCAGTTTGAAAACTTCATAACTAATTCATACCAAATCAGAAAAATGCAAATAAGATACCGAAATGTTCAGAAAAACATCACCTATATGTCAGTGTCATTTGCATTCATGAAAAAAGTGTTGGAAAGTGCCCATCCGAGTTTTAGCTCTTATGCTACCACCATGAATAGTAAAATCTAAAAAAGTTCAAAAAATTGAAAAACAAATGGTGGCAAAGAATGACAAATGTTTTAAGTGCCTGCCAAGTTTCATCAGGGAATAACATTCGTGGGTGCCGTGGCAAAAAAACAATCAGCACTCCAAAATAGATTATTTTTTTGCCACGACTTCCATGAATGTCGTTCCCTAATGAAACTTGGCAAGCACTTAGAACATTTGTTGTTCTTCGCCACCATATTTTTTTTGAATTTTTTTTGAGTTCACTATTCATGGTGGTATCAAAAGAGCTAAAACTCGGATGTGCACTTTCCAACACTTTTTTTCATGAATGCAAATGACACTGACATATAGGTGATGTTTTTCTGAACATTTTGGTATCTTATTTGCATTTTTCTGATTCACTATGAATTAGTTATGAAGTTTTCAAACTGACGGTCAAACGGTCAAAGGGCAAAAGCATAAGAGGAGCAAAGTGACTCGGACAGAACCGGTGACTTTTGGGAATTAGGGGTAAAACAGACGAGTGGGACACAACTAGGGGCATAAATCTAATTATCCCTTTATTCTTATGTTCTTTGCTAGATAGGGACTTTGGAGTGATTCTTCATCGCACTTTGAGGGATGGTTATATGATCCAATTATATTAGCATTGTTGAGAGATTACACTAGTGAAAGTACGGACCCTAGGCCTCATTTTCAAGCATTGCAATACCGTTTGTGTGCCCATTTACTATTTTCTACCTTGCTGTTTTTATTTATTCAGATTATAAAAATATATTTCTACCACCCATATTACACTTTTATCACCATCTCTTCGCCGAACTGGTGCACCTATACAATTTGCCATTGTATTGGGTGTGTTGGGGACACAAGAGATTTCTTGTATTTGGTTGCAGGGTCGTTTGAGAGAGACTATCTTCATCCTACGCCTCCCACGGATTGATAAACCTTAGGTGATCCACTTGAGGGAAAATTGCTACTGTCCTACAAAACTCTGCGCTTGGTGGCCCAACACGTGTCTACAAGAATAAAGTTGCATAGTAAACATCCAGCTCTTTTCTGGCGCCGTTGTTGGGGAGGTGAGTGCATGAAGGTATATCTTTAGATCTTGTAATTGAATCTTTTAGTTTCTTGTTTTATCACTAATTTGGTTCGTAAAAGAAAACTACAAAAAAATGGAATTGAGGTTGCATCGTATTATTGATCATCTTTATAATATCTTTCTTGAAAATGATGGATCGGAAAATCGTGCTCAATTGTTAGAACAAGAAGTCCATAAAATGTTTGGCACAAAATATTTGAATGATGAGCATGCTTGCAATGTTCTTAGTATGAATTCTTTGAATATCCATGATGCTAATGATATGCAAAGCCATAAGCTTGGGGATGCTATATTTGATGAATATGATATTTTTAGTCCCCAAAGTTTTTATGAGAAAATTTATTATGATGATCGCATGCCTCCTATTTATGATCATTATAGTGATGAAAGTGGATTTGGAGACGTCGTGACTTTATTTAATGATGAATCCACTATTTTGGAAGAGGTTGCAATTGATTTTGACAACAAAGTTCCTATATATGATGATTATGGTGATGACATGTATGCTATAAATAATAGTTATAACCATGAAACTTGTCATCATGATTTTAATTTTCACTCTCATGATAGTTATTTTTTTGAGTTTGCTCCCACTACTAATGATGAGAAGAAATTTGCTTATGTGGAGAGTAATAAGTTTTCTATGCTTTTGTGTCATGAAAAGAATGCTTTACGTGATGGTTATATTGTTGAATTCTTCATGATGCTACTGAAAATTATTATGAGGGAGGAACTTATGCTTGTAGGAATTGCAATAATATCAAGTTTCCTCTCTATGTGTTGAAAGTTTTGAAGTTATGCTTGTTTTGCCTTCCTATGCTAGTTGATTCTTGTTCCCATATGTTGTTTGCTCAAAAAATCCCTATGCATAGGAAGTGAGTTAGACTTAAATGTGCTAGTCATCTGCTTCATGATGCTCTCTTTGTGTTTCAATACTTATCTTTTATGTGAGCATCATTGAAATCATTATGCCTAGCTAAAAGGCATAAAAGAAAAGCGCTTGTTGGGAGACAACCCAACACTTTTACCTACTGTTTTTGTGTGTTCACATGATTATGCTACTGTATTTATCATGTTTTATTGCTTTTTTCAATAAAGTGCCAAGTAAAGCCTTTGGGATCATGTGGGGTGATAGTTGATTTGATTTTGCTGAAAAACAGAAACTTTTGCGCTCATGAAAATAATTCTCATTTTTAACAGAAGAGTGCTTTTTAGTTGATTCATTTTGCAGAAGTTTAATATACAAATTTCTCACATGGTCCTAATTTTTTCATAATTTCTGGAATAGCAAAAGTATGGTTTGAGTACAGATTACTACAGACTGTTCTATTTTTGACAGATTCTGTTTTCAATGCATAGTTTGCTTGTTTTCTAGTTTTCATGGCTTATATTGCTCAATATAAATTGTGGAAATGATATGCTACAGTATACATTGTGCGGGAACAATTATGAATCTTGTCTTTGACAGTACCAAAAGTGAAATAGTTTGCTCTTTATCATACTAACCTATCTCACAAAGTTCCGTTAAGTTCTGTGTGATTGAAGTTTTCAAGTTTTGGGTGAGATGTTGATATGAGGAGAATAAGGAAACAAGACCCTAAGCTTGGGGATTCCCAAGGCATTCCAAGGTAATGTTCAAGGAATATCCAAGCAACTAAGCTTGGGGATGCCCCGGAAGGCATCCCCTCTTTCGTCTGCAACATTATCGGTAACCTCACTTGGGGCTATGTTTTCATTCGTCACATGATATGTGTTTTGCTTGGAGCGTCAATTTATTTTGTTAGGATTTTCTTGCTGTTATTTAGAATAATGTTTTGAATCTTTTATTTCAATAAAAGTGGCATTGATAGCCTTTACTATGCTTATTTTACAAGTCTACATGTTGCTGTTTGAAAACAGAAAGTTTACCGCTGTTGCAAAAATTCTCTAGAAAATTCAGAATGTGATAAAATGTTGAAACTTTTTGCAAAATAAGATCTGATAAATTTTCTACAGTGTGGTAGTTTTTTTAATAATTTTTGGAGTTAAATAAGTATTGATACTCTTGCATTCTTTTCAGACTGTACTGTTTTGGTAGATTGCTGTTATGTTTGCATTGTTTGCATATGTTTGCTTGTTTAATGATTCTATTTGAGGATAGGAATATTAAATATGCAGAGGTATTTAGTATGCAATGTTGAATAATAATTTTAGTGATTTGCTACAGTAGAGAATGATAAGGTTTTTGCATTGGTTTATACTAACTTATCTCACGAGTTCTTGTTGAGTTTTGTGTGGATGAAGCTTTTGAGATTTAGGAAAACCGTGATATGAGAGGAATTAAGGAGACACAAAAGCTAAAGCTTGGGGATGCCCAAGGCACCCCAAGATAATATTTCAAGAATTCTCAAGCATCTAAGCTTGGGGATGCCCCGGTAGGCATCCCACCTTTCTTCTTCGACAATTATCTGTTAGTATCGGTTGAGCCTAAGTTTTTGCTTCTTCACATGAGTTGTGCTATCCTTGAAAGTTCTTTTTATTTTGTTTTTCTTGCTGTTTTAATAAAACACTTAGAACTGATTTTTTTTAAATAAAATAGAGTCCTCAAATAGTTGCCAGAGAGGCCAGGTAAGCGGCATTCACATCCCGTCAACGAAGCTCTTTTTTACGGAATTGCTCTAGTGCTTCACTTATATCTTTTTGAGCACGGTGTGCTTTAGTATTTTTGAAGAAATTCTCTCTTGCTTCACTTAAATTAATTTGAGAGAAAGAAATATTATGCTCATGATCTTCACTTATATTTATTTGAGCTTAACAAAAGCAACACATGAAAATTAGTCCCAAAGTGATAGATATCCAAGAAGGATATAATAAAAACTTTCATGAAGATCATTGGACAAAATAAACTTGATTCCTTGTAATAGTTTTGAGATATGATGATGTGATATGTGAGTCATGTTGATGAGTAATCGTGCTTTAGTAAGAATATTGGTGTTAAGGTTTGTGATTCCCTATGCAAGCACGAAAGTCAATGGTTGTGCAATGAAATTACATCCTACTTGTGGTGCATTATTCGGTGTTAATTATGCTTAATGCTCGCTTATGAGATTTTCTTGGTTGGTCGCTTCTCAATCTTTTGCTAGCCTTCATTTTGCACTAAGTATGATCTCTACTTGTGCATCCAAAACCCTTTAAACCAGTTTTGCCACATGAGTCCACTATACCTACCTATATGCGGTATTCTTTTGCCGTTCTAAGCAAATTTGGATGTGCCATCTCTAATTTTCAAAATAAATTTCTCTTTTGTGTGCTCGTACCGCTCGCGAGGCGGTGAGGGGTGGCCAATATTTTCCATGCTAGATGTGTTATTCTCACGATGAGTGTTTATTCACTTGTCATTGCACGAGAGTAAGGCAAAGGTATTAGGGATGCCCAGTCCCGAAATGAAAAATGAATTTAATTTATGTTGTCAAATAATAAATTCCTTGGAAAGTGTTGGTATGGAGGGCACCCGTGGATACGGTTAGCCATGGAAAGTGAAAGTATGGTGGAAAAAGGAATAAACTTTATTTTCTGTTTGGGAACCGCCTATGATATATCTAGCATGGAAAGTGTTGGGAGCTCTAAGTCGTTTTCGTTGGTGGGAAAAGTATACCTCTCAAAATGTTTTTATCTCTCAATTTTCGTTTTGAGCTCTGGCACCTCTACGAATCCCTACTTCCCTCCGCGAAGGGCCTTTCTTTTACTTTATGCAATTTTTATTTTTTAATTCGAGTCTCCATCTTCTCTTATAAAAGCACCAACTAGGGGGCACTATGATCGTACCTGAGCATTGGGTGTAGCTAATATGCGAATGTGTTTCATGAATGGATCAATGATTGAGCATGATGGGCTAGGGATAACTTATTTTAGCGTTGATATTTTGAAAGACGTGGTTGCTTGTTGGTATGCTTGAGTATTTAAGTCTCATGTCAAAACTAGACTATTGCTTTGAACCATATAAAAGTCCAAATGTCCATGCTACAAAGAAAAGAATATGAGATGACATGTTAGGCAGCACTCCACATCAAAAATTCTATTTTTATTGTTTACCTACACGAGGACGAGCAGGAATTAAGCTTGGGGATGTTGATACGTCTCCAACGTATCTATAATTTTTGATTGTTCCATGCTGTTATATTATCATTCTTGGATGTTTTATAATCATTTTATAGTCATTTTATATCATTTTTTGGTACTAACCTATTGACATAGTGCCAAGTGGCACTTGCTGTTTTTTGCATGTTTTTTACATCGCAGGAAATCAATATCAAACTGAGTCCAAACACCGCGAAACTTTTTGTTTATTTTTTATGGACCAGAAGACTCCCGATGGGCCAGAGCAGCACCTGGGGGGTGCCCCGAGGGGGGCACAACCCACCAGGGAGCGCCTGGGGGCCCAGGCGCGCCCAGGTGGGTTATGCCCACATCGGTGGCCTCCCGCACCCCCTCTTTGCCCTATAAATTCCCAAATATTTCGAAAACCTCGGGGTTAACCTAGATCAGAAGTTCCGCCGCCGCAAGGCTCTGTAGCCACGAGAAACCAATCTAGACCCCATTCCGACACCCTGCCGGGGGGGAATCATCTCCGGTGGCCATCTTCATCATCCCGGCGGCCACCATGATGAGGGAGTAGTCCACTATCAGTGTCAAAACTGGCGGATCTCGAGTAGGGGGTCCCGAACTGTGCGTCTAAGGTCGATGGTAACAGGAGACGGGGGACACGATGTTTACCCAGGTTCGGGCCCTCTCGATGGAGGTAATACCCTACTTCCTGCTTGATTGATCTTGATGAATATGAGGATTACAAGAGTTGATCTACCACGAGATCGTAATGGCTAAACCCTAGAAGTCTAGCCTGTATGATTATGATTGCCTCTACGGATTAAACCCTCCGATTTATATAGACACCGGAGGGGCTATGGGTTGTACAGAGTCGGTTTACATAGGAAGGAATCTTCATATCCGGACGCCAAGCTTGCCGTCTACGCAAAGGAGAGTCCCATCCGGACACAGGAGGACGTCTTCTATATTGTATCTTCATGGCCCAATAGTCCGGCCCACGTCACATTGGCCGGACGCCCGAGGACCCCTTAATCCAGGACTCCCTCAGTAGCCCCTGAACCAGGCTTCAATGACGATGTGTCCGGCACGCAGATTGTCTTCAGCATTGCAAGGCGGGTTCCTCCTCCGAATACTTCAAAGTAGTCCTCGATCACAGAAAACGTGTCCGGCTCTGCAGAACAAGCTCCACATACAACCGCAAAGAGTATAATATCAACAAGTCCCATCACTAAAAAAAAATACACTTCCGTGATGATACGTGTTTGTCACAGTAGGTCGTGTTTTCTGTCATGCATGTACATCCATGACAAATTTATGACAGAATCAAGATAGTCATACCTGTGCTGTCCTAGAAGTGTTCCATGACATTGCCAAAATTATCATCACGGAAGTGTCCACTTCCATGACGATAAATCGTGCGTCACAGAAGTGCTTTTGTCAAGGGTGACCGACACGTGGCATCCACCGTAACGGAACACCGTTAAGCTATCGGGTCGGATTTTGGATCCGATAACCCGTTAACAGCCACGACCAATGTCGATTTTCCATGTGTAAAATTCTCATTGGCTGATGGATCCACGCGCCAGCTCCGCGTTGGCACAGGTGTCACTCATCCAACGGTCGAGATGGGCCTATGATATGTTGACACGTGGACCGACCCAAAAGTGGCCCACAAAGTTTAAATGGGCCGGCCCAACCGAAGGCCCATAAGATTTAGCGGACCATAATGGGCCGGCCCAGCTAAAGGCCCACAAAATTTAGTGGACCATAATGGGCCGGCCCAGCTAAAGGCCCACACGATTTTGCAGACCATAATGGGCCGACCCAGCTAAAGGCCCACAAGATTTTGCGGACCACAATGGGCCGGCCCAGCTAAAGGCCCACAAGATTCTGCAGACCATAATGGGCCGGCCCAGCTAAAGGCCCAACATTCTCTGTCAAATCGGCCCGTCAACGGCCTGTCCTAAACTTGTCATCAACGCGGCCCATGGTCACTTCTGGCCCGTTAACAGTCCGCTAAGTAATTGGGCCGAATTACGGCCCGGTGTATTTCCGGCCTGTTAAAGGTCCGGCTTCATTTGGGCCCATTTACAGGCCATCAAAACTTTCGGCCCATAAACGACCGTGAAGGATTTGGGTCATATTCGGCCATGTCTGACATTCGGCCTGTTAGAGGCCCACTATAGCTTTGGGCCACTTTCGGCCTGTTGTCATTTTCGGCCTGTTAACGCCGGACGTAAACCATGGGCCATATGTGGCCCAACGTCATATCGGGCCCATTAACGGCCCATATAAAAATGACGATAATCTAGCCCGACCGAAGTTCCGGCCTGTTAAAGGCCCGTGTATTAGGTCGGCGCATTTACGGCCCGTCCGAATTTCGGCCTGTCAAAGATCCGCATCGTAAATGGGCCACCATTTCGGCCTGCTAAGTCCAGTGGGTTATTTGGCACAATCAGGGCCCAATCTCACTTTCGGTCTATTAAAGGCCCATGTTTTTTATGGGCTCGAGATATTTACACCTGTAAACGGCCTATTTTTACTGAGGGCCCAAATTATGTTTAGGCCTGTTAAAGGCCCACTATGGGCACAGGCCTACCAGAAAAATATGAAAGCTTATGCTGATTTAGGCCCAGATATTTTTAGTGGGCTACATGCCAATTTCGGCCCGTAATCGTTTTTAGCCCAATTGGAATGGGCCCGACGAATGTTGGCATGTTGGGCTCCTACGAAGCTTTCGGCCGAATACATTACTAAGATAAACCTACACTATACAAAAATAGCGTCGTAATTACTGCAGCCTGAGGCAGCATCATAAATGTTGTATCACAACAAAATAAATTCCAACCATACAACAAAAGGCCTGTTGGCATAAAGTTTACAGTCCTTCCAGATAAAAGCACCATCAGATGTATAGAAGCACATATCATTTGACCTGAGTGCTAATGTTTCAGGCTGTAGAATCTGATGGAGCAGCACGATCTCCACCTTTTTTCCGCCATTGCTCTTGAACAACGAAGCGAATGTCTGATAGTCTGGTTTCAAAACCATTCATATCTTGACGACATTTCTCAACCACTATTCTTGTTTCCGAAACAACGTCCATTAGGGATTGGACTTGTGTCTGGAGCACAGATATATCACTCTGTCTAGCAGGAAGATTTTGTTCAGTAGGCGATTTGGACGAGGTTACCTTGACAACCAACCCAGAATTACGCAGGAAGGTGCTTTTTGCACTGTTAGTGGAGAGATACTGACGCACTGCAGCAAGAGGTGACATTGTGCCTGTAGTAGCCTCGTCACCTTCAGGTGGTTGTGGCTGTTCAATCATTTGTTCCATAGCTTCCTGAAAGTTTGAACTTGTAGATTAGTGTACCAGATAAGTTACTAATGAGACAAAAACAAACAAAGTAGGTTAAACGTTTATACATAACTTATTTTGGTGAACTACTGTAATACATTAGCATGTATTGTAGTGCCAACTACATAATAAAATCACTTTCGGAACATATGTCCATGTAGCATGCCTACTGTATTGTCTATTTCCTCACATTCGTTGACATCTAAGGATAAAGAGACATGGTTTAAAGTAGGATGAACATAGTATGACATCATTCATATCATGGGCAAACAGATATAAAACAAACAGGCTATTTTATCATTGTGTGCGCACGTGAACATAACAACTAGATTACAGATCAAGACCAAAAGAATATCCTTCATCTCTTTTAAACCATGTAAGGTGAAATGATACGTTAAGACAACTGTGAATAAAAGTGAACAGAGTAACTGACATTGGCTGCAAACCAAGTAGTTAAATGAACACATCACAGTACCAATCAGTTCAAGGCAGGAGGAGTAAGGACTTACAACAGCGGCTTGAACTGGTGTGCTCATGCCCTTCATCTTGCTGGTGTGGCAATCCTTGAAGATTTGCACTGCATTCGGTTCAGGTTCTTTTTGGTCCGCACGGGCTTTCCTCTGTATTTGGAACAAGTCAATATAGATACGATAATATGGCACAAAAAAAGAAGGAAGTAGCAGCTATTTACAAGAGCCTCGCAGTGTGCAATATAGCTACGAGATCCTGTTGTCTGTTGGAATTTCACTTTAGAACGGTTGGTTTTGTTCTTCAAACAGTTAGCCTAGAAGAAGATACACTTGTAAGGCACATACATAAATACAAGTTCAATATGTGGTCTGATCAAATACATATAGCCTACCTGATACTTTGGATCAGACCAGTGTTTAACGAGGGCTGTCCAGTCTTCATCTGTAATATATTCCACTGGAGATGTTTGGGCGATTTCATTGTTAGCCTTGCCTTCAAAGTGAGATTTTCTAAGGTGGTACCGATACTGTCGCAGAGCAGACTGAAAAACATGAGTGCATGCTTGTTTAGTTGCATCATCTTTCGGATCCAACTTGAACCTCATCTGTTGAAAAAAGAATGTGAGTCTTATTAGGAGGAAGCTAGAAAGTATGGGACAGAGCAAGACAATATTACTAATTGCGATGAATAACATTACTTACGGATAAATGGTCAAGGAAGGTGTTAAACTGGGTATTGTCTTTCTCATTCCTGTACTGGATCCACGTTGGGAGGATACGTGCATGACACCTAACGGCAACGGCTGCCTCTGATACTAACTTGGCTGACTCTGTAGCATCACGTGGCCTTTTTAAACCTGCCTCAAAATGGATCTCCATTCTTCCTCCTTTAGATTTTGTTAATCTGTCAAGCATTATCCCTGATGTCTGTTTCCGCTTGCGCCGTGGTGCTAGTTCAACAACGAATATGGAAAGTGTTAGTGTACATCAAACTGTGAGAGTACATATAAAGGAGCATGCAACTGCAACTTGACTCGGTCAGGTACCGTCTTGGTGTTGATGCTCATGAGGTTCATCTGATCTTGCCAAGTCCTGTTGTGTCAGCAGTGCTTCGGAAGTAGTGTTAGGTGTGAAGGCAGCTTGGGAACTGGCCAGTTCCGGAGCAAACGAACGAGTAACTGGTTGAGATGCTGGTACAGTTGAAGCGGATGCTGCAGCTGGTGGAGCAGGTGATACTGTGTTTGTAGATTTAGCCGGTGGACTTGGACCTTCTACTGCACTATAAGTACCAGCAGAATCTCGACGGCAGAACCTTTTCCGTTTCACCCGACGAGTAACAGCACTCCCTACTATATTATTTTCCTTGCTCTTTTTTGACTTTGCCATGTCAAGCTGTACCCACAACACAAAAGAATAAAATCACTCTTCAGAACTCATTGATGCATGATACAGACAAGCAATACTTTGATGTAAGACAACCGTATGAGGATGGAATATGTAAGAAAAACAGGACGGCATGACATATTCACAGCTACGATGTGCAAACTAAGCAGAAGGATTTTCAAGAAAATAGAAGTAATGCAAGCTAGACACCATATGAAAGATGCAACCAATATTACTCTGCCAAGTTAAAAGTGTCTTGTCATAAGTGGCAATTCGAAAAATTAGAAGCAGTACAACGTAGAAATCAATGCAAGATGCAACCACTATCAAACTGCCATGTTAAAAGCGTCCAATCATGAGTGACTGATGCGGGATACACAACAGCAGTACTTTGATGTAAGAACATGGTATGATAGATAGATGCAGTGTATTCTAGACACAGAAAGCCATGTCATATGCACATGTATAACGTATAAACTCAGCAGGTGCAATTTAATCAAAATAGAAGAAATACAGGCTAGACAACATATGCAACATGAAACCAATTATCACACTGTCAACTTAGAGCAAGCACCTGCGATGGTGGAGTACGGGAGATGAACTCATCATGTAGACTTGGGACTTCAACTTCATTAGCAGTAGCAGTGGCAAATCTAGAGAGTCTCTGTTTGCGTCGGTGCGGAGGACCACCAACATCCCCTAACTTACTCTTTTCCTTCCTATTTTCTGATATTGCCTTATGAAGTCAAAACCACAAGAAGATGAATAAAATTAGCTCTGCATAACTGGTTGATGCATGATACAGACGAACACTACTTTGATGTAAGGCAAGCGCAGGATAGGAGGATGGAATATATACAAAAAAGACAGCGTTTCATATTCACACGTACGATAGGAGGATGGAATATGTATGAAAAAACAGTAAGCGGAAGGCATTTCAACAAAATTAGAAGAAATGAAAGCTAGGCACCATATGAACATGCAACCAATATCACTCTATCAGGTAAAAAGTGTCTCGTCGTAAGTGCCATTTCAAGAAATTAGAAGCAGTACAAGCTAGAAGACAATGCAAGATGCAACCTACATCACAGTCCCAAGTTAAATGTGTCTTATGGGTAAGTGATCGTTGCAGGTATAAGTTGTAAGCTACGCAGATGCAATTCAACATAATCAGAAGCAATACAAACTAGACATCATACGGAAAACGCAACCACGTATAACAGTTCCAAGTAAGAGCAAGCACCTGTGATGGTGGAGTAGGGGAGATGTGCTCATCATGTACACGTATGTTCTAGAAACAGGAACACGTGTCATATTCACAGGCATTATGTGTAAAGTAAGCAGATGCAATTCAAGTTAGAAGCAATACAAGCTAGACATCATACGCAACATGCAACCACATATAATAGTGTCAAGTTAGAGCAAGCACCTGTGATGGTGGAGTAGGGGAGATGTGCTCATCATCTACACAGCTACGTTGACTGTCCAGCCTTGTGTTGTCTTGCGAATCTTGTTGGGAGGATGGCGGAGTAGAATCTGTAGAGACCCCCTGTTTGAGTTGCTCCGAAGGACCACCATCATCCACTGCCGGACTAATTTCCTTCAGCTGTAATGATTTTGCATTGTGAAGTCAAACCGATAAGAAAAAGGAATAAAATTCGCTCTTCAGAACTCATTCATGCATGATACTGACGAACACTACTCGGATGAAAGGCAAACACATGATGCGAGGATGGAATATGTATGAAAAACAGGATGGTGTGACATATTCACACCTATGATGTGGTAACTAAGCAGAAGGCATTTCAACAAATTAGAAGCACTGCAAGCTAGACACCATATGAAAGATGCAACCAATATCACTCTGCCAAGTTCAAACTGTATGGCGTTTCAACAAATTAGAAGCAGTACATGCTAGAAATCATATGCAAGACACAACCAATATCACAGTGGCGACTTAAAGGTGCCTTATCATAAGTGACTGATGCGGGATATGCAAGAATAGTAGTCTGATGTAGAAACAGGAACACATGTCATATTCACAGGCATTATGTGTAAAGTAAGCAGATGCAATTCAACAAAGTTAGAAGCAATACAAGCTAGACATCATACGCAACATGCAACCACATATAATAGTGCCAAGTTAGAGCAAGCACCTGTGATGGTGGAGTAGGGGAGATGTGCTCATCATCTACACAGCTACGTTGACTGTCTAGCCTTGCGTTGTCTTGCGAATCTTGTTGGGAGGATGGCGGAGTAGAATCTGTAGAGAACCTCCGTTTCAGTTGCTCGGAAGGACCACCATCATCCAATGCCTTGCCAATTTCCTTCAGCTTTATTGATTTTGCATTGTGAGGTCATACCGACAAGAAAAAGGAATATCATTCGCTCTTCAGAACTCATTCATGCATGATACTGACGAACACTACTCTGATGAAAGGCAAAGTCATGATACGAGGATGGAATATGTACGAAAAAATGGACGGCTTGACATATTCACACCTATGATGTGGTAACTAAGCAGAAGGCACTTCAACAAATTAGAAACACTGCAAGACACCATATGGAAGGTGCAATCAATATCACTCTGCCAAGTTAAAACTGTCTCGTCATAGGTGGCGTTCATCAAACTAGAAGCAATACATGCTAGAAATCATATTCAAGACGCAAACCAATATCACACTGCCAACTTAAAGGTGTCCCATCATAAGTGACTGATGCAGGATACACAAGAAGAGTAGTTTCATGTAAGAACATGGTGTGATAGACAGATATAGTATGTACCAAAAACAGGAAAGCGTGTCATATTCACATGTATCATGTGTAAGCTAAGCAGATGCAGTTTACACTAATTAGGAGCAATACGAGCTAGACACCATATGCAACATGCAACCAGATATCACACTGCCAAGTTAGAGCAAGCACCTTGGATGGTGGAGTAGGGGAGCGGAGACTTGGACCTTGTAATGCACTATCAGTACAAGGAGAATCGGTACAGATGCTCCGTTTACGTTGCTGCAGAGGACCACCATCATCGCCTTCCTTACTCTTTTCCTTCCTCTTTCTTGATTTTGCCTTGTCAAGTCAAACCCACAAGAAAAAGGAATAAAATTTGCTCTTCAGAACTCATTGATGCATGATACTGACGAACACTACTTTCATGTAAGGCAGCCGCATGATAGGAGGATGGAATATGTATGAAAAACAGGACGGCGTGACATATTGACATGTATGATGTATAAAGTGTAAACTAAGCACAAGGTGCTTGAACTTGTTAGAATCGATGCAAGCTAGAAACCATATGAAAGATGAAACCAATATCACTCTGCCAAATTAAAAGGGTGCCCTAACAAATGTATTTGACCAAATTAGAAGCAATACATGGCAACAGGCTAGAAATAATATGCAATATGCAACGAATAAAGGTGACTCATCGTAAGTGATTGATGCAGGATACAGAAGAGAGGTAGTTTCATGTAAGAACAAGGTTAACACATAGATGTAGTGTGTACCAAAAATAGGAAGGCATGTCATATTCACAGGTATAGTGTGTAAACTAAGCAGATGCAATTTACCCTAATTAGAAGCATTACAAGCTAGACACCGTATGCAACATGCAACCACATATCACACTGCGAAGTTAGAGCAAGCACCTGTGATGGTGGTGTAGGGGAAGTGCGGTCTTCAGGTACAGAGCTACGTTCAATATCTTCATTTAGGCTTGCTGTTTCTTGAGAATCATGTGGAGAGGATGAAATTGCATTCTTTATAAGAGTATTGCGTCTCATATTAACCCACGCGCGTGACTGTCTCATCATAAGCGATAGACGCAGGATACACAAGAACAGTAGTTTGATGTAAGAACATGGTGTGATAGGCAGATGTAGTATGTACCAAAAACAGGAAGGCGTGTCATATTCACATGTATAATGTGTAAGCTAAGGAGATGCAATTTAACAAATTAGGAGCATTGATGAGGGATACACAAGAAAAGTAGTTTGATGTAAGAACATGGTTAATAGAAAGACGTAGTATGTACCAAAAACAGGAAGGCATGTCATATTCACAGGTATAATGTGTTAACTAAGCAGATGCAATTTACCCTAATTAGAAGCATTACAAGGTAGACACCATATGCAACATGCAACCACATATCACACTGCCAAGTAAGAGCAAGCACCTGCGATGGTGGTGTGGGGGAATTGCGGTGATCAACTAGAGAGCTACGTTGACTATCTTCATTTAGCCTTGCTGTTTCTTGAGAATCATGTGGGGAGGATGACACTGCACTCTTTAAACGAGTAGGGCGTCTCACAGTAACCCACTCGGGTGACTGTCTCATCATAAGTGATTGACGAGGGATACAAAAGAGCATTAGTTTGATGTACGAACATGGTTAATAGACATATGTAGTATGTATCAAAAACAGGAAGGCATGTCATTATCAAAGGTATAATGTGTAAAGTAAGCAGATGCAATTTAACCAAATTGGAAGCAATACAAGCTAGACACCATATGCAACATGCAACCACATTTGACAGCGCGAAGTTAAAGCAAGCACCTGGGATGGTTGTGTGTGGCAATTGAGATCATCAACTGCAGAGCTACGTTTACTGTCTCCAACTGCTGACACTGCACCCATTAGAGCGCTGAAACGCTTAGTGCTTATCTTCGAATTACACTGGAGCGACTTCTGTCTTTTCTTTTCTGCATTCATCAACACTGCGTCAGAGTCTGAAATACCCATGCATAAAAAAACAATAGTGTGAGTATGGGTGAAGTGTGTGCACAATTAGTACAGTGTAAAGGTAGCAGATAGCAGGTCGGTGAGAAATAAATGACGGGAGACATATGATAGCTCTACAACATGCATGGCACACTAAATTACTACAGGATTCTATGAAAATAACAGTCGACTGAAAGCAAATAGGTCAGTCCATTTTTTCTGCACCGTCCGATGTACAAAGAACGGGCAGATCACCTTCATCTACCTCCAGCCAGTCAGTGTTGACGATCTTCCTCGAAACGCCAGCGACCACCGGCCCAGTATTCCTCCCCTGCCTGCGCCCTCCCCTCGACCTCACCGCACCGCCCCCCCGGCCATCCATTCAAGCCCCGCCGACCTCCAGATCGGGCGCAAGCAGCTCCTGCGCCCCACACCCCTATGATAGACACCGATGCGCCGCTTCCCCGGGGAACAGGCGGACTAGGTGCTCCGCGCGCCTAAGCGGGTGCTGCTTCTTTTAATTGCGGTTCGACTGACCCTGAATTGAAATCCAGGCGGGCTACTGACCTCTAGCAAAGGTGAAATAGTAAAAGGGAGGAAACCTTGTGCATTTAGTATCACGAAGAAGATGCAGTAAGAAGCGCTCAACTAGTTTCTTTCGTGGGATGAATACGGTGTGAGCGGAGACGTAAGATTTGCACGAATAAGGGAAGAGGAGTACCTCTTTCTGCTGGCAGTGCTGTGTCCTCCTTCTGTTTTTCCGACGATCTTCTTGTTGTTCGCCGGAAACCAGAAGTTGTGGAGGACGGTGCAGCCTTGGACGAACCCATGGCCAAGTTGTTGAGTGTGGTGCGGTGGCCGTCTGTCGGCGGCGGGGAAGCAGATCCGAGGCGGCGAACGACGGCGTAGCGGGAACAGCTCCGGTGCGGTGGACGGTTGCGACAGTGGAGCCGCAGCAGTGAGGCGCAGGACGGCGTGGTCGGAGTGGTTCTGGTACGGCGCACGTCGGCGTCGGCGTCGTGGAGGCAGCTCTGCCTCGGCTTCAGCTGCTAAGTCCTTGAGGGCGTTGCGGTTGCGGTTGCGTTGGACGACGACGTCGGGGTACCGGCTCCGGCGTGATGGAGGAGGGCGGCGGTGGATTGGCCGCTATGGGGTGGAGGACGGAGGAGGCTGGGGTTTCGCGGCTGGTGGAGAGGGCGTTTTCGCGCCCACGGAGTATGAATGGGGAAACGGAGGGAGGCGGGGAACTAAGGGGGAACAATGTTTCGGTTTGAGACGCGCTTGTTTGAAATTTGGGGAAAGTTACAAACTTTGCCCCCATCTAAAATTTCGGACATATTGCGGGTTGGGGGTAGGACAGTCATGTCAGGTGTCCCAAATGTGGGCGGGATAGATTTCGGCCGAGCGCATGGGTAGGCGCCCACGGCGTATGAATGCTTCTCGGAGGCGGTTGAGACTGGCGTCTTGGTGAAGTTACAAACCTACCCCGGTTTAGACCTTTGGACATCGGGCCGATAGGCTACACGGGCCAGAGTCAGGACAGTAATTTCCTACCACCAAAACATTAGTCTCGCGCGGTTTCGGGTGACCAGAGGCCTATTTGGCGCTTCGTTCAATATTTGGGAGCAGAAGCATTAACGTTTTCGGTTCTCTTGAATTGAACTTTCAGGATTTGTCAAACTTCACAAATCTTTACTCTTGAAAATCCTAAAGCTACGATTATTTTGGAATGGAGGGGGTACATTTGAATATACATTGTACACGAGTATATATTAAAAAATATGCAACTTACCTCAGTTCATGCATGGTTCCAGATATAATCTCCTTGGTTGCAAAAAAAGTTAGATATGCGTATGAATATATATAGCATGTTCAAACTCACAACAAAGATTGATGCCCCCTTTTACATCTGATTTACAAATGCCATTATCTCGGGTTCAAATAGATGAATGCACTTCCTATGAATTCGAATCTTCGAAACCCCCTTTATGTTGAATTCGACATGTATTCTATTTCGTAGCTAGCAATTTGGAATGTATCCATGCAAGTGACAAATGTATAAAGTGCTTCACACTAACAACATGGAGTGCACTAATTAATGTTTATATATGAATTGCAAAAGCATCCATTGCCTGTATTTCAAACCGCTCTCACTCTATGGATCGATAATATGAAATAAACACATGCACATGCTAGAATTCAATAGAGTATGGGTGTCTGATAGACCGATTTTCGTCCATACGCAATTTGCAAAATTCATGATCTCATCCAAAAATAATAATGCCATTTATATTTTAATTTAATGCGTAGAACCGCCTTTTACACGTAGATGCACTATGCCTCGCCCCGTTCTCACAAACGCGTTATATATCTCTCTATCTAACGCATAAGTGCACACACTTTATATGCATCGGCATTTCTCTTTCACACATGCTCACAATCTCTCTCAGGGTGTCGGGGTGTCTCACGCACATGCTCTCTCTGTTTCTCTCTCTCTCTTTCTGACTACTATGTACCACTCTTTTCACTAATCTCAGTTGGAAAACACTATTTCTCTCACATGCATATATACACATGCACGGTCTCTACTAGCCCTCTATACGCACATATATGTGCCTACGTGTCTCCCGCACGCACATTATCTTTAGGCCTCTCTCGCACACATTGCCCCCCCGACACACCTCTCTCTTAGTAGTTGGCAGATATGATTTCATCATATCATTCGGTAGGATATCCCTGGCTGTTAGGCTGGATGGTAATACGAGGCAAAGTTTTACCCTAGTTCGGATCGGACCCTTGCAGTTGAAGAAAGAGCCTACTCCTGGTACTGTATATTAGTGATAGGGGTGTGTACAAAGTACACGTGAATACCAGGCATTGTGCGTGTGTGTATACTATCGACGAACTAGCCCCCAAGCTTGTATAACATACTAAGGGCCTAGGGTTACAAATCATATATAGTCGGCTTATCACCAGTGGGGATAGAGTCCTCCGCGACTCTGGTAGCTTCGTGTTGTACGCCGAGTCCTCCACATGGGTCTTCGTATAACACGTCTCGGTCCAACCTATATGTGGCGCAGGATGGAACCGACCCATGAGTCTTCATGTTGACCCACCACAACTAGAAATGATGTGCCCACCACACCACATACGCAATCGGCCACTAAGAAAATAAGCATATACAATAGTACAACGGTATCTAGCTCACGATACGTCTCCATATTTTGTTGATGACACTGACGGACTTTGCATTTGATGCGTGCTCCGTATTTTGTTGACGACACTTACGGTCATTGTATTTGAAGCGAAAGCACGATATGGTCACTGGACTTCAGAATAAGCTCATCACGGTCACCACATACATTTTGTTGACGACACTTACGGTCATTGTAATTTGTTCATAACACGATCAATTGACCAGTCAAACGGTCCACATTCAGCAGCGCACATTACCATAGGGCCCACCCGTCAGCGCGTATATGAAGGACAGAAATGGTAATAAATTAGTGGTCGGTGGGTATTCGAAGTCGTGAGACCTCTGGTTGGCAGTCACCGGCGGTTGGGGGGCGTTCATTGGGCGGTGGGGTGGGGATCCCCGGAGAAAAAGCTCGGCGGGGGGGGGGGGGGGCTAGAGGGATGGCCGGTGCGGCGGCGGACCGGCGGTGGGGAGTGGTTTCGGGGAGGGCGGGCCGGCCGCGGGCGGCGGGGGCTGGCGGTTCGGCCGGTGGTGGCTGGCGGCTCAGGGGGGGTGGAGTTTGATGATAAACTGGAGGCCCTTGATTTCGTATCCAACGGGCTGGAAAATCTAATGACCAGAGATGAAAAAGTCAGTCGACTGACGTGTAGCCTCACCCCGCACGTACACATGCCGCACGCAAGACACGCACGCGATGTAGGGGTTGCAACACTGACACGTACACACGCACGCATGCCTGGCATGAACACTGACACGAACACACGCACGTACCACCCCAATGCATGCAACACTGAAGCGTACCCTTTGCACGCACGCCAAACTCGCAGCCTGCAATGCACACAGCACACACCAAAACACACTGGTCAACCTATACTGCATGCACCCTTTGTTGAGGCCAAGCATTGTTACGGGTATTAAATTAATTTATCTGTGATAGCAGAACATTGATGTTGCAGCGGTCTTTATGAATCACAACGTATCGACGGGCCTATCAAACATAGTAGGCTTATCTACATGAAAAAGATGACGTCACACTCAATGAATAATCATCGGTTTATGAAATGGCCCGGCTTCTGAACCTGCCCATGGGCCCACCAAAGGTTCCTCTGTGTTGCTGCCTACGTTGGGTCAACTGACATGCAAGGCCATGCACCCAAGAGCTCCTACACGTCAGTGGAAGAATGCGCGGTGTCCCCTGGTCAGAGCCGAGGGCGCCACTCGCGGCACGCCCGGCTGAACACGCCTCCGTGCCGCATTCAAATGCCTCCATGAAACCCGCCCGTGTGGAAGCCGAGAAACCCACTCTGGACACACGTCCGTTCATGACCGGGCTGGCGTTAAACGCAACGCAGGCCGAGCTCCTCCTGTCCGCCGTCTATTTAATCTCCTATTTAAACGAGGCCAAACGCCGGCCAAGAATCGCACACCTCCGCCGCTCCCCTATCTCCTCCACCATTTTGTCCACTCTTACAATGGCTTACGAAGAGTAGTTATTCCGCATCCAAGCCGGCTGGGTAGCCCGCCGGATACGAGCTATGTAGCTCGCTGATCCACCTCCCTCCCCTCGCCCGACAGAGCCAGTTGCTGCCCCAAGCCGGCGCGCGGTTCAGCAACTTGCCGCTCCAGGCCAGCTCGACGAGGAGCGGCGCACGGGCGTCGTTGCTACCGTCCATGCCGCCGCCTCGTACCGCGTCTCCCGTTTCTGTGGCTGAGACTCCCATGCCGGCGGCCGCGCCATGCAAGCAGCGACAGAAGCCGGGTGCGCGGAGAGCGACGAGTCGGTGGCCAGCGCCTCCGCGTTCACTGCCATCATCGAGGAGAAGTAGAACACGGGAGGCCGCCGCCGCTTGGGTCCCATGAAGGCCACCGCGGAGGCGACGCCGGCGTACACAGCAGGTGTCTCGCCAGATCCTTTTGTTGCGAGGACCTTCGTCGACCCCGCATGGGCTCCACGGAAGAGGGGAATGTTAGGATGAACTCGAGCCGGTGCCGGCCATGGCGAAGTAGTGGCCGGTGATGAACTCGAACCGGTGCCGGCCACCATCATCTTCGGCACCAGCCAATGATATCAGTTGGGCAGTGGGGTAGCGAGCCGTCCTTTGCGCTGAAGCATATACCTCCGGGGCTCCCGGTAGTCCGGTGATCATGCTGCCGGACATGAGGAACACAAATCGATCATCGGGCGACCATTTAGGCCAGGTATTATATACCTGTGCTGTCTAGAACTAGCACCGCGTAGTTCATTTGAATGTAATGAAATCCGTCATGTTTGTATGAAAATCCGGTATTTATATGATTTCCGTCGTTGTTTATATGAAATATCAGTTTGTCTACGTGTTTGCGTGAATTTCGTCCGGTTGGTTGAGTTGCTGTCATAATGTGTGCGGCTACGGTTGGATGGCGTAATTTGCGGGTCGCCGGTCGGTCTGCGGGCGGCTCGGGCAGTGTTGTGGGACAAAAAACACATCTCGTGCAAGCTCGTCTCCAACGTGCGCGCTGGAGGATGCATGACAGCATGAGCACCCAAGACATTCCTCGTTCATCGGTGGCAAAGGCACCGGTGGACAAAAGGGTCGCCAATATTTTGGCTACCCCGGGCAAGATCCAAACAACCCCTCCCAACAGATTCAAATCCCTCGTTCGCCGTGGAATTTTGCCATGTGTTGTTTTCATGGACTAGCAAGATGCACGTGCATTGCACGGAACATTAAGATGCATTTTTTTACAAACTCCCGCATGCATGCAAGGGATAATGAATGTCCTCCTTTGCTAGTACCACGAGGCAAACACCATTAATATTGCATCGATTAGTGTTAGTGGCCTTGTATATCTGCAAATTGTAATTTTGATAGTGGCCCCTTGTATATAAAAATGGAGGGAGAAAGATGAGAGATAAGGTGAGGAGGAGTGGGGCGTGGTGGTGACTGGTGGTCGGACTGGGCGGAGGCATGGGATGGACGGCGCATTATGTCTAGGTTTGTATCTCTCTCACACACACCCACGTAGGTGGGGGACGTGCATGAAGAGAAGAGGTGCACGCACGATGCAGTACTCCCGTCTCTTTCCCAACCACACCCGCGCGGGTACACGGTGGAGCTCATTTCTGTACGAAAAAGGCAGCCCACGTGGTAATTTGGCACGTGTACTGGTTGTCCACTTGGTGGAGGGAGGATCATCTACCACGGGTGAACAAACAAATTGCGACTTGACGCGTTATGTTAAATTAAAAAAAGAGGCAAACCATGTGGGGCCTACCTTAGAGGCAAGGCTCTATACACTGGAGTACTTTTGATGTGTCCCGTCAACTCGCAGAACGAGGAGAAGCTTGCCTAGTATGCCGTCTCCCCCGCCCACGGGCGCGGTGGCTCGCAGGATGAGGTGAAGCTTGCTTACAAGTAGTAGTAGTACTACTACTACTGTACGCCTTTACGCCTGCTCCCTCGCCCACGCGCGTGGTGGCTCGCAGCACGAGGAGAAAATTTTACTACTCCCTCCGTTTACTCCTCGTCCCTACTACGTACTTTGGTTAGTACTCCCTCCATTTACTTATACAAGGCCACTATAAAAAATAAATTTTGCTTCTATAAAAGGCCACAAATAGTAATCGAGACAAAAGTTACTACTCCCTCCTTTCCAGTTTATGGCTCAATTTCAAAATCTCTCCAACCAAGGTAGACGGTGAGTGGTCGAATTAATTTCGTAGTTTGCACAAGTAATTAGTACGCTCGTTTTTCTCAAGAAGTTATGTTTATCGAGGCATTAATTAGAACGAATGCATGAATGACCACTAAATTTCCATGAACTTGTACATGCATTGGTTAGTTCCCTCTTGACACTGCTTGCGTTGGGTGATCTAACGCACCTCGAAATCCAACATGTAATGGTACTACTACTAGTATAGTAGAATTAAGACTTATCAAACGGACAAAGGAATGTTTTTTAGATGAGCCCTATAAACCCTAGTGGGTATGTACTCCGTAAAAACAGTTTTTTCCAAAACTAAGTCGCTCCCTTTCATGAATTCTGCAGTATACTCCTCCGTCGACGCTCCCTTTCATGAATTCTGTACTTCCTGTCGCCGACATGTGGGACATATAGCAACCGGGTCGATGTGTCAAGCACCAAATAACAGTGCAGAACAGCAGGGGGACGCACCCCACTCGTACCGGCCCAGTAGTAGTAATGAGCAATGGACGTCAAATCACAATGCCGCACCTTCCCAGACGGACGAAGCAACCATTATTTCACACTTCGGTTCGCCATCATCTCAAACCACGTAGTATTGCTTCTGCCTCTAGAGGGACACGCGCATCGCCTTGGTACATCATGACACGTGGGACCGCATGACAGGCCATGCTCCCCCGCCGATCGCTGGGTAAAATCACCTCATTTTTACTATACTTCCTCCGTATCGGTTTACTACATGGCATGCACGTCGTTCTAGGTTGAGAATTTAACTGGCTATGTATGTGATGAACAGTACTCTAGCCTTTTAAAAAATGTATACTTTTGTACAGTAGTACTATCGATGGATTGCGCCATGGAGCAAAAATTGAAATTAAAAAAAGGTGGTACATATAGAGAGCGCTCGTCGCCAAATTATGCATATAGTACTATTAAAAAAGCTAGTACGTGCTTAATTGGGGTGCTAAATTCTATTAAAGAAATACTAGTAGTATGTACATATTGAAGAGTTAAAGTAACGAGAAGAAACATGACATAGTTCTGCTGGGGGCTCAGCACAACACACCCCTCAAATTAAACTAAGCACACCTGAAATTAAACTAAGCAACTAATCCGGTAGACACTGCATTAGAAGTTTAGAACCACCATGAGCAATGACACTGCCACCTTACTCGGAGTCCTCGTCCACGTCCTCGACTTCGTCCTTGTCCCTCTTCCTCTTGGCCGATACTTCTTTGCTTGAATGTACACTTGGCTGTTGCTCTTCATCCAACCCTTGTAGATATTGAAACAAAGGTAGCCATCCATTTCAGCGTAGTGGATGTGGTCTATATATAGTACATTCCGCTACCATGCATGACGATGAAACGTGTAATGAGGTTTCTCCAGTTTACGGTACGAAGGATGAACCATGGCTCCTGCCAGGGTCAGCATTGAAGGCTGACGAGGGGGCACCAACCGATTCTTCTGGAGGTCGAAGGGGTTGCCTACAACGAGGCCTATCCGACCCAGGACTTCTTTGTCGTTCTTAAAGTCTACAGTAACAAATTTCACTGTTTTGTCCTTGAGGAAGTTCTTAAAATCCCGGCACTCAACGTCGGCATGGCATATGTGGTAGACTAAGCAAACGTTATGTACACAAACCTGGATCACGGCGGGCTTCTTCCTCTCTTCGTCCTTTAGATCCTTCTCTCGTCCCAGGACTGTGGTGTACTCAACATCTAGCCCAGCGACCCACTCATCATCTGAGTTTTTGAACATGCGTCTGAAGCGAGAAAGGCATCCTTTCACCGTCGCGGAAGAACAGGTGTAGATGACGTCGAACTCATCGCCGGTGATGGTTCTAACCTTGTACTCACCGCCGATCATGGAGATTTGGGACGCCATGGATATGGGAGGAGGGTTAGGATTAGTGGAACTGCCGTAATGTGAATGGACTGGACGACTAGGAGCGACCTGCCGTAGTATTGAAGGACGTGCGGGGACGAGTAGGAGCGAACTGCCAGCGTTGCGAACAACAGGGTAGTGGGCTTTCCATTCTCCCATGATACGGGCTTCCGAGAGCCTTGGATCTAAGATCGAACGGTTGAATGGCGTGATTCTAGACCTATGGGTGAATATCCTATCCTGGAGGGTTATTCTGTAAATTTTCAGCAACTTAGCATGCGACCGTTTGATCTCAGATCCAAGGGCTACCAGCAGCCCGTATCATGGTCGCGCCTACCACGACCGTCGCATCGCTCGCGCGGTCGCGCCCTTGGAGATTTAACACGGTGTGTTAGGCTATATGATGTTGGCATGTCATACATAGTCATCACTTAGTCACTCATACTACAACAAGGTTGGCTATAAGGTTGGCTATAAGTGTATTTTTTTACTCCTCTCTATCTCTTTCTTCGTACTCCCTCCGTCCCATAATATAAGAACATTTTTGACACTAGTGTAGTGCCAAAAACGTTCTTATATTATGGGACACAGGGAGTACTAGTATTTATTGCATTTGCCAATGAGTGACCTCTTCCAATGAAATGGTGTTGCTAAGTTTGCTTCATTTAATTAGCTATAGACTCAAAATTGTCTTTTCACCTAGGTACACGCGCTTAGCACCATTTCTTCCTTGGGTCACCAAACTAGTCTCTCTCTTCTTGATTAACTTGCCACATCAGACTTTATGCCTATATGGCAAGCTTAAGCACCTGTAGTAGCAAGTAAAAGTAAGTACAATAGTGCGCTTTACATGGCATTTTTGCATATGTGGAGGAAAGAGAGGCAAGGAAAAAGTGGAGAAGTGGGCTCTCATGCAAGAGCCAGCCTCTACTACATGGTGGAGCATTGGGAGAGGCACCTGTATGGAGGTGGTCAGGAATCAGGAGACTCACGCCGGTTGTAGCGCCGCAGTTAAAATGATAATGGCAAGTCAAATCACGGGGCCCCACCTGTCCAGCAGTAACTCGCTGTCAAATCACACAGCCCTACGTTTGCAGCAGCCTACTCCCTCGTCTTCTCGCGTCTCTGTCGAACCGACTAGGCGGAACTGCCCCGCCTACTGCGCAGGAAAAGCCCCGCCCTCGACTTTTAAATACAACTACATCCGCTTAAGAATCCAATGATATACTTTTTGTGACATAGTAACTCATATTTAGTTAGTCAAATGGATGACCTAGAACTACGTGCAGGCCCTATAAACCGAGACGCCTAAAAATAAAAAAACTGAGACGGAGAGGGTAGTTCAGCGCGTATCTTTTTAGATCAATATAGTCAGGATTCACCAAGGAGCAAAACCAAGTGGTAGGCTGCTCCTGTTGTGTTGGCGTAGCAACTCAAGCAGGGTCAGTCCGCACACGAAATGGTGACACACTTAACAGGACCCCTTTGGCCGACATGTGGCTCATCCACCGTCTTGTTCCACGTGCAATGCACCAAATTACAGTTCGGAGCAGCGGTTGGAATTGGAGGCACCCCGGTCGTAGCGCCGCAGTAGTAGAAAATGAGCGATGAGGGGTCAAATCACAAAGCCCCACCTTTCCCGCATTAAGCTGGACGGACGAAGCAACCATCATTTCACTCTAGGGCGCAAGAGCATAAAGAAAAGAGAAAACAATGATGCGTGCGGCAGCTACCTAGGGCACCCTAGGGTAGGGGTCTCCACTACAGATCCTTTTTTTTGAAAGCGCCTCCACTACAAATCGGCTTCTCCCTTGTCCTCTTGAAGAAAACCGATGATGAGTGCGGCGGTAGGGTTTGTAGGAGTACTACGGCGTGCGGGGCCACGTCGTAGTAAACGAGTTCGAGTCGATGCCTTAAATATGTGTGGGCCGCTTGGTTTTACGGGAACGAGGCAGCATTTTGGGTTCGGGGACCAGTGGAGATATAGTACGTACAAAAAATTGTGGACGTAGGTTCGACCGAAAGGCAATGATGCATGGGCCCTGCATTTTGATATACCCGGGGCCGCGTGAAATTTGCTACTCTACTCAAAACTAGTAAGGTACACATGTATTGAACGCATGAAATTTTGAAACCAAATTATGAATAAATACACACTATAGCATGTAAAGCTTTGAGTCATATATGCATGATGTAGATGTTCGTTTAGTTCTTATAGTTCATCTCTATCAAAATCAATTAGTTTTATAAAAATGTTAAGATTCATGGGGTTGTGCATTGTAAATCATAAAGTAAAAACAAATAATGGCAATTCATTTAGAAAAAAATAATCAATTATGATATAGAAGATTCTAGAACAAAGGAGAAGTGCTTGTGTTTTGAGGTTTGTGCATTATGCTTAAGTTCAACCATGGAGTCTTCTAAATTGTACATGTGGCAGATCTGGTGGAATTTTGATGATATCCAACGACCAGTAGTGCTCGGATTTGCCTATCTCTACACTGTTGGGTTAGCTTCATCCAACGACCATCTTTCAAAGTTATTGGCACACTATATAGTTCTTGTGCCATAGTTGCATGTTTTGGAAAAAAGCTACTAGTGGGTTGTACTATCTATTTAGGAATAGAAGATGTATACATGGAAGTTGTAGGGAAAGAGACGACATGGAGCATCTCAATTCCTATGAGTAGGGATTGGAAAAGAGATGTCATTTGGTTCACATCATAGGAACTTTTCTATTGAATCTAGAGATGACATGTATCTCAATTCCTATGAGGAGGGATTAGAAAAGAGATGTAATTTGGTTCATATCATAGGAACTTTTCTATTGAATATACGCTAATGTTTATTTTCCTTTGAAATTAAGGGAGTATAGGAATCCATTCATATGAACCAAGTGGCTCTAAAGCTATAGGAATGATATCATGTTTATTTCCTTTGAAATGTGGAGTATATGAATCTATTCCTATGAACCAATTGGCTCTAAAGGAAAAAATCCTACAAAAATCATATCATATAGAGTTCCTATGATATTCCTCGACACTAAAGGATGCTTGAAATTGCTGCGGGTGATACGATGGTCTTTCTTTGTAGACTCCTCACCCATCATTATAGTTACCTCTCGAAGATGAATGAAATGATATATACATGGTATTCTACATGTGCAATTTGGTACACGAAAACTCGGTAAAAGTTTGCGAGGTTCAAATTTTCAATAAAGCTATATGCACTGCATTTCGGAACGGAGGGAGCATACGGCAGTTGCTAACACTCACGTGGAAGATTTGTGTGTAGGAGGAGTGGTTGTTCTGTTAAATGACATGGCAAAACTCACACTGTCGGATGCTGATCTAACGGTTCTTATGGCGTTCGTCAGGAAAAGGCTTGTGGCGAACATTTGTCGGATAATGATTTACGGACACATGCATTGCATTGATACGTGCCCCCCTCTCTCTCACGCACACGCACCCTCACGAGTCACGACTCTCCCGAGTCCTCTCGCAGACTCGCACGTCGCACCCACCGTCTATCTGCAGGTAGACGTCACGCACATATGTGCTCTTCACACCCTACCCTCAGAACTTCTAAAAAACAAAAGACGGCATGCACATTTTATTTTAGCTCACACGTCACACACTTATACTATTACTCTTACGGCGAACGTTCTTTGGGCATAGTATATTGTACTCTCGCGAAGAGAAGCGGTGCACGCACGCACTAGTTCTCTCACACCCACTCGCGGGTACACGTAGGGGCGCATTTTTTTGAAGCTGGTACAACAAAATCACTCCACTATATATAAAAGCAGGAGCCTTAGCGCTTGCTTTACTAGGGTTCCTCTCGTTCACTCTCTCATGCTCTCCAGATCTAAGCAACACATAGGTGGCCACACTCTCTCTCAGCTCACGGCTGGTCACAAATCCGGCCGGACAACCTCGACCGGGGCAGGGGTGTAGGTGCATCGTTCACGCTGTCGTCGGCGGTGAGGGAGGAGACCAACGGCTGCCCGCGCGTCCCGATCGGCGGCCGTGCCGTTCTCTCCGAGAGAGCGCCGGCTCGGGAGGGCCTCCGACCCCTTCTTCCTCCCTATGGTATTGTGGCCAAGATGCGCCCCCCCGACGCCGTCTTTGCCACATGCCGACGACCCTCAGGTATATATTCCTTCGAAACCTGCCTTGCTCTACTGCCCCAGCTCCCTTCGTGTGGATCCTTTTCTACTTCCGTCCGTTGTTCCAAAGCCACCTAGACTTCTACTATTATTAGAAGTAAAGCTAGTTCATACAGTCGACTCAAAGCGTTGGTTCAAACAGGGAAGAAAGTGGGAAAGCTATAGCATGAATGTAGGACTTGGTTCTAAGAGGAAACGGGGGAAAGTAGTAATATCTGTCACTGTTTAAATAACTGTATTTCGTATTTGCGCAAACAGGGATGTCTGTCTCCATATCGTTTTGGGATGTCCGTCTCCGTATCGTTTCTATCCGCGCAATCAAAAGCACACACCTCAGTTTTAGTACAACTGCGCAAAATGAGATGGCTATCTCTCGTTGCCGTCGTCTAACCTCCCGTCTTCAAGGTATCCCTACATTGGTAGTAACTAAGGTAGAATGACCAACGCAATCTAAAAGAAGCTAATTCGCACGTTTTACTTCCTGATTGCAGTGCAGGGACGAGCGAAAACAACTGCATCCTAGTCCGGAATGCACTTTCTACCAGTTCATCCATGGGCCGAGGACTAGCTGACATGGCTGCACGGCGGTTTTTTGGACAGGTGCGCGGACAAGATGCATTGTGGTCTGCTTATTTCTGCAAATAGCGGTGCTTAAATTTAGTGGAATGCACAAGCATTTCAGCTGGTCAGTACACTGCATGGTTCAGTTCAGCATTCCAGCTGAGACCACAATTATAATTGGTTATTCTGGATTGAGAGAACCTAATCCTGGATGGTGGCAACAAGAAAAAACTAGAGTGAACTCCAGGAAATTTAAGCCTGCCGGGAGGCCCTTTGCTCAGAGAAGCCTTGCTTGTTTTTTCCTGATTTGTAAACCTTCTCACAACTTTGTCTTTTGCTGTGAACTAGTATATGTTTGTTATGTTCTATGAATCATTGAGATGTATAAAATTGCTTAACTTATGCTTTTCAAGTTTTTTATGAAGACGAGTTTAATGTGAGTGTTCCACATGAGCCTTGGACTAGCGTGTGAACGTTTGGAATTTATTACATTGTGGCCTCAATTAACTGCATGAACCACTGTAACAAGATACATAGTTGCTTATATGTCAGACAGCAGATTGTTGATTGTTAGCTGGTCGATAGCCTAGTGTTGAAGCGAGTTGAGCCAATGTGCCGTGTTTTGCACAATTGCTTACAAGTGGGGTAGCACCAACAGTGTTTACAAGTACTTATGTATACGTCGGCGCACGGTTCTCGAATGAGTGCTCTATTTCATCAAAACACACACTGCTCGTATGATAAACCGTGACAACTTATGTCTTACCATGCAATATTCATGAAAAAACTAGTGAGGACGCATCTGTTTTGGCAACAATTACGATGGTTCTCACATGATTCACGGGCACACAAAAGTAGCAGCAGTTCCCATAGATGGATTCAAACAGTGTACTAGCCCCAGAGGGGTCGATAACAGGCAAGGTTCGGATAATTAGACACAATCCAAACTACTATTAAACACTAGCTGGGGCAACTATTTCATGCCTCGATCTAATTTGGGCTGGACACAAGACGGACCTTGCCATGAACATCATCGAGGACGTCCCGCAGCAGCTCAATCCTGTGAACCTTCATGAAGACAAGAACAGTATGCCTCACAAACGAAGGAGTAGCTTTGAACTTCTTGTGCTTCAGTACACCCTGGACAACACGCCTGACAACAGTGAGACTGGAATACAACTCTTCATTGGTATAACCGCAAATGGCTTCCAGGATCCAACAGCCTAAGAACTCTATTTTCCCAGTGCGTATATTCAGGTCGTCCGCCTCATAGCGAGTGACATGTACAACCACACAATCCTTGTCTGCATCAGGGCTCTAATTGAAACAGAAACAAATTCTGAATTACTTTTAAGTATAAGAAACACAAGTTATTTAAACCACTATGTATAGCATGGCATCGAAGCTAATAAAATTTTGCATTATTAATCACCACATACTTCCTTTTCTAAAAAAATCACCACATACTTAGATGAAAAACCACAATCGAGATCGGCAAAGAAGGAAATCACCTTGGGCAGCTCAGCAGGGGGGGCACATCCTCGAAGGGGGAAAACTGCTCCTGCAGTGCCACGGGGGCTGTAACCTCAAACGGGGCGTTGACCATCTCAGTAGTGGCCGTGAGCGTATCTGGGGTCGTCTCGGTGGTTGCCTCCATCTTCTTGGAGCTCTCTGTCTCGTGGGGATCAGCCTCCCGCGTCTGCTCCAATATCGGCAGATCTTTGCCTGGTTCTCCTTGGTCCATCATGAAACTAACGAATACTAGGTGACCACTGAAAGGAAAACACAATCGCAATGACAATGAAACAAAAAAGAGAGTGAGGATCGGTTACTGCTTTGCAAAAGTTCTTTTTTTTCTTTGAACGAAAATATACCAACATCACGGATCCGCTTACCTTCCCTTCATTCGGAGAGAAGAACAGTTGCAGATGCAAGTGTTGCCTTTCTTGAAGACGGTGAGGGAGAAGGGGATTCAGCGAAGAGTGAAATGATGGTTGCTTCGTCCATCAAACTTAGACTATGGGGAGGTGGGGTTTTGTGATACGACGGCTCGTTACTGCCGCGCTACGACCGGGGTGACTCTCCTCCTGCATACTGCCTTCTAATTTGGTGGATGGCATTTGGGCCCGCGCGCTGCATGGCCCGCATGTCGGTGAACAAAAGTATAACGACATTCAGTAGAGGGAGACGTTTCAATGACCTAGGAGGAGCCAGAAGCGGCAGAGTGTCTCCACTGTACTAGTAGTAATTGTTTTTCTGGGTAGCTGTAGAGTGTCTCCACTGTACTAGTAGTAATTGTTTCTCTGGGCCCAAGACAAAACAGCCCATCCACACTAGTAAATAGTAAAATCAATTCAAAAGCCCATATATTTACTGAATGAGAGGCGCTACCCACACCCAGCACACCCCCCAAAAACCTGGGTGCTCTTCTTCCTCCTCGCTCCCACCCACCTCACGTCAGCTCGCTCCACTCGTACCCCCAAATTCCTCACCTCACTCCTACAGAAAACCCCATCTCCCCTTCTTCCTCACTCCTACAGAAAACTCCCAGCTCCCCTTCTTCTTCGCTCGCACTACAACTAGGTTCGTCATTCGTTACTCTGCTCAAATCCGTGAGCGCGATGCGACGCCCTCGAGGAAAATGGAGTCGGCTGACCCCAGCGCCAAGAAGATGAGGCTCCCGCCAGCGGCGACGCATGTTGTAGATCCCGCACCCAGCAGCGCGGGGAGAAGCGGCGACCCCGCCCCCACCGGATCCCAGGAACCCGTAGAATCTCGGGTGGACCGTATCAGCGATCTCCCGGACGCCGTCCTTGGGGAGATCATCTCGCTTCTCCCCACCAAGGATTGCTGCCGCACCCAAGTCCTCTCAATTTGGTGGCGCCCTCTATGGCGTGCCGTGCCCCTTAATCTTGACTGTCGTCAGCTATCTCTCTTCAATGATTTTGAAATCCCCAGAGCCATCATCTCCTCCCACCAGGGCTCCGTTCATAGCCTCTGCATCCCGTCATGCTACCTGAGCAAGCATACCATGCCCTGCACGGTGGACGCCTGGCTGAAATCCCCTGAATTCACAGAACTACAGCTGCTTGAGTTCTACTATTCTTCTGGAAATCACATACCACATACCGAACACCATGAACTTGTGCCCTCAGCACTGATGTCCATCTCGCGGTTTTCATCCTCTCTCCACACCGCCACCTTTGCGCTGTGCCACCTACCAGACAATCTGGTACTAAACCTTCGACTCCCATTTCTCAAGAAACTTTCACTTGTGCGGGTTCGTATATCGGAGGCCTCATTGCACATCATCATCCACTCCAGTTGCCCTGCGCTGGAGTGCTTGGTGCTTGTTTTCACAGTTAGAATCGGTTGTCTCCAAATAAAGTCGCCTAACCTTGTAAGAATTGGAATTTCTTTTGACGGAAGGCAGCTCATCATCCAAGATGCCCCTGCACTTCAAAGGTTGATCCTTGATTCTAGTTATTCACCGTTGCAAATAACCATCCTCCCTGCGCCTAAACTGGAGACCTTGGGTGTAATACATGATCTCTGTGCTCATTTCAATATGGTGTTTGGCTCCACAGCTCTTCAGGTACTTTATATTATCATCTACACTTGTAACCATAAGCTGCATTTTAAATTTCTGCGCATAATTTATATATCATCTTGGAGTACACATTTTGTACTAATATTATGTTCTATGCTCAATGAAGAGTTTCTCCATGGATGGCCTATCAATGGTGCTGGATTCTGTCAAGATCTTATATATCCAAATGAATAGTTTTGATCTAAACAAGATTATTGGCTTGCTGCAATGCTTTCCATGTATGGAGAAGTTGTATATAAAGGTGATAATTTCACGCACATTGGAAGCCCGCATATAGTGTACTAGAATTAACCGTTCAGCTGTTGCTCTTTCGACACTCTTCTTTTAGACCTTAACTGTTTTCAATCTTCATGTCTATTTAGGCAACAGGACGGGGTAAGAAAGTTATAACCAATCGGTGGATTCGTAAGCATCGGGATTTTCTCACTTCTCATGAGATTCGATTGAAGACAATAACGCTATAACGATATGTAGCCAACCGTGCAAACACAAGATTTGTCACATTCTTCCTACTGAATGCGAGGTTACTATTGTCCATCAGCCTTACGTTTATCAGCAGCATGGTTTTGATGGATGGGTATGTCGAAGAGCAAAAAAAGGAGTTTCAGGTGGGCAAAAGAGCTTCTGAACGTGCCGGGCTTCTATTTACAACATATTGTGGTCATAATCCAGTAAATTTTACGACCCAGGATGTTCATTCTATGGACCTGACCGATCCATTTGACTGTGACTACCGAAAACAGTGCTGGAGTTAGATGTTGTTGCCCTTTTCAATCTGGTTTTTTTGTAAACCTGATGAACAATTAACCCTCGTGCTTTTGTACAGTTTGTAAGCTGGAATTAGATGTTCCTGCCCTTTTCAACTCGGCTGTGACTGTCATATTTTCTTTGAAACAAGGCAAATGGCTTGCCATTCGTTTAATTTAGAGTGAAATATTGTAACAAATCCCAACCAAGGGAAATAACATCACTCTCGCCGGCTGCTTGAGTTCACTGTGCATTACAGAAGCCAAGTGATTAGCCCCCACCAGCACCCACAAACTTATTTTGAACAAGCACTTCAAATGGGTTGTAAAGTTTCATAGGAAAGGCTGCATGACCGTGACAGATTTGGATTCTGACATTTGGGACCTGCGAGGAAATAGCCTATCCAAGGTGGTGTCGACTTACTAGCCAGTCAACAAACGATTCTGCCTACCAGCCATTGGATTGACATCCAACATCTGTCGTGTATCTTCTATCTCTTGTCTTCTTCTTCCTCCAGCCGCCCAAACCAAACCACCCCGTCGGCTCCGCCTGGTCCCGCCTCCCATGGCTAGCTGCGCCTCCACCGCCCTACCGTATGTACCCTCCAACGTTGGCCAGTCCCTCCCTCTATTCCCCCACACGTCCTGTTATTCTCCGGCAACGTCAGCCCCAACACGCACCCGCGCCCGAACCAGTCAACCCTCGTACTCCCCTCCGCCTGCGACTGGACCAGCGCATCTTCAACGACTCCTGTTTGTTCTGTCCGAGGCCTCGCCGTCGTCCTCCGCCTTGCGGCCTTGGTTCGCTCGCCGTGCGCGGTGCGCCGCCCTCTTGCGTTGTCAACGTCGTCAACAACCGAGAGGAACAAGGAGATGACTGTACGTGGAGAGGATGACAGTAGGGACCCACCAGCGTCATGGCAGTACGCAAGCAAGTGGCTCTATAGTACAAGCCCAAAAATATGGTTCCTCCTAATGGTTGGACATCTGGGGCTCACGCCATTGTCAACGTAGTCAATAAACGAGAGAATTACACTACGAGCGGCTGACACCAGGGACCCAGCAAGTCGCGCAGTTTTTTTTTGAGGAACAAGTAGTTGTTATTTATACTAGTTTTAGCGACGGATCAGGGTAACAACGGGGCTGTGCGGGGGCTGTGGCCTGTCTAGCCAGGGTTTTATTTATGTTTACCACATCATGAGCCCAGTTGTGTTTTTTTCTTGCTGAAAATGGCTAGCCCAGTTCTATTTTTTAAAGAAATACCCAAACAAGGCCTACTTGCTTTATCGGCCCTGCTAGGCTGCAAATCTTTCAAGACGAGGAGAGTTTCATTCGGTTTGCCCAGAAATGGGCTGTACATTTTTAAAACACATCAAACCGGGAATTAGTTTCAATTTTTTTCATTACAAGATCTTAAATTCCATTGATTTTTATGCGTGGACAATTATTTGGATTTTATATTTATATAAATTATTTTTCAAAATAGTTTGAATGTGAATCGATATTTCTGGATTAAAAACAGTTGACCGCACCGAAATATGCAAAATTTCGTATACTTTTTAACCGTGGCCACAATATGGGGTGTAATGCTAACAAAAAGAAGATGGGCTCCAAAAAAATTCTTAAGAATTAGCAAATGGGCTGTACATTATTAGAAATAATGGCAGATGGGCTGTATGCTGTTTTCCACAGATTTGAGGCTGACTTGTGCGCCTACTACAGGTTGACGCGTATGCTTTCATAAAAAAAAGGTTGACGCACACGCAACGCCCTGTCAACTTAGTCAACACACGAGAGCAGTGACTGTTGGATGTCCATCCAACGGCTGTCGTGCTTCTTCAATCTCTGCTCTTCATGCTCCAGCCGCTCAAACAAGCGCCGGCGGGACTGCCTGCTCCCTCCTCCCGCGGCCGTCTATGCTGCCGCGCAGGCCTCACGGCCCCATCGTACTCCCATCGCTGGCCTAGCCATTCCTCTACTCACCCACACATGCTGTTATTCTCCGGCGACGGCAGACGAACCAGTAAACCCTCGTACTCCTCCGTGTGGGAAACAACTGCCGAGTATTCCCTGGCTCCGTGTCGTTCCCTTCCTAGGCCTCGCCGTCGTCCACCGCCCTGGTGCTCTCGACGCGGCCTGGTCAACATGGTCAATGAACGACATCCATCGGAAGTGGACTGTACGTGGAGAGGCTGACAGCTGGGTCCACGGCCGCACGCAAGGAAATGCCTCCTTATTACGTGCAAAATAATGATTTCTCCACCTGACAGCTAGGACCCACAGGAAGGGCCTCTGTATTTCGCGAAAAAAAGTTCCCCCCGGTGACAGGTCGGACCCACCAGCTATATCTTCGCACGCAAGGAAGTGCCTCCTTATTACGCCCAAAAAAATGAATACCCCCTGCTAGCTGGGACCCACCATATTGTTGGGCTAACTTGTGGGCCTACTAAGTTGACGGGGACGGAGGGCTTTGTCAACTTAGTCAATACTCCAGTGACCGTATGATGTCCATCCAACGGCCATAGTGCTTCTTCAACCTCTGGTCTTCTTGCTCCAGCCGCCCAAAGCAGCGCCGGTCGTGTCGCCTGCTCCTGCCTCCCGTGGCCGGCTGTGCTACCGCGGAGGCCTCACCGCCCCCATACTACTCCCACCACTCGCCAGGCCATCCCTCCACTCACCCACACCTCCTGTTATTCTACGGCGACGGCAGCCTCACACCGCAGCCGAACCAGTGAATGCTCGTACTCCTCTCCGCGTGGGCATCCACTGCCGCGTCTTGCTCGGCTCTGCGTCGTCCCCTTCCTAGGCCTCGCCGTCGTCCACCGCCGTGGTGCTCTCGGCGCGGCGTGGTCAATGTGGTCAACGACCGACTTCCATCGGAAGAGTACTGTACGTGGAGAGGCTGACAGCTGGGTCGACGGCAACCGCAAGGAAGTGCCTCCTTATTACGCGGAAAATAATTATTCCTCCACCTGACAGCGGGGACCCACCGGACAGGCCACCAGTATTTTGCGAAAAAAATTGTTTCCCCCTGACTGCTGGGACCCACCGGACGGGCCATCATATTTCGCGAAAAAACGTTCCCCCCGCTGTCAGCTTGGACCCACCGGAAGTGCCTCCTTATTATGCACAAAAAAATGAATACTCCCCCGGCTAGCTGGGACACACCTTGGTGGGAGGCTGACTTGTGGGCCTACTAAGTTGACGGGGACGAAGGGCTTTGTCAACTTAGTCAATATGAACGATTCTAGCCCCAGTGACCGTACGATGTCCATCCAACGGCCGTAGTGCTTCTTCAACCTCTGGTCTTCTTGCTCCAACCGCCCAAAGCAGCGCCGGTCGTGCCGCATGCTCCTGCCTCCCGTGGCCGGCTGTGCTGCCGCAGAGGCCTCACCGCCCCCTACTATTCCCACCGCTGGCCAGGCCCTACGGCGACGGCAGCCTCACACCGCAGCCGAACCAGTGAACCCTCGTACTCCTCTCCACGCGGGCTTCCACTGCCGCGTCTTCCCCGGCTCCGCGTCGTCCCCTTCCTAGGCCTCGCCGTCGTCCACCGCCGTGGTGTTCTCCGCGCGGCGTGGTCAACGTGGTCAAGGAACGACTTCCATCGGAAGAGTACTGTACGTGGAGAGGCTGACAGCTGCGTCCATGGCCACAACCCAGTTTTTTTGTGATTTGCCAAGTAAGTCGCTTTGTCAGGCCTATTGGGCTGCAAATCTTTCAAGACAAGGAGAGCTTTCATTCGGCTGGCCGAGAAAATGGCCCATCAGTAATGAGAAATGGGCTGTACATTTTTAAAACACATCAAACCAGCAATTAGTTTCAAATATCTTTTTTTCATTTCAAGATTTTAAATTACATTAATTTTTATGCGTGGAGAATTTGTTGGATTTTATATTGATATACATTTATTTTTAAAATCAGTTTGAATGTGAGTCGAAATTTCGTGATTAAAAACAGTTCGGACCGCACCGAAATATGGAAAATTTCGTATAATTTTTTAACCGTGGCCACAATATGGGCTATAATGCTAACAAAAAGAATATGGGCTCCCAAAAAACCCTTAAGAATTAGCAAATGGGCTGTAAATTATTAGAAATAATGGCAGATGGGCTGTATGCTGTTTTCCACAGATTTGAGGCTTTCCTAAAAAAAGGTTGACGTACAAGCACTGACGGTTGCATGTCCGTCCAACGGCCGTCGTGCTTCTTCAATCTCTGCTCTTCCTGCTCCAGCCGCTCAAACAAGCGCCGGCGGGACTGCCTGCTCCCTCCTCCCCGCGGCCGGCTGTGCTGCCGCGCAGGCCTCACCGCCCCACCGTACTCCCATCGCTGGCCTAGCCATCCCTCTACTCACGCACACCTGCTGTTATTCTCCGGCGATGGCAGACGAACCAGTAAACCCTCGTACAGTCGTACTCCCCTTCGCGTGGGAAACAACTGCCGAGTCTTCCCTGCCTTCGTGTCGTCCCCTTCCTAGGCCTCGCCGTCGTCCACCGCCGTGGTGCTCTCGGCGCGGCGTGGTCAATGTGGTCAACGACCGACTTCCATCAGAAGAGTACTGTGCGTGGAGACGCTGACAGCTGGGTCCACGGCCGCAGCAAGGAAGTGCCTCCTTATTACGCGCAAAATAATTATTCCTCCACCTGACAGCAGGGACCCACCGGACGGGCCACCGTATTTCGCGAAAAAAACGTTTCCCCCTTGACTGCTGGGACCCACCAGCTACACCTTCGCACGTAAGGAAGTGTGTCCGGGCAAAAAAAAATGATTCGCCCCCTGACTGCTGGGACCCACCAGCTACATCTTCGCACGCAAGGAAGTGCCTGACAGTCGGGACCCACCTGGTCGAAGCGTACGTAGCGTTGTCATTCTGGTCGCAAACGTGTACGTACATATATACTGGTGGATGTAGAGGCGCGCACGTGTCGTAGTAGAGGCGCACATGTAGCATGTACACGTACGTACAGCGGCCAGGGTGCAAGAAAGAAAATACGGCCACGTATGTGTACATACGGGCGGGGTCTCGAACGCTTACTCGCGCATATGTACGGCGAGGGCTCGTTGACATGGCTGGGTCAGAACGGAGAAACAACGTCGTCGTCGTGTTCATGGGGAGGCAACGGAATGCGTCGTGTTCATGGGGAGGCAACGGTATGCGTCGTGTTCATCGGGAGGCAACGGAACGCGTGGGAGCCATTCGGCTGGGCGGAACAGAATGCGTGGTCGTGTTCATCGGGAGGGCTTGGACGGAACAGGCGATGGAAACGAGGCCCGGCGTACCGCAGAACGGAGGAAACGGCCTTGTGTTCGACCGGCCACGTTCTAAAACGGGATCCTGTTCATCGGGAGGGGTCTGGCGTACCGCAAAACAGACGAAACGGACCTCCTACGGTCGAAACGGGGGTCCTGTTGATCGAGAGGGGTGTGGCGTACCGCAAAACGGACGAAACGGACCTCCTACGGTCGAAACGGGGGTCCTGTTGATCGGGAGGGGTGTGGCGTACTGCAAAACGGACGAAACGGACCTCCTACGGTCGAAACGGGGGTCCTGTTCATCGGGAGGGGTGTGGCGTACCGCAAAACGGGACTCCACGGGATACCGTTCATCTCCACCATTGACCTCCTCCAGCCTCCGCGGGCTACCGTCAACCTCCTCCAGCCTCCACGGGCTCCTGTTCATCCAGCCTCCACCGCGCGCTACTCCACCGGCTACTGTTCAACCACCCCTCCACGGGCACCCCTCCACCATCTACTGTTCATCCAGCCCTCCACACCACGGGGTCCTGTTCAACCACCCCTCCACGGGCACCCCTCCACCGTCTACTGCTCATCCAGCCCTCCACACCACAGGGTCCTGTTCATCCAGAGGCAACGCCACCGCTCACTGTTCATCCAACCCCCCGGCAATGCTCACTGTTCATCCCAGAGGCAGCATCGATCGGCTTCAGTTAGCAGCAGTAGGGAAGGAATTGGTCGATCGGGTTTAATTAACAGCCATCGATCGATCGCTCGGGTTCAGTAACGCGTAGTCTGCAGTGCAATCACTCGGGTTCAGTTAGAGCCCAATGCCTCGCTCGGGTTCAGTTAGAGCCAACGCCTCGCACACACGCGCGTACATGTACGAGAGAAACGCGCATCGCTCGGCCCCCGACCTCCCACCGTAACCGGGAACTCCTCAAAATTTTCCTCGCCCTCGCTTCTACCACGGTTTTTTCCGTCATGGACGGCCCAAAGAATGTCATGCAGCTGCGTCTCCAGCCCGCCCAGGATGAAAAGCCCATTTTCTGTCATGATTTTTTGTCATAGAAGTAGGAGCCCACCACATCTATGATGATACCGGGTTTTGTCACAATTATCATCATAGAAGTGTCATATGTATGACAGAAAAAAATTTCGTTCGACCCAAAATGTCACGGATGTGTCTTTTTTTGTAGTGCATCTACTGACATTTTTTGTAGTGAGACGCCACGTCCCTGCACGGTCATTATTTCGAACCATTTTTAGCCTCCCGCTCCACGTTTCCAGATGCGGTTTCCATTGGCACATCTTGTCGAAGGAGAGATCGTGTCCCCTTATCACGAGATTCTCATCAATACAGGCGTGGGTAATCCCACCGTGCCGTCCACCCGACCCTTGGGGAGTAGGCGAGTTTTAAGGCGAGTGGGGAGGCGCTTGATATTCGCTGCCTTTATAAAGAGATAAGGATTCACCCTTTCACCCACGCCCTCTTTCTCTCTGCCCACCCATTCTCGAGCTCCAGCGCCCAAGCTTCCATCCTTTCCGCCCCAAAAAGCACTCCGACCATGTCCGGATCTGGAGCACATGGCAAGTGGATGGCCTCCTCCCTCACGGAGAAGGACATCACGAAGCTCCGGGAGGCGGGGTACCTGGCCCAGGAAATCGCCCACCGGCTTCCGGACAAGGGGCAGATCGTCCCCACCCCGAAGCCCTAGGAGAGGGTGGTGTTCATTCCCCACGTCGTCCGCGGGTTGGGATTTCCACTCCACCCTTTCGTCTGCGGACTCATGTTCTACTATGGGCTAGATTTCCATGATCTGGCCCCAATCTCCTTCCTCAACATCTCGGCATTCATTGTCGTGTGCGAGGCCTTCCTCCACATCCCACCCCACTTCGGATTGTGGCTAAAGACCTTCAATGTGAAGCCGAAGGTGGTGGGTGTCAACACGCAGAGTGCGGAGGCGCTATGGTGAGCAAGATGTCCAACGTCACGTGGCCCAAAGGCACCTTCGTGGAGACTGTCAAAGGGTGTCAGCAGCAGTGGTTCTACGTCACAGAGCCCCGTGACACCACCTGGGTCGCGCACACGAATTCAAGTCCGGGGCCCTAATGCGGCTCACCTCCTGGCTAGAGAAGGGCCTGGACTAGGCCTCGTCGGACGAGCTAACGGCGCTGGAGACGCGCATCAAGAGCATGGTGGACAAGAACATCAAGCTTGTCAATGTGATCCAGGTGATGCTTTTTCGCCGGATCCTTCCTTGCCAAAGCCGGACTTGCAATTTGTGGGAGTTCGATCCGGCCAAGCACCAGACCTTGCAACAGTTCTTCGGTGCTACGCACGAAGGCATCTGGAAGGTGCTTTTTAAGGCCAATGAGACGTGGCCGAAGACGACCGAGGACCGTGGGTACAACCTGACCCATCCCGCCAGTCCGGTAAGTTTTTCGTATTTCAAGGTGTATCCTTCACCTGTACATTCAAGGAAGATGTCTAAGCTTCCCTATCTGTCTTTTCAGGGCTGGACGACGAAGGTGGAGCAGATCCAGTGTCCGGCTCCACTGCCCAAAAACCCTGCAAATCCCACTTCTGACGAGGATGCTGGTTCCGGCGCCCTATCAGGCGCCGGAGAAGAAGGCTCAGAAGAAGGCCAAGGAGACCAGAAGTGGCCTCCGGCGTAAAGGCACTTCGGACGTGACGTCCGAAGACGCCGAAACCCACTCCTCCCCGCCACCGAGGACGAGGAGGAGGAGGAGGAAAGCAACTCTCCCCCCGAGGGGGGAAGGAAGAAAAGGACAGCCTCCATGAATCTAGAGGTAGAGGCGACCAAGAAGGGGAAGGTCTCCCTCGCGGACAACTCTACGCTGGACACCGATAGCAGCTCCGAGTGGCACCCCAGGGAGAAGCCCCTGGCCGAATCGTAAGTACTCAAAGGCACTTGTACACACATATATCCAACTTCTTTACTTCGTGGTTGTAATATGTCGAATCATGCGCTGCAGTTCGGCCCACGCCCACCCCCAGCGATCCTCATCTTCAGGGAACTCGCTGAATCCAAATGTGATGGATAGCGGGTCGCTTCCTGCGGCCTCCTCTCCCAAGGACATGGACGACGCCGAGGTGTTGTCCCGAAGGAACTCCCCTGGCCAGGGAGAGGTACAGGTGTCGGCGTTCTGGGAACGGAGGTCCCCAGACTTGCCTGCCTGCGGCCCACGGCGTGGCTCCACTCGCGGCCCAGTATGGCTCGTCTTCACCAACAAGTGCTCAAGACCCTCGCAAGGGGCCAAGCTTCACTAGGCGGACGACACAAGACCCCCTTGGGAGTGGCCTCACCAGGCTGGCTCGCGAGGGGCGGGGAGATCAAGGCAAGGCGAACCTCGCGAGGTTCCTCCCACGTCAGCCATGACGACCAAGGCCAGGCGGGCGCCAGCGTTCACAATGTCCTCGCTTCCTCTTTGGTGCTAAGGAGGCAAGCGCAGGCGATGAGTACCGAGGCATCAGGCAAAGGTTTCCTTATCGGTGCAACGAGACCGAGACCAGCAGGACGGCAGGACGGAGGTCACCGTGGAGCCCAAGACGGCGTCACCACCAGAGCCTTTGGCAGGCGAAGACCACCTTTAGTCAGGATAGCTTGTACTAGTTGTCCCCTTTCAAATCGGCCATTGTTGGATCCCTTCCCGCTCAATATTTGGGGAGAGGACCAGGGCCTCTATAAATAGGACTAGCCACCACAGTAGGAGGCAACTCATCCCGAACGGATTCAGATCCACCCTCACCCACACAAGTTCACCAAGCACATGAACACCTCTCCTCAGGAGGCTGCTCTTCCCCTTGTACTGTTCATCCTCAGCCCAAGAGGCAATCCACCACACCACACTAGAGTAGGGTCTTACACCACAATGGTGGCCCGAAGCAGTATAAATCTTGTGTCTCTTGTGTTGCGAGTTCGTCGAGCTAGCCTTCGAGATTGTGGCGAGGCTTTGAGGGCGTGATTAGGTAGGGGAGATCTTCGTGCGCACCCCAGTGTTTGAACCTCAAGGGTTTTTCCAGAACCTGAAATCCGACATTTGGCGCGCCAGGTAGGGGTGCGCCGAAGCTTTCCTTGCGTCGATCCGCGTCCCATCGCTTCGTTGTCTCGATGGCGGAGGCTCGCCGAGCTCGCGCCGAGCCGCCCTCGTGGCCCGCGCCGTTCAGACGGCTCCCGTCGGCGGGCCTGCCCGTTGTTCTCCGTCGCCTGCCGCCAACGCCATCACCGGCCCTGTGGGGAACGAGCAGAAAGCGTCCTCGCTGCACCCCTCGGTGCGGCGGGACTGCCGCACCACCACTCTGTCGCTGACCCCGGCCGGCTCGTCGTCGCACGGCCGTCGCGCTCCCACGGACGCACAGGCCGTGCTGTGCATGGCACGCGAACTCCTGCGCTACTGCCCCGTCGATGACCTCTATGAGGACTGGCTAGACCGCATCGCCGAGCTCGTCAGCGCCGCAGGGGGCTCCCTCGCGCCGTCCCTCTCGCTGCCTCGCCCTCCGCCAACTGCAGGCGACGTGGCCCATGGAGCGCCACCGCCACCACCTCCGCACCAAGACGGCGTACTGGCGCCAAGGTGTGCGGCCCCTCGGCACGACCCGCCGCGTCGGGCGCCCGCACGTGAAGAAGGAAGCTGCCAAGAAGTTCCTCGCCCGCAAGAAAACGCTCCCGCGCTCCCAGCACCACTACGACAAGACCGTGTGCCGCCTGCGGTGGCGGTGCGCGGACATCAAGGGCTGGCTCCACATCAGCAAAGGGTCCCGGTGGCCATCGCGGGCTGCCGCGCCTTCACTCCTGAGCTGTGTAGCGTCGCTTGGCCGGGCAAGTTCAAGCCAGACCTGCCTCCTCGCTACGACGACACTCCCGACCCCGCGGAGTTCCTGCAGCTCTACGAGCTGAGCATCGAGGCGGCCAACAGCGACGAAAAAGTCATGGCGAACTGGTTCGCCATGGCTCTCAAGGATGGCGCCCGCTCGTGGCTCTTGAACCTGCCTCCAGGCTCAATCTCCTCCTGGAACGAGATGCACGACCGCTTCATCGCCAACTTCCAGGGCACTCGCGACCGCCCTCCGGCCGCGGGTGACCTGCGCCGCGTCAAGCAACAGCCAGGGAGACCCTCCAGAAGTACATCCAGCGCTTCAACAACGTTCGTCTCAAGATCCCCAAGGTGACGGATGAGGCCATCATCTCTGCGTTCTCTGATGGCGTCCGTGATGTTAAGATGAAGGAGGAGCTCGCCATCCATGAGGAGCTGTGCACGTCCTTGGAGTTGTTCAACCTGGCGACCAAGTGCGCAAGGGCAGAGGAAGGGCGCCTTTCCCTTCTCTAGCTCCCAGCTGCCAACCTGGAGGAGAAGAAAGCCAAGGCCAAGCACGTGAAGCGCAAGGGAGTGGCCGTACTTGCGGCGGAGCCAGACACGAAGCGCGGCCGCGACCAGCCCGAGTCATCCAAGAGCAGTCGGCTGTTCTACGCCTTCCACAACGTTCACAGCCACAACACTAACGACTGTCAAGAGCTCAGGGCCATTCGAGATGGATGCCTCGGTCGACGCCCTGAGCGCAACGACTAGGGCTACGGCCGAGGAGGAGGATGTGGCAGAGGATGCTGGGACGACCGTGGCCCTCGCCAGGAGTGGCGTGACCGGCCTCGTGAGGACCGCTGGCAGGATCAGCCTCGCGAGGACCGTCCTCAGGGCAATGCTGGGCTTCGTCCGCTGCCGGCACCACCAAGAAGGAATGACGACCACCATCAGGACGAGGGGGCTGGGGCTTCCAGGAGCCGCGGGCTATCGCCTGCATCCTGGGCGGAGCTCAAGCCCCAGCCTCTCAGCGAATCTTCAAGCAGTTTGCTCGCGAGGTGAACGCAGTTCTCCCTAGGCTCGAGGCCACACGCCCGCTTAGGTGGTCCAAGTGCGCCATCACTTTCAGTTCGGCAGATCAGCTCAAGTGCGCGGCCACCACTGGCGTTGTCCTGATGCTTTGCTCACCCGTCATCAGCAACGTGCAAGTTACTAAGATACTCATCGACGGTGGCGCAGGGCTCAACGTCCTGTCCGTCGAGACGTTCGACAACCTTTAAGTGCCCTATGACCAGCTTCAGCCTACCAAGCCCTTCTCAGGAGTGACTGGCGGTTCCACCATGCCGATAGGGCAGGTCCGCCTACCCGTCACCTTCGGACAGCGCGACAACTACCACACCGAGCTCATCGACTTCGACGTCGCCCACATCTGTTTTCCATACAATGCCATCCTCGGGTATCCGGCCCTAGCCAAGTTCATGGCAGTGACGCACCACGGCTACAACGTCCTCAAGATGCCAGGAAGCGGCGGGATCATCACAATCCCCTGCGAAGAAAGAGATGCGGTGTGCTCCCTCGAGCGCACCTTCCAAGCAGCGTCAATTGAAGCCCCCGACAGCAATGCAGCACAGTACCCTCCTGAGGTCGTCCCCAAGAAGAAGAAGCAGCTACTCCGCACTGGGCCTCAGGAGAACGGCACTGCAAGTGGAGCCACGTCAGGATCAGCGCCCGCGCCTGGGGCGCCTCCCTCCCTCGCATAGGAAGGCGCGCCCGGCGCCCTCCTCGGGCAGGGCTCGGGGGCTCTCTTTTTGAGGGCTTGACCTTGCCAACATCACGAGGGAGGCGCTGGGGCACCACGTGGAAGCATGCTTCACAGCACGTTTCCCACAGGAGGACACCGGACGAGGAGCACCCAACGCTCAGGAGTTCATCACCAAGACCACTCAAGAACTGCAGGATGCAAGAGCCATGCGCGGCGACCGCCGCTCACCTGGCGCAGCTCCCCATCCAGGCGAGGATGGCGGGTTGCGCATCTGCATCGACATCCCAGGCCTCAACTGGGCCACATCTCAGGAGCTTTTCTGGCCTTCGCGCGTGGGCCGCTACGAGGGCCCGCCTCACAGCTACGTTCGCATGCCTTTTGGCCTGTTGAGCGTGGCGTCCGCCTTCCAGCACAGCCTACGGAGCATCCTGGCGGCTCAGGAGGCCAGGCACCATGCCGTCCTGGCGGTGATGGAGACGGTCCTCAAGGAACTGCCTGGGCCCCCAGAGCCTCCTGAGGCTCGGGGCCGCGGTGGCTCGTGAGGAGCAACCCCTTCACCACGCATCTTCAGCTGCCTCAACATTCCTTCAACAGCAGAACCAGGAGACATTTTCCAAGTTTATTTAGCTGGGAGCGCCCCTCAGGCTCCATCATTCCCAGGCCGCATGGGTCCGTCCCTGTGGCATGTATCCCTTTACATCTTTAGCTTACTTTGCTGGGGGCGCCCCTCGGGCTGCATCATCCCCAAGCTGCTCGGGTCCAGCCCAGTGGCATGTATCGTTCTTGCATTTAACTAAGCTGGTCTGCTTTTCATGCTTAGCCTATCTGTGATTATCACCTGCTTGACTGTCACCCACCATGGGATCCGCGCGCCGATCGTCTTTCTTCAGGGCCCTTCGCATAAGAAGGCTAGGCACGACATCTGTGCTCGGGCCCGTCCCTGCAGCGTCGATAAATCCAACGGCTGAGCTCTGTCTGGCGGGCCGGTCCCGTTCACGTCACCTCCTGGGGTCGTTGGTGCTTGGCCTTCTCACGCGATAACCTCAGGAGATTCGTTTGACGCAGGTTGTCTAACCATCTCGCAGGGCCACCACAGCTATCAAGAATCAAGACCAGGCGCAACCCGCCTTGAGGTAGGGCCTCATGAGTCCCGCGCTGGCTCACGAGTGCCCAGACACACCTCGTCTAGCCCTGCCGTGCAAGCCACGTGTCAGGGCAGGGCTGTACACGCCCCGGGGGCTCTCCGTAGTAGGGAGTCCCCTCCCACGTACCAGTGGAAGCACCATGCTCCGCGCTGGCTGTCGACACTGCCGAGGAGCGGCTATGCCCGTGCAAGTGCGGAAGCGCTATGCTACGCGCTAGTGATAAACAACTGAGGGCGCCCCACGGCCGTATCAACCTTAGGGAGCCCTTGAGCTCAGTGTCCGGCCTCATCGCAACACCTCCCCTCGGGAGAGTCGCGCGAGGGGGCTGGACACGGGGGCTGCGCTCGGGTCACGCCCAAGCGTACGCCTCCCAGCCAGGTCCCCCGGACCTGGTCGTCGTGCCCCCCTCCCGAGCCGAGCCTCGGCGAGGACAAAGGTATGTAGGTCGTTTGAGCGTCAAGGGGGACTCTTGAGCATCGCGACTCAGGAGCCTAACTGGTCACGTAGCCCCTCACCCCTTGGTCTCGTCCTGGTCTCCGGACGACCCATCGGCGGTTGAGGTATGCACGCGGCCGAGCCCTCCCGACGTAGAACACTAGACCTACCCTTGCATCTCCTTTCCATAAGCTGTTTGCACGTCAAGGGGGACTCCTGAGCATCACGACTCAGGAGCCTAACTGGCCACGTAGCCCCTCACTCCTTGGACTCGTCCTGGTGATCCGAATGACCCAACGGCGGCTGAGGTATGCGCGGGGTCGGGCTCTGCCGACGTAGAACATAAAGAAAATGGGAAGGAAATCGCAAAATCTCAAAGCAAATGTTACAAGACATATTGTTCTCACAATACCAAACGCAAGTTTAAACGCCTCCACGAGGCATGATGCATGTTGCAGGAGTAAAACAGGAAAGCAGCCGCGAGCAAGTCATCCCTAGACGTCGTCGTCGCCCGCAAGGGGTGCTCCCTCCTTGGTGGCGTCGCCTTCACCCGTACCACCGGCCAGAGCTGCAGGATCGGTAGCACCGCCGGTCGACGGCGCGGAAGCGAAGGCGCGGAACTTCTTCAGCAGGGCCTCCACCCGACCCTTCAGGGCTGCGGCAGCGGCTACACAGTGCTCATCGTCCACAGGCTCCAGCAGCTCGTCAAGGCAAGCGGTAGGGTCGCAAAGATGGAGGTGGCTGAAGACGCGCGTCAGCATAGCTGAAGAAAGGATGCGAGCCTCTTCCTCTGCCATGGGGCCGATGTTGCTCACGACTTCCTGAAGCACCTCGACCAAGTAGGGAAGCAGCTGGGCAGGGCCGTCCTCGTCGGTGGTCAGCGGCTTCTCCAAGCCCTTCTCATAGAGCGTCTCGGTGCCACAGGAGACCTCTCCTCGAGGAGCGCGAAGGCCGAGCGGTCCTCAGCCAAAACCTTCGCCTTGGTGTCAAGTTCGGCCTTCTCCGCCTCCACCTTTCGCTCCAGCTCCTCCAACCGGACGCGCTCAGCGGCCTGCGCCTTCGCCGACTGCTCCAGCTCGGCGTCACGACCCTTGACGGCATCTTCCCGAGCCTTCATCTTCTCCTCCTCCGCCTTGCGGTTACGGGCTTCTTCTGCACGCTCGTTGCGCAGGGTCTTCAGCTCGGCCTCCAGCGCCCAACAGTGATCCTGGGTGACCTTGACGTCCTTCAGCGCCGCCTCGCGAGCAGCCGCTGCTTGGGCGGCAGCCTGCTTCTCCTTCTCGGAGGTCGCCGTGGTCTGGCTCAGCGCCGCCCGAACAGACACGTCAGAATGGAGCCAACCAGAGACTAGCTCGAGGCGCCTAGCCACCAGGAGGGGGTCGGCGCCCTGAAGATCTTCTTGCAGCCGGGTCATCTCAAGAAGAGCGCGCTCCAAGACGTCAGGGGAGGCAGAAGGGCCTGGAATCAGCGGTGCAACGGGAGGAGGATGAGAAGGTACCGTCACCATAGCCTGGGAGACTTTGGCCTCCTGAGCCTTGGAGACCTCAGCAGCCGAGCCGGACACCGGTGCTTCCGGGGCCAGCGGGGCCATGGGGGCTGACTCCTCCCGAGGATTCTCCCCCGAGGCCTCGCGAGGACGACCGAGCTGGAGAGACATGAGCACCAGCGCTGCCCTTCTCCACGGAGGGAGATGCAGCCGGAGCAGGCGGGTTGGTCCCGAGCAGCGCCACCGCCTCCTCCTTCCTCTTCTTCGCCGCAGGCGTCGGCCTAATTGCACAACGGAGAAGCGTCAAGGTCAAGCACCAGAAGCAAGAATGAAACAAGGCAAGAGCACTTACTGGTCCACCATGGTGTAGTCCACTCTCCTCTTGCTAAGCTTGAAGCCCGAGAGCCTCCCAGCCTGGGGCGCGGGCGCACGGGCTCCAGGGGCAAAGGAAGGAGCAGCAGACGGGCCAGAAGCAGCCCCAGGCGGCGTCAGAGCAGGAGCAGCACCTCGGAAGATCAGAGCCGACCTACCCCTCGTCGGGATCGTAGGCGGCTCCCCCCTCTGGAGGGCATCAGACTCGTCATCATCGTCAGGTAGGGTGCGGAGGATGTTGGCCTTGTCCAGGGGGGAGGTCTTCCCTGTCCCCTCGAGGGTCGCCTCTGAGTCGCGCTCCTCGTTGTCCTCCTCTTCTTCCTCTTGGCGAGAGTCGTCAGAGGACACGTCCATCGGCGCAGTCGCTGCCGGGACAGCAGAAGGCGCAGGCGGCACCAGCCCGCGCCCATCAAAGGTTGGCATGGCAGCCACAACCTACGCCCCGTCCTTGCGGAAGAACAAGGGAACGAAGGCCCTCGACGGGTATTCCTGGTCGTCCCCGACCAGGAGGCGGAGAGCCGCGGCCAGCTCTTTGTCAGGCAAGGCTTCCGGGCTCAAGCGAACCTTGTCTTCTTCGCCCCAAGCCTCCACAAGGGGCGCGTACGTGCCTGAAGCAGGGCCGCACGCAGCATCAGGAATTCCCTCAGGAGCATGGCCCCTATCACCTTCGCCGCCTTCGCGTTGCCCGGCTTCAGGTCGGCGGTCATCTTCTCTAGCACCGACGTCGCCAAGTCGTCGGTGAGCTTCGCGCGAGACCACTCCTTGTCGGGCTGGGGCATCTCCGTTGGCAGCACCAAGCGTGGGTGGACGCACTTGGCGTCCATCATGACCCACTTGCTCCTGAAGCCGTCGGCCTTCTTCCCAGCCTTCAAGATCGAGTTGGCCTTGCCGGCCGCGATGAAGTTGGCGCACCCGAAGGTACGACCATCGTTGATGTGAAGGAAGAAGAAGTGGCGCAGCAGAGCCACGGACAGCATCACGCCGACATACGCCTTGCAGTGGAAGGCGAAGATCGATAGAAGGAGGACAAAGTTGGGATGGAGATGCAGCGCTTGCAGCCCGTAATGGCCAAGACCTCATAGAAGAAGTCGGAGAAGGGGGAACCAGTCCCGCGACGATGCTGCTCATGAAGAAGGGGAAGAAGGTGCTTCCCTTGGGCTCCGGCGCGGCAGTGCCGACCCGGAGCTCGGTCTTCCCCCTCTCATTGCTCTCCCCCGCCGTCAGCAGGTGCGTGGCGGCGAGGCTCTTCTCCGAGATGTTGGGCGCATCCAGAGCCGGCTCGTACCAGGCGGGCGGCGAAGAAACCTTGACTTTCCGGGGCGCCATTGGTCGACGATGCGGAAGGGGATGAGAGCAGATCTGGAGATTTCGGAAGCAAGGGGTGAGAAAGGGGATCTGGAGCAAGGCGGAAGAAAGCAATGAAGGCAAGCGTTGCCCGCGCCAGCCTTTTGTCAGACGGGCAGTTGCCGAGGTAGCGTGGGAAAGCGGAGACGCCCACGTCCAATCAAACGCCACGCGTCGACCAAGGCCGCAGGCTGTTGGGGCCCGCGGCGCTCCGCACTTACCCTTTGGCTTCGCCTCGAAGCCAAGTCCGAGCGCGCCTTGGGCCCGGGGGCTACTGTCGGTGTTCTGGGAACGGGGGGTCCCCAGACTTGCCTGCCTGCGGCCCATGGCGTGGCTCCACTCGCGGCTCAATATGGCCCGTCTTCATCAACAAGCGCTCAAGACCCTCACGAGGGTCCAAGCCTCGCGAGGCGGACGACACAAGACCTCCTCGGGAGTGGCCTCACTAGGCTGGCTCGCGAGGGGCGGAGAGATCAAGGCAAGGCGAACCTCGCGAGGTTCCTCCGACGTCAGCCATGACGACCAAGGCCAGGCGGGCGCCAGCGCGCATAGTGTCCTCGCTTCCTCTTTGGTGCTAAGGAGGCAAGCGCAGGCGATGAGTACCGAGGCATCATGCAAAGGTTTCCTTATCGGTGCAATGAGACCGAGACCAGCAGGACGGCAGGACGGAGGTCACCGTGGAGCCCAAGACGGCGTCACCACCAGAGCCTTTGGCAGGCGAAGACCACCTTTAGTCAGGATAGCTTGTACTAGCTTTCCCCTTTCAAATCGGCCATTGTTGGATCCCTTCCCGCTCAATATTTGGGGAGAGGACCAGGGCCTCTATAAATAGGACTAGCCACCACAGTAGGAGGCAACTCATCCTGAACGGATTCAGGCCCACCCTCACCCGCACAAGTTCACCAAGCACAAGAACACCTCTCCTCAGGAGGATGTTCTTCCCCTTGTACTGTTCATCCTCAGCCCAAGAGGCAATCCACCACACCACATTGGAGTAGGGTCTTACACCACAACGGTGGCCCGAACCAGTATAAATCTTGTGTCTCTTGTGTTGCGAGTTCACCGAGCTAGCCTTCGAGATCGTGGCGAGGCTTTGAGGGCGTGATTAGGTAGGGGCAGATCTTCATGCGCACCCCAGTGTTTGAACCTCAAGGGTTTTGTCGAAGCCCGAAATCTGACAACAGGACGCCGTCAGGGTGGCACCAGAGGGTGATACCTCGGCCGCCGGAGACATGGGGGAGCAAATCCCCCTGGAGACTGGCGATGGGGGCCATATCCAATCCGGCCCCCAGCCGAATACTATTCCGAAGGCCCATACGGCTCCAGAATCAGGCAAGCAGCTTCCTTCGAAAGAGGGAGGTGCACCTGTTCCGCCGGTGACCTCTGTCCATCCAGAGGCACCGGATACTTTACTGGAAGCACTGCAAAGTGCTTCCATTGTTGAGGAACACTGTGCCCTCATGGGTATGGTGGTTGAGAGGGTTCAGTCTGCTAAGAGCGGACTGGCCGAAGCCTGCACCAGCCTTCTAAAAGGCTTTGAGGTATGCGACGTAATTTATGCAAGAAGAATGTCATAGTATAGACAGTAGCCCCTGAGACTCTATCCGGTGTTCGAAAAAGAAAAGCCGAACAAAGGATCAAATAATTTTCGCAGGAGACTAACCATATATGTCTATGTGAATAAGCAAACGTCGATGCTAGATGCGACCTCCCATTCTGCTGAAGTCTCCAAACTGAAGCAGAGTCTGGAGCAGGCCGAGGAAGAGCTCGGCCGTGTGAAAAAACAACTAGAGGACAAGCAAGGTATGCAATGACCTATTCAGATTTGGAAAGATATGAATTGCTTGTGTTGATCATGTTATCATGATATTTTGTAGGAGCTGCGACTAAGGTGGAGTCCCTCAAGAACGCGCTGGCCGAGGCCCAGAAGAGAGCGGCGAAGGAACAAGCCGCCCGCAAAAACACGAGGCAAGGGTCGGGGAGGTCCAGCAGGAGCTCCAGGACGCCGTAAAAAATGCGAGTCCTTGGAGCGCAAGTTTGTGGACCAAGAGTCCGAACTTGCTAAGGCCCGCCAAAGCGCACAAGAGGCCCGGGTTGAAGCCCAGGGCGCCCTCCAGGAAATCCAGGAGGCTGGGAAAATCGCGGCGGGTAAGGCCTTTATTATGCAGAGCAAATTTGTGAAGAAAAGGTACCTCTTACTGACCCGGATTTGCAGTTCTCCACGAGCGTCTGCGGATCTGCCGCGCAGTGTTGCTGATGCTGCGCAGTTCTTCCGAGCCGAAGAGGGGAGCTCAACGGAGAAGATGTTCTGGTCGCAATACCTTGCGCCAGAGCATCCGGTGCCCTTTAGCGATCAGCTGAAACAGCTGACCGAACTGCATAGGGTGGCCGAATTGGCCATGAAGGATTTGATAATCCGTTTATGGCCTGCCGAAGCCATACCCAGCAGCTACTTCGGACTTGTGAAGCGGCTTGTCGACGCCTGCCCTCGACTTGATGCCATCAAGCGGTCAGTCTGCATCGAAGGTGCGCGGATGGCCTTCGCCCGTGTCAAGGTGCAGTGGGCGAAGATGAACGCCGTCAAGCTCGCGACTGAGGGACCGCCCGTGGGCAAGGAGCACCGCACGCCCAAGCGGTATTTTGATGATGTCCTGGAGGGATCCCGCATTGTAGAGGGCCAGTGCGCAAAAGACATTATCTTTGAATGAATACATTCATGTTATCCTGTCCTTTATGATAAAACAAAGCCGATATGTATTATAACGCTTGTTGTTTATTTAAATTTTTACCTCATGTGCGGCCATTTTTATTAAATTTGAGAGTTGGCCAGTCGTCGGCTTCAGCCCCCACGTAGGTAGTACGGGGGTGTTCGGGTTGAAACCTAAACACTCTTGATCCAAGAGTTTGGTCCTTGAAGGAGGTGTTTAGCGCAGCAAACCAGGCAATCAGACTATGTGGCTTTATCACCCTCACTTAGCCATAGGAGCTTGACAATAGAAATGTAGGCGCAACCCCTAGCGAGGATATGTTAATCCGGACTAGGGTGTTGTAGACACCTCATCGGGTGGAGGCCGATCCGTCGCATAATGCGGAAAAAATCGCAAAAGATTTGAACCTCCGTACAGCTGACCAGCTCTCGCCACATCATGACAGTCAATTTTCGGCTTTCTCTACTGAGGTGTTTACCCGGATAAACCAGAAACACAATCACAATAGTTCTCCCTTTACTACCCTAGCCAATAGGACAGAATGTAAGGTAGTAAGCACAGGAGCCGGGCAACCCAACTATTGACCAAAGACATGATTTGGAGCCGATGCATATAATGCTAAATTCGGGGTGCCGAACTATACTGTAAAAAGTGTTCGGACTTTGTTACCGTAGTGTGGCGAAGTGTACGGGTGCAATTGATAAGAATATCGAAATAAAATGAAGTAGTAAGACAGTGCCACCTAAGTTGGGCCGCAACTGTTTCCATTATAATTTGATTAATATGTCAAAGCGTATTTGTACAAATAGTGCGATAGGCAACAGGGCTATTTAACATGCCGAGACCAAGGGGGAGCTGCGCGCGGGTCCTGAAAACAGGTAGAGTGATCGGCAAGAAGACCAACTAGAGATTCCCCCACACGTCTATGTTGCTTGCCGCCTTGCTGTATCCATCCTTCGAAAGGGTCGATGATCAGGCCATCGTGAGGGGCCTGTGGAAAAGAAACAGAAAAAGGATAAAAAGAAAACAGAAAGTGAGTGTGCCCGAGGAAGGTCGAGCCGTATTATGGACCACAATCAAGTTGTGCCTCCATCTTTGCCCATGGTATTTTGAGTGCGTAGTTATGTACGCGCCATTTGGTCGGGACTGAGACGGAGGCCGAATTGCTAGTCGAACTCCTGACGAGCTGGACTGTCCAGATGCGGAGTAGTCCGGACACATTTGACGGTGTCCGGGAGCTTGGCCGCTGAGTTAAAATTCTGCTTGATAAGGCCGCTCTATACTTCCACTACCAGGGCCGCGATGTGCTCCTCGGTACGGAGGGAGCGTTCGGTGTTTCCATTGACTGTTATGACACCGCGTGGTCTGGGCATCTTGAGTTTGAGATAAGCATAGTGTGGCACCGCATTGAATCGAGCAAATGCAGTTCGTCCGAGCAGTGCGTGATAGCCACTATGGAAGGGGACTATATCAAAGATCAAGTCCTTTCTTCGGAAGTTGTCCGGATATCCGAAGACGACTTCCAATGTGATTGAACCCGTGCAACGGGCCTCTGCACCTGGTATTACTCCTTTCAAGGTAGTTTTTGTGGGCTTGATCCTTGATGGATCGATGCCCATCTTGCGGACGGTATCCTGATAGAGCAAGTTGAGGCTGCTGCCACCGTCCATGAGGACTCGCGTGAGGTGGAATCCATCAATGATTGGGTCAAGGACCAGTGCGGCTGAATCGCCATGACGGATACTGGTCGGATGGTCCCTGTGACCAAAAGTGATTGGGCAGGACGACCATGGGTTGAATTTTGGGGCGACTGGCTCTATCGCATAGACGTCCCTGAGCGCGCGTTTGCGCTCCCTCTTGGGAATATGGGTAACGTATATCATGCTTACCGTTTTAACTTGGGGGCAAACTTCTTCTGTCCTCCTGTGTTCGGCGGACGAGGCTCCTCGCCGTCGTCCTCACTTTGCGATCCCTTCTCCTTGTTCTCGGTGTCGGGGATATACTCCGCGGTATGACCCGGCCGGACTTGGCGACTCATTGGCGACCCGCACGGACCTGGCGGTTTACGGCGACCCGCCTGAATATTACAACTCACTAGTGACCCGGCAGACGGGTCAGACGGACGACAAGGACCAAGGCCCAGTAGGCCGGTTCATGTGATGGTGGGTCGGCCTAAGAGGAAAGACACAAGGAGTATTCTCCCACTAAGGAAGCAAGACTGGGACTCCACTTGTAATAGAGTAATCCTAATCCTACTAGGACTAGTCATGTAACCCGCCCCTTCAACATATATAAGGAGGGGCAGGGCACCCCAAGGGGGACAAGAAAATAATCGCTAAGGCTAGACACAACTAAAGGGGAGCCGGCTTATGCGACGACTCCCACAGGAGCATAATGAGACCTAGCCACAAACAACATGTAGGGTTGTTACTGGATGATGTTTCCCGGGGCCCGAAGCTGTCTAAACCCTTGCCTTGTGTCGCGTCTCTCGATTCCTATCAACCCTCTCAAGCTACCACATAGATGCGTTGGCCTCACGACTAAGTCCTCACACTAGGACATCTGCCGTGACAATTCCACGACAGTTGGCGCCCACCGTGGGGCCTGCACACAGTGGTGTTGAGTTCTTGGAGGGATCTCTCTCTGAGGGATCGAGAAGTTCGTAATTTATCGGATGAAGAAGATTCAAGAAATTAGGGTTACTCCTGTACGCCATCGCAAGTCGCTGAGATCATGATTTTCATCTACATCAACTCCTGAGAGGATTGAATCATTGCAGCTGCTACACTCATAGAAATTACGGTCAAGTACTAGTAGTTGCACGGTTTACGAGATCTGATTGATTTTGGAATATTACTACTTCTAGGATGTAAGCTCTAATCAGAGCAAGTTTGGATTGATCAATTCTGATGCATCACGTGAAGACTCAAGAAGCATCAAGGAGAAGTTCCAGCGTAACAATATGGTACAAGCCAGCTTGAAAAACACTGGTCCAGACAAGATCGGGTCTCAGAAGGAATCCGGCCTGTCCTGCACGATCGGTTGGAAATTAAAAATAAAATAAAATAGAAGGGCCACAACCTGGAAGATGTGGAGATGGATTCGTCCAAGACTACCACGACTCGGAGGAGGAAAACACGCCTTGACCGCTTCGTCATCTCCGCTCCAGGCCGCCCTCACCTCGTCGAACTGCCGTAGGACGCCAAGTATAGAGAGTTTTGAACGATTGCAACTAGTACAACTACTCACTGGCCAGAAGCGGAGTAATACTCCATACAAGTTTAGTCTATTTTAGATTGTCTAGTGAGTTTCGGCCACGATAAGCAAAATCAGTTTTTGGGTTCAATCCCTTGCTGCTACACCCACCAGAACCTGGAGGGGCCAGCATGACTAAAGATTAAATAAAGAAAGTAATGATTTGGAGAAGGAATCGGACATGGATTGGTCAAGCCGTCAACGACCCGGAGGAGGACGCAGCTGTGGCTGGCCTTGCCGCCCACAACCCGGGCTACCCTTGCCAAGCCGGTCGGCCTCCGCAGCAAACCACCTCCGCCGTGGCCTCACCGAACACCCACGGCTCTCCTCACCTTGCTTCGCCGGCGCGCAGAGTTGCTGCTGCGGGCGCCTTGCCTCGTCGAGCCGCGGCCACCCCTGCCTCTGTCGCGATGAGCTACAGCTGCATTTGTTGTGCTACACCGCGCCGCGAGCCGCCCGGCCACACAGCCACCGCCGACCAATGTGGTTTGTCGTTTCCGTTGTTTTAAACGCTACGCGGACATGGGTTCTACAAACCAACTGTGGACATATCACCTCTGCAGCTGCCGTGGTTCACCCGCGTTGAGTCGCCGACCTCTGTTCCAGGTCCGCTTCAACAGCCTGCCGCGCCCCGAACCTTGTTCGGCCTATAATCCGCCATCACCATGGAGCTGTGTTGAGCCGCCTCTGCTGTGATTGAACCGCTGGGGCCGTGTCGAGTTGCCTCTGCTGGGTTGAGCCGCCGGGGCCGCGTTGAGCCGCCTCTGCTATGTCGAGCCACCGGGGCTGCGTTGAGCCACTCCTGCAGTGTTAAGCCGCCAGTGCCGCGTTGAGCCGCCTCTGCTGTGATTGAACCGTTGGGGCTGTGTCGAGTCGCCTCTGCTGTGTTGAGCCGCCGGGGCCGCATTGAGCCGCTTCTGCCGTGTTGAAGCCACCGGGGTTATATTGAGTCGCCGGTCTGCCTGAGTCGCCTCTGTCGCGTTGAACGGATGACCCGTCATCCGAACAAATTAGATGATATCCATCCAAGTTTATTTTATTTACACATATTGTTTTCATCAAAGTACAATTACTTGGTCTATGATAATTTTTCGCAGGACCATTATTCCTTACAAAAAAGGTGTCGCGAAAGGGGCGTGAGCAAATATTATTTTTGCACTAGCGCTCGTCCTGCGCAAGTTGCCAGCCCCGCTACATCAACACACGTGACTGACTCATTATCCGTGCCCATGGCCGACTTGCCTGCGTCCGTGCCATTTCCAACGCCGCGGCCGACTCTCTCGTCCGCACCGGCTTACAACGCCGCTGCCGACTCTCCCCACACCGGCTTACAACGTCGCGGCCGACTTATCTGTCTGCTCCCACGGCTGACTCGGCCGTGATTGATTTCAGCTTCACCGTGGTGATCATCAACTCCGTGGTGGATAATTTTTGGCCTGACATATCAGGTGAAATCCATCCAGTATATTTTTATATTACATATTGCTTTCTATTAAAAGAGCAATTAATCTGGCTTGCAAATTCTTTAATGCAGGACCAATTACCTACTGCAAAAGGGATTATTATATCACTGAGTTGTTGAATGAATCATACCGGTTTATATCACAGTCAAATATGGAGAATCTCAAGACAACTCCTCGAGTCATCTTAAGACTCGGGGGCTACGATGAAATGACTCGGCAGAATTGGCCAGTTTCAATGAATTCAAGAACTCCGGCTCATTGGAGGGAAAGATAACCCGGTCCCGGAGGCTACCGCCATATTTGTGAAAATTTAAAGGCCGTCAGAAAATTTCCAGCTTAAAAAGAAGGATCCGGTTCAAAATCCGGTTCAAGGGAAATCTGTCTCCCACAAAGCACTGAAGCTCTCAATATCCGGTTTAAAAATCTGGTTCAAGAAGAATTTATCTCTCGCAAAGTTCGAGTTCTCAGGAAAAAATTAATGGTTGCCAAAGAGATCTTGCTGCTATGATGCACGGTTCAAACATGGGTATCTTGCCTTATGGGCTTATCTTGGTCACTTGGGGGCTTCCTGCTCATCGAGCATAGCTGTGAATATCCCTCTTGATCGTCTCAACGCCACACTAGTCAGTATGTCACTTGGGGGCTTCCTGTTCAAACATAGGCGTATTTGACCAAAGAGAACATAGCGTTACTACCCTTTTGACCAGGTTTGTTCAAACATGGGCGTATTCGACCAAAGAGAACATAACCTTTCCAGGTCATCCTACCTGTAACCAGCTGCTTCAACTCCATCGGGTAATCCCGATTGACCCGTCGAACTCTTAACGATCAATCTTTATGGCGTATTCGACCAAGATCTGAGCTTGTTAAGGTTCAAACATCGGTTTGTCATGCGAGAGCACGGCTTACAGATAGTCAGGATAGATCCAGGCTTCATAAGCCGCCTTCCTTGAAACTTGGATAAATCGAACCGTGATGTATGCTGTTACTCTGACCCCGCGTACTCCTGATAAGTCTATAAAGCAAGACCTGACTTTACCTGGGTTCAAATGTCGATTGGGTACTGTGAGTCAGGCTCACGGAAAGCATGTACCTTCCAGTGGCTCAGGCCAGTTTCATCGAAGAAGACACTTATGCAAGTTGAGATTACATCAAATATGCAAGTCTCATGTCGCTGCAAGCATGCACCATGACACTTGGGGGCTACACTGGTTGAAGTTTTCATGAGTATAAGGCAATTACAAGTCCCAGGCTGCTGCAAGCATGACAACCCGACACTTTTGGGGGCTACATATATGGAATATTCATAAGTCATCACTTTGCTCTGCTCAAGACTTGGGGGCTACAGGTAACACGGATATAAGGGATAAATATTTTCTAATTCTCAGTTTTGAGCAAACCAAATTGACCCGGCGTCACCAATCATTATGACCCGGTGTCTACAACAATCATGACCCGGCATCACCAATAATTATGACCCGGTGTCGGCAACAATTATGACTTGGCATCATCTGTTTATAACCCGACAATTTTGGTAATCATAAATTGGCAAGATCTGCATCTTCAAGCCGGCTGAAAATCAGATGAGTATTTCAAGACCAATATTTTTTAAGCATTGGGAGCTGAATCAAATGAATTATTCTTCACAATATTTCTGTGAGAAACCAACATCAGCAAATTGAGTATGAAGCTGGCCTATTGACCCGGATTTTCTATAAGAAGGGAATGATAATTGGAGTTAAGGATGATCAAGTACCGGCTTACAAGAATATTTAACCCGGAGCACAACCTGTCAAATTTGTTCTTGAGTTATTTTGCAGGATCAGTTTAACATGGATAAATCCTAATAAAATTGGGGGCTAATGTCGGGGATATACCCCGCGGTGACCTGGCCGGATATATGACCCGGCCGGACTTGGCGACTCACTGGCGACCCGCCCGGACCTGGCGGTTTACGGCGACCTACCTGAATATTACAACTCACTGGTGACCTGACAGACGGGTCAGACGGACGACAAGGCCCAAGGCCCAGTAGGCCGGTTCATGTGATGGCGGGTCGGCTTAAGAGGAAAGACATAAGGAGTATTATCCCACAAAGGAAGCAAGACTAGGACTCCACTTGTAATAGAGTAATCCTAATCCTACTAGGACTAGTCATGTAACCCGCCCCTTCAACATATATAAGGAGGGGCAGGGCACCCCAAGGGGGACAAGAAAATAATCGCTAAGGCTAGACACAACTAAAGGGGAGCCGGCTTATGCGGCGACTCCCACAGGAGCATAATGAGACCTACCCATAAACAACATGTAGGGTTGTTACTGGATGATGTTTCCCGGGGCCCGAAGCTGTCTAAACCCTTGCCTTCTGTGGCGTCTCTCAATTCCGATCAACCCCTCTCAAGCTATCACATAGATGCGCTGGCCTCACGAGTAAGTCCTCACACTAGGATGTGACGCCCTCGATTCAATCGTACACTAATCATACACGCAAATGTGTACGATCAAGATCAAGGACTCACGGGAAGATATCACAACACAACTCTAGACACAAATTAAAAATAATACAAGCTTTATATTACAAGCCAGGGGCCTCGAGGGCTCGAATACATAAGCTTGAATAGACAAGAGTTAGCGGAAGCAACAATATCTAAGTACAGACATAAGTTAGACAAGTTTGCCTTAAGAAGGCCAGCACAAAAGCAACATCGATCGAAAAGGCAAGGCCTCCTGCTTGGGAGCGTCCTAACAACTCCTGGTCGTCGGCGGTCTCCACGTAGTAGTAGGCATCAACGGTGGCATCTGGCTCCCGGGCTCCGACATCTGGTTGCATCTGAATTTTTACTTTAAATTTGAGTTGAAATATGAACAGTGATTTGGATCAAGTGAGGATTAGCAACAGTAATGTGAAGACGTCGCACCATTAACGGAGGATTACTGTAGCTTAATTATCCGGGCGTCACAATTCTCCTCCACTACAAGAAATCTCGTCCCGAGATTTAAAATGTGGAGTAAGGGGGATGCTATCAGGACGAATGTCTGAAAGGATCAGCATCTGGTAGTTATCTCAAGGAAGGAGATTTTAGAAGCACCAAGACGTATCGAGAGTGCTATACAGAGATTCAACAAGTTTTAACCAGGTAGGCATCCAGCTGATGCCTAAAATAGGTGAAGAAGGGGTTCAGAGCAAAGAAGAATAATCTATTGTGCCAGATACCAGAATAGATCACTAGGAAGATGGCCCGTGAATTACATAGAAAGCCAAGCAGGTGGAATTACTTTGGAAACAGGGGTGCATAGAAGATTCAGGTTTCGATCCTGTGGAACTGTGGGTTATGGGCCCACCATGTGGGTTAAAAGTAGAAGGAGCGGTGACATCTTGCACGGTCTTGATAGCAAGGCATGTCAGAGGGTGGCCTGTCAGTTATGCCGGCAACAAGGTCGGTTCCAAGGGCGAGGGACGAAGAGAACTATTTTCCTGCTCGTTAAGATGAGGCGGACCAATAGGCAAAGTTCTCGTCCATCGGTGGCTACCAGAATGTCCTCAACAATAGTAACAAGGTCTCACTGACAGAGTTTGTACACCGAGGTGTTTACATAAGCAGGGAATTATCACTGCTCAGATATGTTAGGTTACAAGAAAGGTTAAACAAACCAATGAAAGGAAAAATATGATTATCGAATCAAACAACCCAAAGGAAAGGAAGATGTGTTTACACATAAGAGTTGGGAGTATATCCTGCCCAAGGAAAAGCGGAGCAGGATATACATGATAGGACAGCAAGTTCAAAAGCATTTAGATAATGGCGAGAGGGAAGAATCATGATATTACCCATACAACGGTGTGAGGGTAATTGAACAAGAAACATTTTGTATTATGCTTCCGATGTTCTTGTTGATATTCGGAATACCACAGTAATGCTTCGATGCGGCAATGATATGGTGTCAAGTAAAGATTGGGTTCGAAGATCTCAAGAGATACCGATAAATAATTCCAAGATATCTCAGAACGTAAGGAATAACAAAGCACACCCAGGTCCGTGTTGGCAGAAAGTCAAGATGTCATCGATGATATCACAAATCATTGAGGGGTAGGGATGGTATTTCTAGCCATGAATTCAATTGACATCTCTGAAGAAGCCAAAGTGTTGACGGTGATCACGACAGATTTTGTTGAGAGACTCTATGAAGATGCCATCGAGCAGAAAAGGAAGGATGAAGTGAAAGGCTATGAGAACCACGGATTCGACACAAGCTCGAAGTCAAGCTTGTTGTTCGAGGTGAAATGATAAGATGAGGAAGATCGACGTAAGCTTAGCTCATCATCGGAAGTTGCTCCGGTCATAAGGACCAGGTAGCACACTTAAAAGTTGACATGATAAAAATATAGCCGATCAGGCTAGGAATGATGTGATGGGGTATAAAACTTCCCAATATCATGTACTAGGTGTAATGCCAGAAGGTAAATTGGAGTAGAGGTTGGACAGGGGAAATGATTCGCAAAGGATCAGTATTTTAACTTACCCGATAAATGGAATCAAGGAGGAAATATGGTCGGAACCACGATTGCAAAGGATCAACTCATAGATACAAGATGAGCTTGTACCAAAGAAATAATCATTTTTATGAGCAGCTTCCACGATAAGTTCTATATCGGGTCCATGGGCATGAACACAAGGGTTCAAGGTCGACTCCCACTTCTTCAATGCATAACCTTTCATTCACTCCTCATTTTCAAAGAAATTGTAGTGCAGAGGATTTATCTGGCGAAGTACCAGAAGAGTAAGACTAGTGAGAACTCTCGGGTTCACACAGATTATGGAAGGCATAAGTTCAACCCATCGGGGCATTTTTACGAATCTATACAACCATCAACCAAGCAAAAGATACGAGTTCAAAAGCAGAGTATCAAAGTCAAAGCAGATGATACAATTTACCGAAGGTATTATGTATCAGGGAAAAACTCACAAGATTTTGGATGTGAAGGACACTGTCGGATAACAACCCAGTAATGGATCTGGCGATTCACGACGGAGTTGATGTGAGTATCAGTATTCAACCAGAAGAAGAAGAAATGCAAAGGCATCGGCTTATAGAAACGTCTGAATGATTCAATGCTTGGGTACAAAGGAATTATGATTTCAAGACGAAGGATCAGAAGCAGAGGCTCTGATCAAAAGATGAGTAAGTTGAATAGACTTAGAGGTGTACCCGATCAAATCTGGATTGGGCAAGAACCAGCTCATATCTGGAAGGATGTCTGAGCCAGAAAGAAAATTTCCAAGGATTGATTGATGATTGAGAGTATTTGCACACACGTTGAATCCATAGGAACAGAATGACAATCACAAAGAATTTTAAAGAATATTGCTAGACATATGGAATTAATCGTAATGCAAGTAGGCAAGGAGAATCAAGAGCAATAGGCTGCAAAGGATTTTGAAAGATCAGATAGACTTTTCAGGTATTTTGGAAAGCAAATGAACAACTGGGGATGAACGAACCCCGGTTAAGTGAATTATCCGCAGTTCGAAAAGAAGCTGCAAAGCAGAAGGCACAAAGGATTCTCGGAACAACGGAGAGTACTAGTGGTATCTTGTAATAACAGGAGCAACTAGGGATGAAGGTACAAGTGGAAAGGATGTTATTCAGGGGGATTATCGGTGGTCAGGAACTGCAAGGCAGTTGGCACAGGGTCTCGAGGAACATCGAGGAGTATCCGCAGAATCTTCTGGCGAAGCAAGCGATCATCGATAATGTCGGGTCTCTCCGGGAGGAAGTGGGTACGAGAACCTAATGTCAGAGTTTGTAAAATGTTTAACCCGAATAGACGAGAGATCAGAGTCCCAGAGTATAGACGAGTAATAAAAGATCCTAATACCACCCAATGGCGATGTGGGCCCGTAAGACACACGACCATGTTAGTAAAAGTTTTTGTAGTGACAAGACTCGACTTCGGCCAAGGAGTTGGAAAGGGGGATACCTACAGGCAGTCGGCTCTGATACCAACTTGTGACGCCCTCGTTTCAATCATACACTAATCATACACGCAAATGTGTACGATCAAGATCAAGGACTCACGGGAAGATATCACAACACAACTATAGACACAAATTAAAAATAATACAAGCTTTATATTACAAGCCAGGGGCCTCGAGGGCTCGAACACATAAGCTTGAATACACAAGAGTTAGCGGAAGCAACAATATCTGAGTACAGACATAAGTTAGACAAGTTTCCCTTAAGAAGGCCAGCACAAAAGCAACATCGATCGAAAAAGGCAAGGCCTCCTGCCTGGGAGCCTCCTAACTACTCCTCGTCATCGGCAGTCTCCACGTAGTAGTAGGCATCGACGGTGGCATCTGGCTCCTGGGCTCCGACATCTGGTTGCATCAACCGGAAAGAAGAAGAAAGGGGAAAAAAGGGGGAGGAAAGCAACCGTGAGTACTCATCCAAAGTACTCGCAAGCAAGGATCTACACTACATATGCATTGGTATCAATGAAATGGGCTGTATCTGTGGACTGGACTGCAGAATGCCAGAAGAGAAGGGGAAAGCCTAGCCTATCGAAGACTAGCATCTTCCAGCAGCTCCAAGCATCTTGCAGCATCAGAAGAGTTAAGAGTAGCATAAAGTAAAGTAGTAGTAGTGTTATCAACCTCGGCCAGAGATCCTTTCTCGACTCCCTACGAGAAAGCAATCCCAGAGCCATACTATCCAGTTATCATCACAATCCATTTCTCATCACAAGTATCCAGTTCTAGTTGTATCGACGGGATACAACTCCAAGTGACCGTTACCGTAGGACAGGCTATCGATAGATGTTTTCTTACCTGCAGGGGTGCACCAACTTACCCAGCACGCTCGATTAACTCCGGCCGGACACACTTTCCTGGGTCATGCCCGGCCTCGGCCAAACAATACGCCGCAACCCGACCTAGGCTTAATAGATAGGTCAGCACGCCGGACTAAACCTATGCCCCAGGGGTCATGGGCCATCGCCCCGGGAACTCCTGCACGTTGCGTACGCGGCCGGTGAGCAGACCTAGCTACCTCCTTCAAAAAGGCAGGTGCTTACCAGTCCAACCCGACGCGCGCCGCTCAGTCGCTGATGTCTATTAAGCTTCGGCTGATGCATACGACGCAGAACGCCTGTACTATGCCCACGTGATGGTTAGTGCTATTAGGCCAGAGGCCCCTCGGATCAAATATCCAAATCGTAGTGGATTAGGAATGCGCGGTAACAAGCAGAGACTCACGAAAGATGTGACCCCATTGCCCCGTCTCGAGGACTTGCGGCAAGGGCTAGGAATGCCTGGCCACGCCTCGTAATTATCTCGCGGGCACCTGCCAAGTCAACCCGACTCCACATCACTCGCAATTAAGCTCGCGCGGGTACCCCTCAAGGCCGACCCATCTTTAGTAACATGGTTCAGTGTAAAGTCATAGTAACCATAGTAACCATGTGTCTAACACCAAGGGGAAAACTTGAAGAATCACCCTTGACGGATTCCACTCGATGTAATCATCAAGGTGAACATAAGAGGATCCACCCTCGAGGTTCACACTTGAGAGGTTGCACGACAGAGTCGTATCAGAAGTGGTTAAGGCAGAATCACCCTCGATGATCACAATCGAATAGCTACACTACAGGGTTAACATCAGAAGTGCTGATGAGGTCTCACCCTCGGCACTTGATAGTAACCCAGTAGTGTCGAGCAACTAAGGGAAAAGTGATGTGCGGTGCCGGGGCCTGGTCTTCGATCCTGTTGATCGGGTCTTCTGATAATCCAGCGGGGCAGTCGGGACAAAGTGGGGGTCTCTGATGGGTCTCTACCCAGCCTATACTAAATAGTTTAGGATAAGCAGGTAGGTAACAACAACAGGTTACAATAAACAGGCTATGCATCAGAATAGGAGCAAACAATAATAGTAGCAAAATCTAATGCAAGCATGAGAGAATGGAATGGGCAATATCGGGATGATCAAAGCGGGGGCTTGCCTGAAAGCTCTGCTGAAAAGGAAGAAGTGTCGTCGACTACGTAGTCGATCACTAGGGCATCCGCAGCGGTCTCGGGGTCTACCGGGGAGAAGAGGGGGAAGAAACAGTATATACAAATCACATAGATGCATGACAGGCAATAAGAAGCGCTAGGGGTGTTCTACCGCGGTGCTACACGATACCGGCAAACATCCGGGAATGTTTCCCCGGTGTTAGCCATTTTCGGACAGATGAAACGAAGGGCAAAGGTTGCATGTTCGCTATGCTAGAGGCATGTGACAGATGAACGGACCGCGTATTCGGATTCGTCTCGTCGTTCTGAGCAACTTTCATGTATAAAACTTTTTCATCCGAGTTACAGATTATTTTATATGAATTTCTGAAGTTTATGCAATATCCTAGATTTATTATTAAACTAAAATAGGGTTATTGCACCAGCATGACATCATCATGATGTCATCAGTAAGCTGAGTTGACCATGGTCAACCCTGACGTGTGGGGCCGGTCAGTGCCCAGTTAGCAGTACAATCACCGTTGACTGGGTCAATGTTGACCAGTCAACAGGGTCAATGGGGCCCATTTGTTAGTGTCACATATTTTAAAAGGGGGGTGTTCAAATTAAGCTAACTAGGGGTGGGGCCCCACTGTCATAGAGTCCTCTTACTAACTAATTAGCTAATTAGTTAATTAGGCAAAATTAATTAAGTTAAGTAACTATCTAATTAATTAATTATTAATATTGTTTTTGTTTTTTAGGTCGTGGGCCCACGTGGTCAGTGGCGCAAGGCCATAGCGGGGCGGGTTATCGGGGCTGCGGGCGTGGGCGCCCACGCGAACACGCACGGGCGTGGGGGCGCGTCGTGGCTGGGCTGGGGCTGCGCCGGCGACGGCGGCGACAGGGGCACGTGAGGGCGGCCGACGAAGGGAAGTGGCCGGCGCGCGCGGAGCGGAGGCAGCGGCAGCAGGCACAGGTGCGGGCGGAGCAGGGCCGAGCGGCGCGTTGGGGCCGGCCATGGCGCGGCCAGCAGGGGGGTGCGGGAGGTGCGGCAACGGCGGCGAGCAAAGCAGGGGCCGGGCGTAGGTGAGCGGCGGAGGAAGGCAGCAGGCGGGGCGGCAGCGGAGAAAAAGCAGCAGCAGCACGGGGTAGACGCGGTCAGGGGCGGCGGTGCGCCCCGCGGGCGGGCGTGGAGGCCAGGGAGCGCCTGGCGGGTCACCCGCGGGGGGCGCCGGGCGCGAGAGAGGGTGGTGGGCGCGGCCGCGCGTGGGCGCAGGGGGGCTGCCGGCGTTTGTGCAGCACGCGACAACAGAGGCGGGGCGGTAGGCGAGGCCAAGCGGGCGACGACGGGAGCGGGGCCAGGCGGTTGACGGCGGCGCGGGGCATGGCCGGGCATGGCGCGCGGCTGGCGGGAGGCGCGCACAGAGGGCGCGGCGAGCGAGGTCCGTGAGCAAGCGGGAGGGTTCTACAGCGTACTCGCGATGCGCTGAGCACGATGTAGTGCTCGGAGGGGCGCGGGAATGGCCCTAGCTATGGCGGCGAGCTACGGCAACGATGGCGACGGGGGCATGGATCTCGGATTCGAGGGGGAGACAAGGGGGAATGGTGCGGTGCTCACCGCGGAGGCACACGAAGGCCCGTTGGGGACCGGGAGCGTAGAACGGTGTCGGGGTCGCGGGAGATGGCCTACGGCAGTGGCGGCGACTAGAGGTGGGGAAGAGATCGCGGGCGACAGCGCTGAGGCCTCCTCGTCTCGATGCGGTGCGGAGGTCGATGAAGAACGGCCGGGCGGTGCTCCCCGACACGTCGACTAGGCAAGCTGCGGCCGGTGGCCACGCCAACAGGGCGGCGCGAGTCCAGAAGTTGGGGGGGAAGCGGATCTGGGCGAGGGCGAAGAGGGAGTGGAAGTGGGAGAAATATCTCGAGGGGAGGCCTCGGTGGAGGCCTTATCGCCTCCCGCGTTGTCGACGAGGTGGTGTGGTGCCGACCGCAGGCGGGAGCGCCCTGTAGCGGTCGAGTCCAAGGAACAGGAAGGAAGGGGGAAGCGACCGGGGGGCAGATGGGTTGGGCCTGGTTATGTCAAAGGCCAGCTGGGCTGAGGCCCAGTGAGGGGGAGGGTTGCCCCCTTTTTATTTTCTTGTTTTAGTTTTTACCTTATGTTTATTTTCTTTGAGCCACTAAAGGAGTTTTGTTTAATACAAAACTTGGCAAAAAAATACAAGGCAATAACCTGGGTTGGTACAAAAGGTTTCAAAGCATCTGGGGAGTGTTCAACTATTTTTAGAAATTGAAAAGCTCAAATAATTGGCTGTTGGTCCACTAAACAAATTTTCAGGGGCGCTCTGGGAATCCAAAAGAGGTTGGTTCCAACATGACAATGGTCAGGTGAATTTATTGAATATTGTGAACATTTTAGCTTTCATGTTTGGCAAATTTGAATTTTGACTTTAAATTTGAGTTTGAATATGAACAGTGATTTGGATCAAGTGAGGATTAGCAACAGTAATGTGATAACGTCACACCATTAACGGAGGATTGCTGTAGCTTAATTATTCGGGCGTCACAATTCTCCTCCACTACAAGAAATCTCGTCCCGAGATTTAAGAGGTGGAGTAAGGGGGAAGCTATAAGGACGAATGTCTGAAAGGATCAGCATCCGGTAGTTATCTCAAGGAAGGAGATTTTAGAAGCACCAGGACGTATCGAGAGTGCTATACGGAGATTCAACAAGTTTTAACCAGGTAGGCATCCAGCTGATGCCTAAAATACGTGAAGAAGGGGTTCAGAGCAAAGAAGAAGAATCTATTGTGTTTGATAACAGAATAGATCACTAGGAAGATGGCCCGTGAATTACATACAAAGCCAAGCAGGTGGAATAACTTTGGAACAGGGGTGTACATAAGAGTCAGGTTTCGATCCTGTGGAACTGTGGGTTATGGGTCCACCATGTGGGCTAAAAGTAGAAGGAGCGGTGACATCTTTGCACGGTCTTGATACCAAGGCATGTCAGAGGGTGGCCTGTCAGTTATGCCGGCAACAAGGGTGGTTCCAGGGGCGAGGGACGAAGAGAACCATTTTCCTGCTCGTTAAGACGAGGCGGACCAATAGGCAAAGTTCTCGTCCATCGGTGGCTACGGGAATGTCCTCAACAATAGTAACAAGGTCTCACTGACTGAGTTTGTACACTGAGGTGTTTACATAAGCAGGGAATTATCACTTCTAAGATATGTTAGGTTACAAGAAAGGTTAAACAAACCAATGAAAGGAAAAATATGATTATCGAATCAAACAACCCAAAGGAAAGGAAGATGTGTTTACACATAAGAGTTGGGAGTACATCCTTCCCAAGGAAAAGCGGAGCAGGATATACATGATAGGGCAGCAAGTTCAAAAGCATTTAGATAATGGCGAGAGGGAAGAATCATGATATTACCCATACAACGGTGTGAGGGTAATTGAACAAGAAACATTTTGTATTATGCTTCCGATGTTCTTGTTGATATTCGGAATACCACAGTAATGCTTCGATGCGGCAATGATATGGTGTCAAGTAAAGATTGGGTTCGAAGATATCAAGAGATACCGAGAAATAATTCCAATATATCTCAGAACATTAGGAATAACCAAGCACAACCAGGTCTGTGTTGGCAGAAAGTCAAGATGTCATCGATGATATCACAAATCATCGAGGAGCAGGGATGGTATTTCTAGCCATGAATTTTGACATCTCTGAAGAAGCCAAAGTGTTGACGGTGATCATGACAGATTTTGTTGAGAGACTCTATGAAGATGCCATCGAGCAGAAAAGGAAGTATGAAGTGAAAGGCTTTGAGAACCACGGATTTGACACAAGCTCGAAGTCAAGCTTGTTGTTCGAGGTGAAATGATAAGATGAGGAAGATCGACGTAAGCTTAGCTCATCATCGGAAGTTGCTCCGGGCATAAGGACCAGGTAGCACAGTTAAAAGTTGACACGATAAAAATATAGCCGATCAGGCTAGGAATGATGTGATGGGGTATAAAACTTCCCAATATCATGTACTAGGTGTAATGCCGGAAGGTAAATCGGAGTAGAGGTTGGACAGGGGAAATGATTTGCAGAGGATAATTATTTTAACTTACCCGATAAATGGAATCAAGGAGGAAATATGGTCGGAACCACGATTGTAAAGGATCAACTCATAGATACAAGATGAGCTTGTACCAAAGAAATAATCATTTTTATGAGCAGCTTCCACGATAAGTTCTACATCGGGTCCATGCGCATGAACACAAGGGTTCAAGGTCGACTCCCACTTCTTCAATGCATAACCTTTCATTCACTCCTCGTTTTCGAAGAAATTGTAGTGCAGAGGAATTATCTGGCGAAGTACCAGAAGAGTAAGACTCATGAGAACTCTTGGGTTCACACGGATTATGGAAGGCATAAGTTCAACCCATCGGGGCATTTTTACGAATCTATACAACCATCAACCAAGCAAAACATACAAGTTCAAAAGCAGAGTATCAAAGTCAAAGTAGATGATACAATTTACCGAAGGTATTATGTATCAGGGAAAAACTCACAAGATTTTGGATGTGAAGGACACTGTCGGATAACAACCCAGTAATGGATCTGGCGATTCACGACGGAGTTGATGTGAGTATCAGTATTCAACCAGAAGAAGAAGAAATGCAAAGGCATCGGCTTATAGAAACGTCTGAATGATTCGATGCTTGGGTACAAAGGAATTATGATTTCAAGACGAAGGATCAGAAGCAGAGGCTCTGATCAAAAGATGAGTAAGTTGAATAGACTTAGAGGTGTACCCGATCAAATCTGGATTGGGCAAGAACCAGCTCATATCTGGAAGGATGTCTGAGCCAGAAAGAAAATTTCCAAGGATTGATTGATGATTGAGAGTATTCGCACACACGTTGAATCCATAGGAACAGAATGAAAATCACAAAGAATTTTAAAGAATATTGCTAGACATATGGAATTAATCCTAATGCAAGCAGGCAAGGAGAATCAAGAGCAATAGGCTGCAGAGGATTTTGAAAGATCGGATAGCCTTTTCAGGTATTTTGGAAAGCAAATGAACAACTAGGGATGAACAAACCCCGGTTAAGTGAATTATCCGCAGTTCGAAAAGAAGCTGCAAAGCAGAATGCACAAAGGATTCTCGGAACAACGAAGAGTACTAGTGGTATCTTGTAATAACAAGAGCAACTAGGGATGAAGGTACAAGCGGCAAGGATGTTATTTATGGGGATTATCGGTGGTCAGGAACTGCAAGGCAGTTGGCACAGGGTCTCGAGGAACATCGAGGAGTATCCGCAGAATCTTCTGGCGAAGCAAGTGATCATCGATAATGTCGGGGCTCTCCGGGAGGAAGTGGGTACGAGAACCTAATGTCAGAGTTAGTGAAATGTTTAACCCGAATAGACGAGAGATCAGAGTTCCAGAGTATAGACGAGTAATAAAAGATCCTAATACCAGCCAATGGCGACGTGGGCCCGTAAGACACATAGCCATGTTAGTAAAAGTTTTTTTAGTGACTAGACTCGACTTCGGCCAAGGAGTTGGAAAGGGGGCTACCTACAGGCAGTCGGCTCTGATACCAACTTGTGAAGCCCTCGATTCAATCGTACACTAATCATATACGCAAATGTGTACGATCAAGATCAAGGACTCACGGAAGATATCACAACACAACTCTAGATACAAATTAAAAATAATACAAGCTTTATATTACAAGCCAGGGGCCTCGAGGGCTCGAATACATAAGCTCGAATACACAAGAGTTAGCGGAAGCAACAATATCTGAGTACAGACATAAGTTAGACAAGTTTGCCTTAGTAAGGCCAGCACAAAAGCAACATCGATCGAAAACGCAAGGCCTCCTGCCTGGGAGCCTCCTAACTACTCCTGGTCGTTGGCGGTCTCCACGTAGTAGTAGGCATCGACGGTGGCATCTGGCTCCTGGGCTCCGACATCTGGTTGCATCAACCGGAAAGAAGAAGAAAGGTGGAGCAAAGCAACCGTGAGTACTCATCCAAAGTACTCGCAAGCAAGGATCTACACTACATATGCATCAGTATCAATGAAATGGGCTGTATCTATGGACTGGACTGCAGAATGACAGAAGAGAAGGGGAAAGCCTAGCCTATCGAAGACTAGCACCTTCAAGCAGCTCCAAGCATCTTGGAGCATCAGAAGAGATAAGAGTAGCATAAAGTAAATTAGTAGTAGTGTTATCAACCTCGGCCAGAGATCCCTTCTCGACTCCCTGCGAGAAAGCAATCCCAGAGCCATACTATCCAGTTATCATCACAATCCATTTCTCATCACAATTATCCAGTTCTAGTTGTGTCGATCGGGATACAACTTCAAGTGTCCCTTACCGTAGGACAGGCTATCGATAGATATTTTCTTCCCTGCAGGGGTGCATCAACTTACCCACGACGCTCGATTAACTCCGGTCGGACACACTTTCCTGGGTCATGCCCAACCTCGGCCAAACAATATGCTGCAACCCGACCTAGGCTTAATAGAGAGGTCAGCACGCCGGAAGTGCTGATGAGGTCTCACCCTCGGCACTTGATAGTAAACCAGTAGTGTCGAGGAACTAAGGGAAAAGTGATGTGCGGTGCCGGGGCCTGGTCTTCGATCCCATTGATCGGGTCTTCTGATAATCCAGCGGGGCAGTCGGGACAAAGTGGGGTTCTCTGATGGGTCTCTACCTTGCCTATACTAAACAGTTTAGGATAAGCAGGTAGGTAACAACAACAGGTTACAATAAAACGGCTATGCATCAGAATAGGAGCAAACAATAACAGTAGCAAAATCTAATGTAAGCATGAAAGAATGGAATGGGCGATATCAGGATGATCAAAGGGGGCGCTTGTCTGAAAGCTCTCCTGAAAAGGAAGAAGTGTTGTCGACGACGTAGTCGATCACTAGGGCATCCGCAGCGGTCTCGGGGTCTACCGGGAGAAGAGGGGGAAGAAGCAGTAAATACAAATCACATAGATGCATGACAGGCAATAAGCAACGCTAGGGTGTTCTACCGCGGTGCTACATGATACCGGCAAACATCTGGGAATGTTTCCCCGGTGTTAGGCATTTTCGTACAGACGAAACGGAGGGCAAAGGTTGCGTGTTCGCTATGCTAGAGGCATGTGACAGATGAACAGACCGCATATTCGGATTCGTCTCGTCGTTCTGAGCAACTTTCATGTATAAAACTTTTTCATCCGAGTTACAGATTATTTTATATGAATTTCTGAAGTTTATGCAATATCCTAGATTTATTATTAAACTAAAATAGGGTTATTGCACCAGCATGACGTCATCATGACGCCATCACTCAGCTGAGTTGACCATGGTCAACCCTGACGTGTGGGGCCAGTCAGTGCCCAGTCAGCAGTACAGTCAGCGTTGACTGGGTCAATGTTGACTAGTCAACAAGGTCAATGGGGCCCATCTGTTAGTGTCACATATTTTAAAAGGGGGGTGTTCAAATTAAGCTAACTAGGGGTGGGGCCCCACTGTCATAGAGTCCTATGACTAACTAATTAGCTAATTAGGAAAAATTAATTAAGTTAATTAACTATCTAATTAATTAATTATTAATATTGTTTTGTTTTTCAGGGCGTGGGCCCGCGTGGTTAGTGGCGCAAGGCCATAGCGGGGCAGGTTATCGGGGCTGCGGGTGTGGGCGCCCACCCGAACACACATGGGCATGGGGGTGCGCCGTGGCCGGGCCGGGGCTGCGCCGGTGACGGCGGCGACAGGGGCACGCGAGGGCGGCCGACGAAGGGGAAGTGGCCGGCGCGCGCGGAGTGGAGGCAGCGACAGCGGGCATAGGTGCGGGCGGTAGAAGCAGGAGGCGGTGATGGCAGGCCGAAGCAGCGCGGAGCAGGGGCGAGCGGCGCGTTGGGGCCGGCCATGGCGCGGCCAGCAGGGGGGTGCGGGAGGCGCGGCAGCGGCGGCGAGGGTTGAAGCAGGGGTCGGGTGTAGGTGAGCGGCGAAGGAAGGCATCAGGCGGGGCGGCAGCGGAGCAAAATCAGCAGCAGCACGGGGTGGACGTGGTCAGGGGCGGCGGTGCGCGCCGCGGGTGGGCGTGGAGGCCAGGGAGCGCCTGGCGGGGCGCCTGTGGGGGGCGCCGGGCGCGAGCGGGGGTGGTGGGCGTGCCGCGCGTGGGCGCAGGGGGGCTGCCGGCGTTTGTGCAGCAAGCGGCAGTAGAGGCGGGGCGCTAGGCGAGGCCAAGCGGGTCACAGCGGCGCGGGGCTTGGCCGGGCGTGGCGCGCGGCTGGCGGGAGGCGCGCACAGAGGGCGGCAACGAGGGCATGGCGAGCGAGGTCTGGGAGCGAGCGGGAGGGTTCTACTGCGTACTCGCGATGCGCTGAGCACGATGTAGTGCTCGGAGGGGCGCGGGAATGGCCCTAGCTACGGCAACGATGGCCACGGCAGCATGGAGCTCGGATTCGAGGGGGAGACAAGGGGGAATGGTGCGGTGCTCACCGCGGAGGCACACGAAGGCCCGTTGGGGACCGGGAGCGTAGAACGGTGTCGGGGTCGCGGGAGATGGCCTACGGCAGTGGCGGCGACTGGAGGTGGGGAAGAGATTGCGGGCGATAGCGCTGAGGCCTCCTCGTCTGGATCCGGTGCGGAGGTCGACGAAGAACGGCCGGGCGGTGCTCCCCGACACGTCGACTAGGCAAGCTGCGGCCGGTGGCCACGCCAACGGGGCGGCGCGGCGATGTGAGCGCGCGGCGGCGCGAGTCCAGAAGTTGGGGGGGAAGCGGATCTGGGCGAGGGCGAAGAGGGAGTGGAAGTGGGAGAAATATCTTGAGGGGAGGCCTCGGTGGAGGCCTTATCGCCTCCCGCGTTGTCGACGAGGTGGTGTGGTGCTGAGCGCGGGCGGGAGCGCCCTGTAGCGATCGAGTCCAAGGAACAGGAAGGAAGGGGGAAGCGACCGGGGGGCAGATGGGCTGGGCCTGGTTAGGTCAGAGGCCAGCTGGGCCGAGGCCCAGCGAGGGGGAGGGTTGCCCCCTTTTTATTTTCTTGTTTTAGTTTTTACCTTATGTTTATTTTCTTTGAGCCACTAAAAGAGTTTTGTTTAATACAAAACTTGGCACAAAAATACAAGGCAATAACCTGGGTTGTTACAAAAGGTTTCAAAGCATTTGGGGAGTGTTCAACTATTTTTAGAAATTGAAAAGCTCAAATAATTAGCTGTTGGTCCACTGAATAAATTTTCAGGGGCGCTCTGGGAATCCAAAAGAGGTTGGTTCCAACATGACAATGATCAGGTGAATTTATAGAATATTGTGAACATTTTAGCTTTCATGTTTGGCAAATTTGAATTTTGACTTTAAATTTGAGTTTGAATATGAACAGTGATTTGGATCAAGTGAGGATTAGCAACAGTAATGTGATGACGTGGCACCATTAACGGAGGATTACTGTAGCTTAATTATCCGGGCGTCACACTTGGACATCTGCCGTGATAATTCCACGACACTCGGTATTTAACTTGTCGGCCTGTTTAAAGACCCAACAGCTTCTGTGGGTATGATTGGCTGGTTTATCGAGGGTGCCGTGGATCTGACATGGACGATCGAGTATGCGATCCAAGCTGGATGAGCCCGGATTGTTTCTTTTAAATGGCTTCTTCCGCTGGCCGGACATGGAGCCACTGAATCCGGCGTTGACCGCCGTGTCATCGGTATTGTCACCATTGCTTCGATGCTTGAGCCTGTTGTGTCGGGGCTTGCTATTGCTATTTCCGGCTTCAGAGGTGCCAGGTTCGCTTGCGGTGTTGTTGCTACGGTCTAGCCAACTATCTTCGCCCGCGCAAAAGCGGGTTATAAGTGCCGTGAGGGCTGCCATGGAATTCGGCTTTTCTTGGCCGAGGTGTCGGGCGAGCCATTCATCGCAGATGCTATGCTTAAAGGCCGCTAAGGCTTCGGCATCCGGACAGTCTACAATCTGGTTCTTTTTGGTTAGGAACCTGGTCCAGAATTTCCTAGCTGACTCTTCGGGTTGTTGAACTATGTGACTTAAGTCATCGGCATCTGGAGGTCGGACGTATGTACCTTGGAAGTTGTCGCGGAAGGCATCTTCCAAGTTCTCCCAGCTGCCAATAGAGTTTCTGGCAGGCTGTTTAACTAGTGCCGAGCTGGTCCCTTGAGTTTTAGCGGGAGGTATTTGATGGCATGGAGATCATCACCGCGGGCCATATGAATATGGAGAAGAAAGTCCTCTATCCATACCGCGGGATCTGTTGTTCCATCATATGATTCGATATTCACGGGTTTAAACCCTTCTGGGAATTCGTGCTCCATTACTTCATCAGTGAAGCGGAGGGGGGTGCGGTGCCTCTATATCGGGCCAAGTCGCGACATAGCTTGGATGGAGTCCGTCTGCGGTTTTCGGCCCGGACGTGGTTATACTTATCACGTCCGGCTAGATATCCGTCGTCGCGCGTCGGGGCACGCCCCCGCGATCCGTAGATCGATCTGGTCTGACCTGCTCTATTTTCCAGGTCCTGACGCAGGTCATATGTATACCCTCGAGCTGTTATGTTTGTACGTTTACGACAAGGTGGGATGGGCTGGTGTTCGGCTTGGGTTGCCGTTCGGGCTCCAGTGCCTCGTCATCGAATTGAGGTAGCAGTTTACGCTTCGGGTAACTTTTGGTTGGGCGCTCGAGGCCGTATTCCTCGGCTGCCAGGACATTAGTCCACCTGTTGTTGAGTAGGTCTTGATCAGCTTGAAGCTGCTGCTGCTGCTTCTTTTTCAGGCTCCTTGCAGTGGCTATTAGCCGGCGCTTAAGGCGCTCCTCCTTGAGAGGTTCCTCATGCACGATAAAGTCTTCGTTGCTGAGGCTCACCTCATCCTTGGAGGGTGGAAGATAATTAGTGTCCTCCGAGTCTTCGTTTACGGCCTGTTCATCAGGGCTAACTTGCCCATCTTCCTGGTCGTCCTGTTCGGAGGTTGGCTCGACGGGGTTTTCTTGGTCTTTGGCACCGTCCGAAGTATTGTTGTCTCTTGTGCCGGTATTGCTGTCTTTTCCACGGCGTGATTTAGAGCGGCGCCGCTGACGTTGGCGCTTTGGTTGTATCTCAGGAGATTTATCCTCGACTGCATTCTTCTCGTTATCGTCGTTACCCTCTTTGGGTGTATCCACCATGTACACATCATACGAAGAGGTGGCCGTCCAGCGTCCGGTAAATGGCGGGTTTTGGGCCTGCTCTTCTCCCGCATCGTCGTCCATACCGTCATGTCTTCGCAGCCGTAATCGAGCACATCAGTTAAGTCCTCGATAGTGGCTATGAAGTGGGTGGTGGGTAGGACGTAAAATTCCCTACTCTCAGCCCCTAGTCCAGGCTGGGCGTAGTTCGGACGTTGCTCCTCTGTAATGACGAGGGATTGCATCAAGTCCAGAGCCTCGCTTAAAGGCGAGGTTTGGACAGGGAGAAAAGAGTCCGTGGAGTACGGTGGGAAGGAGACTTCTTGGCCGAGCTCACACGATGCTGACTCCGAGGGGTCGGAGCCAGTGTCCGGTGAAGAGTCCGTCTTCCTAATGGTTGCCAGCGACACTTCTCCCTCTGGTTCTCCCGTACTTGGCTTAGTGGCCGCAGATAGTCCGGCGGGCTCAGGGATCCCGTCTTCGGACCTGGTAATTCGCTCCGGATCTAAGGCCAGAGCGGAGGTTGGGGTCATGAACCCTTGGAAGATCAAGTCTCCTCGGATATCAGCGACATAGTCCAGATTTCCAAAACTAATCTGGTGACCTGGGGTGTAGCTGTCGATCTGCTCTAGATGGCCAAGCGAGTTGGCCAGCAGTGCGAAGCCGCCAAACACAAAGATCTGACCGGGGAGAAAGACCTCCCTCAGGGCAGTATTGTTGTAGATGATGGATTGAGCCATCGAACCTTCCGATGACGACACAGTGGAACTCTCAATGAAAGCACCAATGTCGGTGTCAAAACCAGCGGATCTTGGGTAGGGGGTCCCGAATTGTGCGTCTAAGGTCGATGGTAACATGAGATGGGGGACACGATGTTTACCCAGGTTCGGGCCCTCTCGATGGAGGTAATACCCTACTTCCTGCTTGATTGATCTTGATGAATATGAGGATTACAAGAGTTGATCTACCACGAGATCGTAATGGCTAAACCCTAGAAGTCTAGCCTATATGATTATGATTGCCTCTACAGACTAAACCCTCCGGTTTATATAGACACCGGAGGGGCCTAGGGTTGTACAGAGTCGGTTTACAGAGGAAGGAATCTTCATATCCGGACGCCAAGCTTGCCGTCTACGCAAAGGAGAGTCCCATTCAGACACGGGAGGAAGTCTTCTATCTTGTATCTTCATGGCCCAATAGTCCGGCCCACGTCACATAGGCCGGACACCCGAGGACCCCTTAATCTAGGACTCCCTCATCCACCCTCGGGGCTGAGGGTTTGTACTAGTAGCTATGTGTTTAATCTCTCTCTCTGTCTCTCTCTCTCTCTCTCTCTCTCTCTCTCTCTCTCTCTCGTGTTCTTGAGATGTCACGATCTTGATGTATCGCGGGCTTTGTTAATATAGTCGGATCATATGGTGTTTTCCCCTCTCTATCTTGTTGTGATGAATTGAGTTTTCCCTTTGAGATTTCGTTGTTATCAGATTGAATACTTTTATGGATTTGAGAACACTTGATATATGTCTTGCAATTGAATACTCGTGGTGACAATGGGGTATCGTATTGATTCACTTGATATATGTTTTGGCACTCAACTCGCGGATTCCCAAGGTGACATTGGGGTAATCTATGCATAGGGGTTGATGCACGTTCTTGTCTTTGTTTCTCCGGTAGAAATCTTGGGGCACTCGTTGAAGTTCTTTATGTTGGATTGAGTATTATGAATATGATTTGCTTTGGTGTTATTTTAGTACGGACTCTAGGATAGATCGAACGGAAAGAATAGCTTTGTATTATTTTAGTATGAACTCTTGAATAGATCGAACGGAAAGAATAGCTTTGAGGTGGTTTCGTACCCTACAAACAATTTATTCTTATGTTCTTCGCTAGATAGGAACTTTGGAGTGATTCTTCATCGCACTTTGAGGGATGGTTATATGATGCAATTATATTAGCATTGTTGAGGGATTGCACTAGTGAAAGTACGGAACCTAGGCCTCATTTTCAAGCATTGCAATACCGTTTGTGTGCCTGTTTACTATTTGCTACCTTGCTGTTTTTATTTATTCAGATTATAAAATTATATTTCTACCACCCATATTACACTTTTATCACCATCTCTTCGCCGAACTAGTGCACCTATACAATTTGCCATTGTATTGGGTGTGTTGGGGACACAAGAGATTTCTTGTATTTGATTGCAAGGTCGTTTGAGAGAGACTATCTTCATCCTACGCGTCCCACAGATTGATAAACCTTAGGTCATCCACTTGAGGGAAAATTGCTACTGTCCTACAAAACTCTGCGCTTGGAGGCCCAACGTGTCTACAAGAATAAAATTGCATAGTATACATCAGTTGTGTGCGTAATCCCCAGGATATGATTTATTACTTCTCCGAAAAATATTTTCCTGCTCATAAGAAACAAGTTGCCTTGTAGGAGATATTTAAGTTTGTGCAAATTGAATAAGAGAGTCTCCCACAAGCTTGGGGGAGGATTCTCTAATTGCTTAATGCTTTGCCTGATCATCCTCTTAAGAAAAATGAAATACTAGATATCTTCTATAATTGACTAACTGATGCTTCTAGGGACTTCCTAGATAGTTGTGCTGGTTGTGTTTTCAGGGAACGAACTATTGAGCAAGCTGAAGAATTATTGAATAACATACTGAAAAACTATGATGTTTGGACTCTTCCTGAACCACCACCTAAACCCACTCCAAAGAAGAGGGGTATAATATATCTCAGTCCTGAAGATATGCAAGAGGCAAAGAAATCTATGAAGGAAAAAGGTATTAAAGCTAAGGATGTTTAAAATTTACCTCCTATTGAAGAAATACATGGGCTTGATACACCACCACTGCCTAAGGTGGTAGAGGTAAATTCTCTAATGAAATTCAATGATAATGACAACCCTCACAATATGCACCCTAGTCAATGCCTTTATGAGTTTGAGAATTATATTAGAAAACAAGATCACTTCAATGCAAATTTTATGGAACAATTGAAATACAATTCTGATATGATTGCTCGCTTGAGTGACTTGTTATTTAGAATCTCAAATGATCTTAGGGGTGTGGGAAAGCATGCTTCTATGGTTCAAACTCAGTTAGAACAAGTTGCTAAATCTCAAAGAGAGTTGCTAGATGAAATGAACAATAACATCCATGACTTTGCTGTTAGAGTAGCAACTAGAGGAGGAAAAATGACTCAGGAACCACTTTATCCTGAGGGACTCAAAGAGCTAACACTGATGCACGTAGTCCACCTAAAAAGAAAAAAAGAAGAAAAATGATAGGACTTTGCATGCCTCTAGTGAACCTGAAGTAGAAAAACCTCCTGATAATGATAATGAAGTTTCTATCTCTGATGCTGAAACTCAACCTGGTAGTGAATACTCACCTTCTGATAATGAAAAAGAAAATGATGAGGTTCATGAAGATACTCAAACAAATAATAAAGAACCAGACAATGATGTTGAGATAGAACAAGCAGTTGATCTTGATAACCCACAACCCAAGAATACACGATATGATAAAAGAGGTTTTATTGCTAGAAAATATGGTAAATAAAGAGAACCACGGGTTCAAAACCTATGCCTTTTCCACCTAAGTCAACCAAGAAGAAAGATGATGAAGAATTTGAACGCTTTGCTGAAATGCTGAGACAAGTCTTTTTGCGTACTCGCTTGACTGATATCCTTAAAATGCCTCCTTATGCAAAGTACATGAAAGACATGATCACTAATAAGAGAAAAATACCTGAAGCTGAAATCTCCACCATGCTTGATAATTATACTTTTAAAGATGGAGTACCTAAAAAATTGGAGATCCGGGAATACCAACTATACCTTGCTCCATCAAAAAGAATTATGTGAAAACCGCTTTATGTGACTGAGGAGCTGGTGTTAGTGTTATGCCTTTCTCTTTATATAAAAGACTTGACTTGAATAAACTCACACCTACTGAAATATCTTTGCAAATGGTTGATAAATCAACTGCCATACCTATCGGTATTTGTGAGGATGTGCCCGCTGTTGTTGCTAATGTTACTATTTTGACTGACATTGTTATACTTGAGATGCCCGAGGACGACAACATGTCGATTATCCTTGGTAGACCTTTCTTGAATACTGCAGGGGCTGTTATTGATTGCAACAAAAGCAAGGTCACTTTTCATATCAATGGTAATGAACATATGGTGCACTTTCCGAAGAAACAATTCCAAGTGAATGGTATTAATGTTATTGAAAAATCTCTGACAATCACTATTGGAAGTTTTCAACTACCTCTACCTACTGCCAAAAAGAAATATGAAATGCTTGTCGTCAGGGATATTCATATCCCTGTTGAGGTAACTTAGTGATTTACGAAAGTTCTTCGGTTTCATGCTAATCGAAAGTGGTTGTTAATAAGACTTGATCAGCCTTATTAATGGATCATTTTTGAGAGGTATGAAGTTGATGAATTTAGTGAGCACTACCTTCTGTCCCTACCTTTTGTTTTCTGTTTTTATATAGGTTAAATAAAATAAAATGCCATGTGTTGCCTGTTTTCTGAATTCCCCGTGGAATAAAAAAATGACCCAAAAATAAAAGTTCTCAGAATTCTCTGAAATTTTAAAATGATTTTTTTCTGAATATTTAAGATTTTTTGGTGGAAATAATACCAAAGGGAGGTGCACCAGGTGGGCACAACCCACCTGGTCGTGCCAGGACCCCCGGGTGCACCCTGGTGGGTCATGGTCCCTACGTGGGCCCTCTCACTTATCTCTTCATGCCACACCACCACCTACCTCCAGAAAAAAATCACCATTGCTCTCTCTCTCTCTCTCTCATGTTCTTGCCCTCAAACCTGCGGATTTGAATCTCTTTGCTCGAAGCTTCGTTTCCGAAACTATTTCGGGGGATTATTGCTTGGTATGTGACTCCTCCGTTTGTCCAATTAGTTTTGGTTTTAGTGGTTTATATTTTGAATAATTAGCTACTCTTGGTGCTTCTGTAGATGAGCTTGCATGTTGGATTCTTAGAGTTCTAAGTAGTTTGAATGCTTGCTATGGCTTCTAGGCATCCCTATGAGTAGTTGCTATCAATCTTGTAAAGTTTTCTTGATAATTTTTTTCACTCAAAATTTTCAAAAAATTGTACGCGAACATGATGAACCTCTTTGGAATAAGATCTTCGAAGAGGAGATCCTAGGAGGCATCTTCTAGTAACAGTTCCGTTCGTCAGTCTTATGTTGAACCGAGTGAGGGTTTTATACGAGATGCCACCACCAAAACGTTATGGGCGTGCGATGATTATATGATGAGTGTGGGCATTAAGGAGGAATTTGAACAATATGTTCATAATGCCGATCTTGGTCCCTACATTTCAGATAAGTGCAATCAACATCACACTCTCACTGAATCATTTGTCAAAGGATTTAAATTCCATCCCCGTGAGTCTAGGGTGTCATCTAAACTGTATGAAAATTCATTTACCATATCCCTAGAAAGGTTTGCTCACCACCTCAAAATTCCATTATGGGGTTCGCTTGACGAACCACCAAGAGCTGAGTTCGAAACATTTTTGTCTAGCCTTTGCTATGGTGAGAATAGGGGAGTGAAGCAAGGTAGAATAAAGAGCATTCATTTTCCTGCAATTTAGTACTTTGCATTATTCAATGGGAAATGTATTGTGGGCAAACAAGATTGTAGCACACTTTGTGCTCCAGACTTGAGCCTCATACGTGCCGCTCTCACTGGTGACAAAAGCTATAATCTTGGAGCGATTGTTGCACGTAGGTTGCAACACAACACTAATAGTGGTTATTTTTATGGTGGAATTTATGCCACACGCTTAGCAAGAGAGCTGGGTGTTTCACCTTTGCCATATGACCCTATTTTACCCACGCAGTATTTAGACTTTGATGCTATGAAGCATCATAAGATCCTTAAGGGTAAACCTGATAATTTCACCTACAAATTGTTGTTTAATCAAGAGTCCTTCATATGCACATATTTGCCTGCGCCTGCCCTCTTTGATTATCATAGCAGGGGAAGATATTTTGTTCTTGAGAGCGAGGCCCGAGCCCACAACGCGGCGGTTGCAGCTGCACGGCAGGCTGAGACATCTGCACCAAGAGCCTCCTTGAGCTACCACTCTGACCATTACGCAGGCTATTGATTGATTACGAAGCTAGGAAAAAAGCCTAAGCTTGGGGGAGTCCGCGTTTCTCACCGACTTTACATTCATGTTCACACATTTTAGTTGTCGGTGTTCACACTTTTTCATTGTATTATCCATGCTTAATTTTATTTTCTCGCTTTCTTCTTGTGTGTTTGAAAAACTTGAGAAAATCCAAAAATATTTCCTTCTTATTTTTGTTTTTCCTAGATTAATTAGCTGTAGCACCAAAAAGAAAACCCAAAAAGATTTCGTTGTTCTTATTTTGCTTGTTGGGAGCTTTCCTGTGTAAATAGTTTTTCTCGTTTTTGTTTTCCCCTTTTATTTGCTTCTTTCAGATATAACCAAAAACTCCAAAAATATTTCAGTGTGTTTATTTGAATTTCCTTTCTTTTTATCGAGTCGTACCAAGGAGAAGACCACGATGAAAATGTTGAGTGGCTCTCATATGCATAATTGTTAATCTAACAAAGAGCCCATTTTACCTTGTCTTCTCCTGTTGAATAAAATGTTTGCAGATTCCAGCTTAGTCCACGACACTCTTGCATTATTATTATTTTCTCATCGTTCGGTCGTGCAAGTGAAAGGCAATAATGACAATATTCGATGAATTGGCCGTGGCAGAGAGAAACAGGTATGAACTCGACTTGTTCTGTTTTTGTAAATATGTTTAACCTAGTACCCATGATTTAGCCCATTATGATTAAAAATGTTTGCAATGAAAATTAGAGATTATAGTTCCTCATGACATGCATAAGTAGCTAGGAGTGGATAATGATTTATCTTGGAAGTCAACATTGCATTAAAATAATTGTGTTGTAGTATGATGATATGGTATCCTCCTCTGAATGTTCGAGTGGCTTGACTTGGCACATGTTCATGCATGTAGTTGAATCAAAACCAACATAGCCTCTATGATATTTATGTTCATGGTGTTCATATCCTACTCATGCTAGTGTCCAATGTTACTTATGCATAATGCATGTTCATGACCGTTGTTGCTCTCTAGCTGGTCGCTTCTCAACATATTTGCTAGCCTTCGCCTGTACTAAGTGGGAATTCTGCTTGTACAGCAAAAACCTTGAACCCAAGTTATTCCAGATGAGTCCACAGTACCTACCTATAAGCAGTATTACCCTGCCGTCCTAAGTAAATTTGCATGTACCATCTCTAAAAACTTCAAATAAATATCCTTTTTGTGTGCCTAGATCGTTCATGGAATGATAGGAGGTAGTTGGTATCTTCCATGCTAAGCGGGTTATTCTCAGGATGAGAATTTATTCACTCACCATCGCACGAGAAAAGGGTGGTAATAGGGATGCCCAGTCCCAAACTGCAAAAAGAATTGATCTCTCAGATAATCAAACAAAAACTCCCAATGGTGTCATAACCTTTACTTTTCCGCTTGGGAACCGCCACTAGTGTGCTTAGCATGGAAGATATTGATAATTGATAGTCGTGAATAAACAAGAAGGGTGCATGTCCCAAAATATCATTTACCTCTGTTTTAAAAACTTGAGCTTTGGCACCTCCGCAAATCACGGCTTCTGTCTGCGAAGGGACCTTCTATTTACTTTTATGTTGTGTCACCACCTTCTAAAATAAGCGCCAGAACCAGAGACCACTGTTGTCATGCTGATGCATTGTGTGTAGCTAATGTTGGGTGCATCATGACTGGATCTTTTCTACCATGAATTACAATGTTTACTCGATGCTTGAACTTTGGAGGTGCTCTGCATTTATGTTTTGCGGTCTCAGAAAGGGCTAGCGAGATACCACTATTGTCATATTATATCATGGTCGTTTTGATAACATGTTGCTGTTTGAGATATCTTATTATTTGCTCGCTAGCTGATTATGTCATTGATATGAGTTAATATAATTTTTAAGTGTTATTGTCGACATGGTTAGTTATAATATTGGCTGAAAACCTGGGTGCTGTTTAAGCTTATTTATGCAAACAAGAGCAAAAGAGTTCATAAAAGTTTTTCTTTTTCACTTTCAGTTTATCAACTGAATTGCTTGAGGACAAGCAAAGGTTTAAGCTTGGGGGAGTTGATACGTCTCCAACGTATCTACTTTTCCTAACGCTTTTCCTCTTGTTTTGGACTCTAATTTGTATGATTTGAATGAAACTAACCCCGGACTGATGCTGTTTTCAGCAGAACTACCATGGTGTTGTTTTTGTGCAGAAATAAAAGTTCTCGGAATGGAACGAAACTTTGCGAGGAATTTTTACACAATAAAAGAGAATTTATGGAGACAGGAACCACCAGAGGGGGGCACCTGGGTGGGCACAACCCGCCTGGGCGCAGATACGTCCATTTGTATCATGTTTTCTTACTGTTATTTATAATGTTTTTATCCATAATAATGCTTTTTGGAGTAATTCTAATGCCTTTTCTCTCATAATTTGCAAGGTACACACCAAGAGGGAGAATTCCGGCAGCTGGAAATCTGGACCTGGAAAAGCTACGTCAGGCCACCTATTCTACACAACTCCAAATGAGCTGAAACTTCACGGAGATTTACTATGGATTATTTAAGAAATATTGGGGCCAATAACTACCAGAGGGGGCCACCAGATGGGCACAACCCACCTGGGCGCGCCAGGCCCCCCAAGCGCGCCCTGGTGGGTTGTGTCCTCCTCGGCCCACCTCCGGTGCCCATCTTTTGGTATATAAGTCATTTTGACCTAGAAAAAATGAGGAGAAGACTTTCGGGGCGGAGCGCCGCCGTCTCGAGGCGGAACTTGGGCAGGAGCACTTTTGCCCTCCGGCGGAGCGATTCTGCCGGGGGAACTTCCCTCACGGAGGGGGAAATCATCGTCATCATCATCACCAACAACTCTCCCATCTTGGGGAGGGCAATCTCCATCAACATCTTCACCAGCACCATCTCATCTCAAACCCTAGTTCATCTCTTGTATTCAATCTTGTTACCGGAACTATAGATTGTTGCTAGGGGGTGACTAGTAGTGTTGATTACATCTTGTAGTTGATTACTATATGGTTTATTTGGTGGAAGATTATATGTGCAGATCCATGATGCTATTTAATACTCCTCTGATCATGAGCATGTTTATTATTTGTGAGTAGGTACTTTCGTTCTTGAGGTCACGGGATAAATCACGTTGCAAGTAATCATGTGAATTTGATATGTGTCCGATATTTTGATGGTATGTATGTTGTGATTCCCTTAGTGGTGTCATGTGAACGTCGACTACATGACACTTCACCATATTTGGGCCTCAGGGAATGCATTGTGGAGTACTAAATAGATGGTGGGTTGCGAGAGTGACAGAAGCTTAAACCCCAGTTTATGCACTATTTCGTAAGGGATCGGTGGGACCCAAAAGTTTAATGCTATGGTTAGAATTTATTCTTAATACTTTTCTCATAGTTGTGAATGCTTGCGGGAGGGTTAATCATAAGTAGGAGTTTTGTTCAAGTAAGAACATCACCTAAGCACCGGTCCACCCACATATCAAATTATCAAAGTAGTGAACACGAATCAAACCAACATGATGAAAGTGACTAGATGAAATTCCCGTGTACCCTGAAGAACACTTTGCTTATCATAAGAGACCATTTTGGCCTGTCCTTTGCCTAAAAAGATTGGGCTACCTTGCTGCATACTTGTTACTATTATCGTTACTTGCTCGTTACAAATTATCTTGCTATCAAACTACCCGCTACTTACAATTTCAGCACTTGCAGACATTACCTTATTGAAAACTACTTGTCATTTCCTTCTGCTCCTCGTTGGGTTCGACACTCCTACTTATCGAAAAGAGCTACAATTGATCCCCTATAGTTGTGGGTCATCAGGTGCGCTCCCCTCCAGGCGCGCCCAGGTGGGTTGTCCCCACCTGGTGGCCCCGCAGACCCTGAAACTGACGCTATAAAATCCTATTTTCGGAGAGAAAAATCAGGGAGAAAGAATTATCGCGTTCCACAAGACGGAGCCGCCGTCACCTCCTGTTCTTCATCGAGAGGCCATATCTGGAGTCCATTTGGGGCTCCGGAGAGGGGGGATCTTCGTTCTTCGTCATCACCAACCCTTCTCCATCGCCAATTCCATGATGCTCCCCACTGGGAGTGAGTAATTCCTTCGTAGGCTCGCTGGTCGATGAGGAGTTGGATGAGATTCATCATGTAATCGAGTTAGTTTTGTTAGGGCTTGATCCCTAGTATCCACTATGTTCTGAGATTGATGTTGCTATGAATTTGCCATGCTTAATTCTTGTCACTTTGGGCCCGGGTGTCATGATTTCAGATCTGAACCGTTTATGTTATCACCATTATATCCATGTTCTAGATCCGATCTTGCAAGTTATTGATACGTCTCCAATGTATCTATAATTTTTGATTGTTCCATGCTATTATATTATCTGTTTTGGATGTTTTATATGCATTAATATGCTATTTTACATTATTTTTGGGACTAACCTATTAACCTAGAGCCCAGTGCGGGTTCCTATTTTTCCTTGTTTTAGAGTTTCACAGAAAAGGAATACCAAATGGAGTCCAAACGGAATGAAACTTCCGCGATGATTTTTCTTGGACCAGAAGACACCTTGAGGTTTGGAGTGCACGTCCGGAAAACCACGAGGCGGCCACAAGGTCGGGAGGCGTGCCCAGGGGGGTAGGGCGCGCCCCCACCCTTGTGGGCCCCTCGTGACTCCACCGACCTATTTCTTCCGCCTATATATTCTCAAATATCCCAAAACCGTCCAGGAGAGCCATGAAACCACTTTTCCACCGCTGCAACCTTCTGTACCCATGAGATCCCATCTAGGGGGCTTTTCCAGCGTCCTGCCGGAGGGGGATTCGATCACGAAGGGCTTCTACGTCAACACCATTGCCTCTCCGATGAAGCGTGAGTAGTTTACCACAGACCTACAGGTCCATAGCTAGTAGCTAGATGGCTTCTTCTCTCTCTTTGATTCTCAATACCATATTCTCCTTGATGTTCTTGGAGATCTATTCGATGTAATACTCTTTTGCGGTGTGTTTGCCGGGATCCGATGAATTGTGGATTTATGATCAGCTTATCTATGAATATTATTTGAATCTCCTCTGAATTCTTATATGCATGATTTGATATCTTTGCAAGTCTCTTTGAACTATCGATTTGGTTTGGCCAACTAGATTGGTTTTTCTTGCAATGGGAGAAGTGCGTAGCTTTGGGTTCAATCTTGCGGTGCTCGATCCTAGTGACAGAAGGAGAACCGACACATATTGTATTGTTACCATCGAGGATAAAAAGATGGGGTTTTCATCATATTGCTTGAGTTAATTCCTCTACATCATGTCATCTTTCTTAATGCGTTACTCTGTTCTTATGAACTTAATACTCTAGATGCACGCATGAGTCGGTCGATGTGTGGAGTAATAGTAGTAGATGCAGAATCGTTTCGGTCTACTTGACACAGACGTGATGCCTATATTCATCATCATTGCCTTAGATATCGTCATAACTTTGCACTTTTCTATGAATTGCTCGGCACTAATTTGTTCACCCATCGTAATAATTTCTATCTTGAGAGAAGCCTCTAGTGAAACCTATGGCCCTCGGGTCTACTTTCCATCATATAAGTTTCAGATCGACAATTTTAGTTTCCTATTTACTTTCTTTGCAATCTTTTACATTCCGTTCCATAAATAAAAAACACCAAAAATATTACTTTACCGTTTATCCATCTCTATCAAATCTCACTTTGCAAATAACCGTGAAGGGATTGACAACCCTTTATCGCGTTGGGTGCAAGTTGGTGTTTGTTTGTGCAGGTATTCGGTGGCTTGCGCGTTATCTCCTACTGGAATGATACCTTGGTTATCAAACTGAGGGAAATACTTACTCTACTTTGCTGCATCACCCTTTCCTCTTCAAGGAAAAAACAACGCAAGCTCAAGAGGTAGCAGTTATAGTCACCTACTACGTGTTATGATCCGGCAACCCCGGAGTGACAATAGTCGGGACCACTCCCGGTGATGACCGTAGTTTGAGGAGTTCATGTATTCATCGTGTGTTAATGCCTTGTTCCAGTTCTCTATTAAAAGGAGGCCTTAATATCACTTAGTTTCCAATATGGACCCCTGATGTCGCTTGAAGCTACGCCGGTATTTCCCCAAAGAGGAAGGGATGGTGCAGCACAACGGCGGTAGGTATTTCCCTCAAATATGAAACCATGGTTATCGAACCAGTAGGAGAACCAAGCAACACAACGTAAACAACCCCTGCACACAAATAACAACACCGCGCAACCCGATGTGTTAAAGGGGTTGTCAATCCCTTTCGGGTAACGACACCAGAAACGGCGTGTGGACGGGAGAAAGTTGTAATAGATTGAATAAATAGATCACAAATAAATTAAAGTGCAGCAAAGTATTTTTGTATTTTTGGTTTAATAGATCTGAATGAAAAGTGCAAATAAAATAGATCGCAAAGCAAATATATGAGAAAGAAGACCCGGGGGCCGTAGGTTTCACTAGTGACTTCTCTCGAGAAAGATAGCAAACGGTGGGTAAACAAATTACTGTTGGGCAATTGATAGAACCTCAAATAATTATGACGATATCCAGGCAATGATCATTACATAGGCATCACGTCCAAGATTAGTAGACCGACTCCTGTCTGCATCTACTACTATTACTCCACACATCGACCGCTATCCAGCATGCATCTAGTGTATTAAGTTCATGGAAAAACGGAGTAATGCAATAAGAACGATGACATGATGTAGACAAGATCTAACTATGTAGAGATAGACCCCATCGTTTTATCCTTAGTAGAAACGATACATACGTGTCATTTCCCTTTCTGTCACTGGGATCAAGCACCGTAAGATCGAACCCACTACCGAGCACCTCTTCCCATTGCAAGATAAATAGATCAAGTTGGCCAAACAAAACCCAAATATCGGAGAAGAAATATGAGGCTATAAGAGATCATGCATATAAGAGATCAAAGAAACTCAAATAACTTTCATGGATATAAAAAGATATGACTGATCAAAAACTCAAAGTTCATCAGATCCCAACAAACACACCGCAAAAAGAGTTACATCATATGGATCTCCAAGAGACCATTGTATTGAGAATTCAGTGAGAGAGAAAGCCATCTAGCTACTAACTACGGACCCAAAGGTCTACAAAGAACTACTCACGCATCATCGGAGAGGCACCAATGGAGGTGGTGAACCCCATCCGAGATGGTGTCTAGATTGGATCTGGTGGTTCTGGACTCTGCGGCGGCTGGATGAATATTTCGTCAACTCTCCTAGGGGTTCTGGAATATTGGGGTATTTATAGAGCAAATAGGTGGTCCGGGGGCACCTGAGGTGGGCACAACCCACCAGGGCACGCTTGGGCCTCCTGGTGCGCCCTGGTGGGTTGTCCCCTCCTCGGGACTCCCCCAGGTGCAACCAGGGCCCAATATCTTTCTTCTGGTCCATAAAAAATCTCCGTGAAGTTTTGTCGCATTTGGACTCCGTTTGATATTGATTTCTTGTGATGTAAAAAACATGGAAAAAACAGCAACTGACACTTGGCACTATATCAATAGGTTAGTACCAAAAAATGATATAAAATGACTATAAAATGATTATAAAACATCCAAGATTGATAATAAAACATCATGGAACAATCAAAAATTATAGATACATTGGAGACGTATCAACCCCGCTGCCACAGGAGGGTAGGACAAAAGATGTCATGCAAGTTCTTCCATAAGCATGTATGACTATTTACGGAATACATGCCTACATTATATTTATGAACTGGAGCTAGTGCCGTATCGCCCTAGGTTATGACTGTCACATGATGAATATCATCCAACAAATTACCGATCCAATGCCTACGAATTTATCCTATATTGTTTCTGCTAAGTTACTACTACTATCGTCACTGTTACTATTGCTGCTGCTACTATTATCAAAACTATCATACTACTTTGCTACTGATCACTTTGCTACACATAATTAATCTACAGGTGTGGTTGAATGGACAACTCAGCTGCTAATACTTACAAATATTCTTTGGCTCCCCTTGTGTCGAATCTATAAATTTGGGTTGAATACTCTACCCTAAAAAACGGTTGCAATCCTCTATACTTGTGGGTTATCAATTTTGTGCTTGGTTACCTAGAACTCAAAATGGCAAGGATTCCATATTTGTTGTTGTGGGCCGATTCTCTAAAATGGCACATTTCATCCCATGCAATAAGATAGACGATGCTTCACATGTTGATAACCCACAAGTATAGGGGATCGCAATAGTTTTCGAGGGTAGAGTATTCAAACCAAATTTATAGATTCAACACAAGGGGAGCCAAAGAATATTTGCAAGTATTAGCAGCTGAGTTGTCAATTCAACCACACCTGGAGATTAATTATCTGCAGCAATGTGATCAGTAGCAAAGTAATATGATAGTTTTGATAGTAGTGATAGCAGCAATAGTAACAGTAACAATGATAGCAGTATTTTTGTAGCAAGTGCAATAGTAACGATAGCAGTAGTAACTTAGCAAGAACAATATAAGATAAATTCGTAGGCATTGAATCGGTAATTTGTTGGATGATATTCATCAGGCGACAGTCATAACCTATGGCGATACGACACTAGCTCCAGTTCATAAATATAATGTAGGCATGTATTCCGTAAATAGTCATACGTGCTTATGGAAAGAACTTGCATCACATCTTTTGTCCTACCCTCCCGTGGCAGCGGGGTCCATACTGGAACTAAGGGATATTAAGGCCTCCTTTTAATAGAGAACTGGAACAATGAATTAACACACGGTGAATACATGAACTCCTCAAACTACGATCATCACCGGGAGTGGTCCCGACTATTGCCACTCTGGGGTTGCCGGATCATAACACGTAGTAGGTGACTATAACTTGCAATATCGGATCTAGAACATGGATATAATGGTGATAACATAAACGGTTCAGATCTGAATTCATGGCACCGGGGCCCAAAGTGACAAGCATTAAGCATAGCAAAGTCATAGCAACATCAATCTCAGAACATAGTGGATACTAGGGATCAAGCCCTAACAAAACTAACTCGATTACATGATGAATCTCATCCAAATCCTCACCGACCAGCGAGCCTATGAAGGAATTACTCACTCCCGATGGGGAGTATCATGGAATTGGTGATGGAGAAGGATTGGTGATGACGAAGAAAGAAGATCCCCCTCTCCGGAGCCCCAAACGGACTCCAGATCTGGCCTCCTGATGAAGAACAGGAGGTGACGGCAACTCTGTCTCGTGGAACACGATAATTCTTTCTCCTTGATTTTTCTGGAAAAATAGGATTTTATAGCATCAGTTTCAGGGTCTGCGGGGCCACCAGGTGGGGACAACCCACCTGGGCGCGCCAGGGAGGGCAGGCGCGCCCTGGTGGGTTGTGCCCACCCAGGTGCCCCCCTCTGGTGGCTCTTGGCTCCAGAAATTCTCTTTTATTGTATAAAAAATCCTCACAAAGTTTCGTTCCATTCCGATAACTTTTATTTCTGCACAAAAACAACACCATGGTAGTTCTGCTGAAAACAGCGTCAGTCCGGGGTTAGTTTCATTCAAATCATACAAATTAGAGTCCAAAACAACAGGAAAAGCATTAGGAAAAGTAGATACGTTGGAGACATATCAGTTCCCCCAAGCTTAAAACTTTGCTTGTCCTCAAGCAATTCACTTGATAAACTGAAAGTGAAAAAGAAAAACTTTTACGAACTCTTTTGCTCTTGTTTGCATAAATAAGCTTAAACAGCACCCAGGTTTTCAGCCAACATTATAACTAACCATGCCGACAATAACTCTTAAAAATTATATTAACTCATATCAATGACATAATCACCTAGCGAGCAATAATAAGATATCTCAAGCAGCAACACGTTATCAAAGCAACCATGATATAATATGACAATAGTGGTATCTCGCTAGCCCTTTCTGAGACCGCAAAACATAAATGCAGAGCACCTCCAAAGTTCAAGCAGCGACTAAACATTGTAATTCATGGTAGAAAAGATCTAGTCATGATGCACCCAACATTAGCTACACACAATGCATCAGCATGGCAGCAGTGCTCTCAGGTTCTGGCGCTTATTTTAGAAGGTGATGACACAACATAAAAGTAAATAGAAAGTCCCTTCGCAGAGGGAAGCAATGGTTTCCAGAGGTGCCAGAGCTCAAGTTTTTAAAACAGAGGTAAATGATATTTTGAGACATGCACCCTTCTCATTTACTTCACGACCATCAGTTATCAATATCTTCCATGCTAAGCACGCAAGTGGCAGTTCCCAAGCAATAAAAGTAAAGGTTTGACTCCATTGGGAGTTTTTGTTTGATTATTTGAGAGATCATTTCTTTTGCAGTTTGGGACTGGGCATCCCTATTACCGCCCTTTTCTCGTGCGATGGCGAGTGAATGAACACTCGACCTGAGAATAACACGCTTAGCATGGAAGATACCGACCACCTCCTGTCGTTCCATGAACGATCTAGGCACACAAAAAGGATATTTATTTGAAGTTTTTAGAGGTGGCACATGCAAATTTACTTAGGACGGCAGGGTAATACCGTATATAGGTAGGTATGGTGGACTCATCTGGAATAACTTGGGTTCAAAGTTTTTTATGTACAAGCAGAATTCCCACTTAGTATAGGCAAAGGCCAGCAAATAGGTTGAGAAGCGGCCAACTAGAGAGCAACAACGGTCATGAACATGCATTATGCGTAAGTAACATTGGACACTAGCATGAGTAGGAGATGAACACCATGAACATAAATATCATAGAGGCTATGTTGGTTTTGATTCAACTACATGCATAAAGATGTGCCAAGTCAAGCCACTCGAACATTCAGAGGAGGATACCATATCATCACACTACATCACAATCATTTTAATGCAATGTTGATATCCAAGATAAATTATTATCCACTCCTAGCTACTTATGCATGGCATGAGCAACTATAATCTCTAATTGTCATTGCAAACATGTTTAATCATAATGGACTAAATCATGGATACTAGGCTAAACATATTTACAAAAATAGAACAAGTCGAGTTCATACCAGTATCTCTCTGCCACAGCCAGTTCATCGAATATCGTCATTATTGCCTTTCACATGCACGACCGAACGATGTGAAAATAATAATAGTGCAAGAGTGCCGTGGACTAAGCTGGAATCTGCAAACATTTTATTTAATAGGAGAAGACAAGGTAAAATGGGCTTTTTGCTAGATCAACAATTATGCAAATGGGAGCCACTCAACATTTTCATCGTGGTCCTCTCCTTGGTACGACTCAAATAAAAAGAAAAGAAATTCAGAGAAACACACTGAAATATTTTTTGGAGTTTTTGGTTTTCTTGAACAAGCAAATAAAGGGAAAGCAAAAACGATAAAAACTATTTACACGGGAAAGCTCCCAACAAACAAAAAAAGAACAAGGAAATCTTTTTGGGTTTCTTTTTAGTGCTACAATTAAGCATGCATAGAAAGTAAACTAACTACAACTATTTTTTTTTTGTTTTTCTAAGGTTATTCAAACACACAAGAAGAAAGCAAGAAAATAAATTTAAGCATGGATGATACAATGAAAAAGTGTGAACACTCACAACTGAAATGATAAGTGTGAACATGAATGTAATGTCAGTGAGAAACACGTACTCCCCCAATCTTAGGCTTTTGGCCTAACTTGGTAAGCAGTCAGTAGCCTGGATAGTAGTCGGCATGGTAGCTCACGGAGGCTCTCGGTGCGGATGTCGTGGCCTGTCGTGCTGCCTCAACTGCCACGTTGTGAGCTCGGGCCTCGCTCTCAAGAACAAATATCTTCCCTTGCAGTAATAGTCAAAAAGAGCAGGCGCAGGCAAATATGTCTGCACAACTGATGCTTGGTTAAACAACAATTTATAGGTGAAATTATGAATATCTCCTTTAAGGATCTTATGATTTTTCGTAGCATCAAAGTCTAAATACTGCGTGGGTAGAATAGGATCAAAGGGCAAAGGTGAAACACCCAGCTCTCTCGCTAAACGCGTGGCATTAATTCCACCATAGAAACAACCACTATTAGCGTTATGTTGTAACCTGGGTGCAACAATCACCCCAAGATTATAACTCCTATCACCGGTGAGAGCGGTGCGTATGAGGCTCAAGTCTGGAGCACAAAGTGTACTACAATCTTGTTTGCCTACAATACATTTCCCATTAAATAAAACAAAATACTGAATTGTGGGAAATGAATGCTCTTTATTCTACCTTGCGTCAGTCCCCTCGTTTCACCATAGCAAAGACTAGTCAAAAATGATTGGTACTCAGCCCTCGGCGGTTCGTCAAGCGAACCCCAGAATGGGAGTTTGCAGTGGTGAGCAGAACTCTCTAGTGATATGGTGAATGAATGTTCATACAGTTTAAATGACACCCTATACTCACGGGGATCACTACAAAAAAAGACACATCCATGACATTTTGGGCCGAACGAATTTTTTTCTGATATACTTATGACACTTCTATGACAATAATTGTGACAAAACCCGGTATCATCATAGATGTGGTGGGCTCCTAATTCTATAACAAAAAATCATGACATAAAATGGGCTTTTCGTCCTGGGCGGGCCGAAGACGCAGCTGCATGACATTCTTTGGGCCGTCCATGACGGAAAAAACCGTGGTAGAAGCGAGGGCGAGGAAAATATCAGGGTGTTCCCGGTTACGGTGGGTGGTCGGGGCCGAGTGATGCACGGAGGTTTGCGTGTTTCTCTCGTACAGGCACGCGCGTGGGTGCAAGGCGTTGGGATCTAACTGAACCCGAGCGAGGCATTTGCCTACTGAACCCGAGTGATTGCACTGCAGGCTACGCGTTACTGAACCCGAGCGATCGATCGATGGCTGTTAACTGAACCCAATCGAGCGATTCCTTCGCTACTGCTGCTAACTGAAGCTGATCGATCCTGCCTCTGGATGAACAGTGAGCGTTGCTGGGGGGTTTGGATGAACAGTTCCCGATGGGGGTGGATGAACAGGACCCCGTGGTGTTGCCTCTGGATGAACAGGACCTCGATCGATCGAGATGGTTGGGGCTGGATGAACAGGACCCCGTTGAGGGCTGGATGAACAGGATCACCCCATGGAGGGCTGGATGAACAGTAGACGGTGGAGGGCTGGATGAACAGTAGCCCGTGGAGGGGTAGTTGAACAGGAGCCCGTGGAGAGGGCTGGTTGAACAGTAGCCGGTGGAGTAGCGCGCGGTGGAGGCTGGATGAACAGGAGCCCGTGATGAACAGTCGCAGGTGGAGGCTGGAAGAGGTCGATGGTGGATGAATAGTAGACCGTGGAGGCTGGAGGGGGTTGACGGTGGAGATGAACAATATCCCGTGGAGTCCCGTTTTGCGGTACGCCACACCCCTCCTGATGAACAGGACCCCCGTTTCGACCGTAGCGCTCCAACACAAGTCCGTTTCCTCCGTTTTGCGGTACGCCACACCCCTCCCGATCAACAGGACCCCGTTTTGACCGTAGGAGGTCCGTTTCCTCCGTTTTGCGGTACGCTAGACCCCTGCCGATGAATAGGATCCCGTTTTGACCATGGCCGGTCGAACACAAGGCCGTTTCCTCTGTTCTGCGGTATGCTAGGCCTCGTTTCCATCGGCTGTTCCGTCCAAGCCCTCCCGATGAACACGACGACGCATTCCGTTCCGACCCAGCCGATTGGCTCCCCATGAACACGACGACGACGCAGTTTCTCCGTTTCGACCCAGCCATGTACATGAGCCCTGGTCGTATGTATGCACGAGTAGGTGTTCGAGACCCCGCCCGTATGTACGTACGTGGCCGTATTTTCTTTCTTGCACACTGGCCGTTGTACGCACGTGTACATGCTACATGTGCGCCTCTACTACGACACGTGCGTGCTCTACATCGACCAGTATGTACGTACATGTTCGCGACCAGAATGACAACGCTACGTACGCTTCGACTAGGTGGGTCCCGACTGTCAGGCACTTCCTTGCATGCGAAGATATAGCTGGTGGGTCCGAGCAGTCAGGGGGCGAATCATTTTCTTTTGCCCGGACGCACTTCCTTGCATGCGAAGATGTAGCTGGTGGGTCCCAACAGTCAGGGGGGAAACATTTTTTTGCAAAATACGGTGGCCCCTCCGGTGGGTCCCCGCTGTCAGGTGCATGAATAATTATTTTGCGCGTAATAAGGAGGCACTTCCTTGCGGCTGCCGTGGACCCAACTGTCAGCCTCTCCACGTATAGTACTCTTCCGATGGAAGTCGGTCGTTGACCACATTGACCACGCCGCGCCGAGAGCACCAAGGCGATGGACGACGGCGAGGCCTAGGAAGGGGACGACGCGGAGCCGGGGAAGACGCGGCAGTGGATGCCCATGCGGAGAGGAGTACGAGGGTTCACTGGTTTGGCTGCGATGTGAGGCTGCCGTCGCCGTAGAATAACAGGGGGTGTGGGTGAGTAGAGGGATGGCCTGGCCAGCGGTGGGAGTAGTAGGGGGCGGTGAGGCCTCCGCGGCATCGCAGCCGGCCACAGGAGGCAGGAGCACGAGGCACGACCGGCGCTGGTTTGGGCGGCTGGAGCAAGAAGACCAGAGGTTGAAGAAGCACTATGGCCGTTGGATGGACATCGTACGGTCACTGGAGCTAGAATCTTTCTTATTGACTAAGTTGATAAAGCCCTCCGTCCCTGTCAACTTAGTTGGCCCACAAGTCAGCCTCCCACTATTGTGGGTCCGAGCTAGCAGGGGGTATTCATTTTTTTTTGTGTAATAAGGAGGCACTTCCTTGCGTGCGAAGATATAGCTGGTGGGTCCGACCTGTCAGCATTGGGAACATTTTTTTCGTGAAATACAGAGGCCCTTCCGGTGGGTCCCAGCTGTCAGGTGGAGGAATCATTATTTTGCGTGTAATAAGGAGGCATTTCCTTGCATGCGGCCATGGACCCAGCTGTCAGCCTCTCCACGCACAGTCTACTTCCGATGGTGTCGTTCGTTGACCATGTTGACCACTCCACGCCGAGCGCATCCAAGGTGGTGGACGACGGTGAGGCCTAGGAAGGGGACGACGCGGAGCCGGGGAAGACGCGACAATGGATGCCCACGCGGAGAGGAGTACGCGGGTTCACTGGTCCGGCCGCGGTGTGAGGCTGCCGTCGCCGCAGGGCCTGGCTAGCGGTGGGAGTAGTAGGGGGCGGTGAGGCCTCAACGGCAGCACAGCCGGCCACTGGAGGCAGGAGCAGGCGGTCTCGCCGGCGATGGTTTGGGCGGCTGGTGCAAGAAGAGCAGCGATTGAAGAAGCAGCAGGACCGTTCGATTCAAATCCAACGGTTACTGCTGCTAGAATCATTTGTTGACTAAGTTGACAAGCCCTGCGTACGTGTCAACTTAGTAGGCCCACAGGTCAGCCTCCCAACCGGTGCGCCCCAGATGTCAGTGGGAGGAATAATTTTTTTGCGTAATAAGGAGGCAGTTGATTGCGTGTGGCCATGCCAGCGGAGGGAGTAGGGTGGACCGGGGAAGCCTGCGCGGCATCACAGCGGGCCACAAGAGGAGGGAGCAGGCAGTCCCGCCAGCGCTAGTTTAGGCGGCTGGAGCAGGAAGATCAGAGATTGAAGAAGCACGTTGGCCGTTGGATGGACATCCAACAGTCACTGCTGCTAGAATCGTGTGTTGACTGAAAAAGCCTTGCGTAAACAACTCAACCTCGAAATCTGTGGTGTGTACAGCCCATTTGCTATTATTTTTATAATTTTTACTCATTTTCTAATTCATATGGAATTTATTGCTGCCCGTTTTCCATTTTTAGAATTGCTGCCCATTTTCTGGTCAGTACTAGGGTTAAAACAATTAACTAAATATGTGCGAAATTTTGAAAATTCCCAAATTTTTGCTGGGGAACAAAATATTCTTAATCCAAAAATTAGTAGCCATACTAAAACAAATTTAAAAATAAATTAGTACTATGTCATGTTAAATCCAATGAAATACTCCCTCCGTCCCAAAATTCTTGTCTTAGATTTGTCTAAATACGGATGTATCAAGTCACATTTTGGTATTAGATACATCCGTATCTAGACTAATCTAAGACAAGAATTTTGGGACGGAGGGAGTATAAGATATCAGTGAAGAACAAAAACAAAAAAAGAAACTAATATCCCATTTGCTATATTTTTTTGGAATTTTCAACCCCTTCTGATATTACTTTTAACAGACACTGACCATACTCTTTGGCCAGGCCGGAATGCATCCCTCCTCGTCTTGAAAGATTTGCAGCCCAGTAAGTCGGAGAAAACAAACAGGCCTAGCTTGGGTATTCTTCAAAAAGAAATATTGGGCTACCTATTTTCCCAAAGAAAAAACTGTTGGGCTGGTCATGTTGTTAGACGGGCCACAGAGACCGCACAACCCAGTTTATAGCCTGCTCCTCCGAATTACTACTCAAAAAAAAGTTGTGCAATTCTGTCGTTAATTGACTATACATTGAAAATGATGTGGGTCCCAGATATCAGCAGGGTGGATTAGAGTAAAAAAATGAGGGGTTCATCCGAGTAGTAAAAGAGGCGCTTGCTTGTGTTCGGGAGTGGACCTGGTGGGTCCGTACTTTCATACTCACAACTACAGTCCTCTCCCGATTCACTATGTTGACAGGGACCGTTTCGAAAAAAACTATGTTGACAGGGCCGGACTGCGGCGCCGCGGCGAGCGCACCAAGGCGGAGGATAAAGTGTTGTCGCCAATGTGCTGGGCTGGGTTGGACATTCTTATTGAAAATAAAAATGGACCGGAACTGTTTACGACGTTGACTACTATTTGCATGGGTCCGTTGGTTGCATGAAGAAAATGCTGGGAGAAACAAGATTGGTCGCTATCTTTGCCTAAGAATAATATCGACTGAATGTAACGACACTATCATAGGAAATAATATCCTCCTGTTAAATCGTGAATTTAAAGAACTGGTGCATGAGCATTTAGCTTTATTTATTTATTTACTTATTTATGATTATGGGACCATGAGCATGTACCTGGGCCGGATTCATGTGAGAGTCCCCCTTCCAGTTAATTATGGGCTGCTCTATTGGGCCTTCATCAGTGGGTTGCATGTTATCAACAAGTGGAAAATGTGTTCCATACAAAAAATAGTATGCGCTACGTATGGTACGGGGCACTAAAGGATCGAACCGTGCAACAACTTCCAAAACATTGTGTTGTCGTTCTAACAACACATTTATTCAACCAACGGACGAAATATACTACTGATTGTACATTGAAAACAGCAGCAGCAACCAGGGCTGGGGGTGCAACAGAAGCAGTAAGTAGGCCAGAAGAGTGAAGATGCAGCTCTCTCTTCCAAACCAAACATCAGCCATCATTACAAAAGGACTACCAAAAAAGAACAAGTGTATGCATCAAACCGAATAAAGATCCTACTACACCAAGTGTATGCATCTAACTAACTAGCTCAGTTAGACGTTACTATTTATTAAGCTGTGGAGATTGGCTGACGGCTTGAATCAGATGGGTGCCTGACGGGGGAAACTCCAGCCAGCAGGTCGAAGTCTGACACTTGCGACCCTCTCTCCTACTTTGAGCTGCAGAGTGTGGCGGCACATATCAGGGTATGGTGCATGCAGAGACGCATGGTACGCTGTGTACACCCAGTTTTGCCTGAAAAACGAAACCGCGCTGCCATCATGATCCTTGTCGTCGGTTATCTCCTGGTTAATCAGATAATTCAGTCTGACAAACTGAGAGCGTGTACCAAGGCTACTTACCAACCTCCAGTCAAATATTCCTGAAGGCCCAGAGAAGCTGGGATCCTGCTCAAAAACCTTGCAGTGACTGTGATTGTATTCCGCGAAACAACACGTCCGGTACATGTGAACGATCATCAATCATTCACCGTCGTCTGATCGAGCCAGGAACCACCTGCAACTGCCATGCCACTTTTCTTTGAAAGGTTCTGGGATTAGGAAGGGTAGGGACACCAGGCGGCCTGCGACATCATATCAAGTTGGAGTCAAATAACCCTCAAAAAAAGTTGGAGTCAAATAAAAAAGGGCTCTTGATGCAGTCAATCTTAAGAACAGCATGTTATGAGCATGCATATTTTTCGGTAAATGTTGATAGTAATATAAGCAAGCCATCATGATATCATAGGAAAGTAACATACTGCTGTAACAGCCATTTGTAGCGATGACTAGAGTAGGCCAGCAATACGTCCAGCCATAGAAGGAGTCGACAGCGTAAATGAAGCCCTTGTGTTCAATGGCATCAGAGAACCATGGAGGATGTATGATCCTGCGATGGACGTGCAGATTTATCCACTTACCGCAGTGACCTGTCACATAGGCGAGACCGCGGTTGAAGAACGCAATTAGCCTGAAGTCTTTATAATTCACAGATCATGTGGGCACTTGGGAGATTACAACCTTGAGCAAATCAAACTTGGTATCATATTGGCTACTGTAAGATTCCGAGTATTCTGGGCCGCGGTGCCAAAGCAGTGCAGTGTTAATCAAAGGAAGGGGGATCAACCGCCGGGTGTAGACCTCCACGAGCATCCAACTGTCGCGACCATCGACGAGCACCATCCAAGACGTGTTCATGTCGACCCAGTACATACCGTTAATGTAGTTGAGGGTGAAGGGGATCGGATCGCAGTCAAGGGGGTAGATGTTCGCCACCCTACGATCGTTATGCTACGTGACACGCCGTTTCTGAAGATCAGGCGGCATCAGGAAGCAAGGAGCTGGCTTAAAAAGCTCTGGCCCGAGGGCTTTGAGTAAACGGTACAGCCCCGACGAGCATGCGGCGAGCAGCATGGTACTGAGATTATCCACACGTGAAACAATGAGCTTGATTACCTCTGTGGGGAGCGAATTCCAGCCAGTCTTTCAGCGGACGCTGCTCGGTTCTGCCATTGTTAGCGCTTGGGGTTCGGACGAGGGGGGAGGCGCCTTAGCGGGGATGGAAGATTGGACGAGGGGGGAGGCGCCTTAGCGGGGATGGAAGAGCAGAAAAAGATGGAGAAGCGAATATGTGCTGTGGGAAGTGGACATGTGATGATGACTACCGCACGCCGCTTGACTTACGAGACACATACTAGCAGCGTAGGGTCATATCGAAGTCAGACAACTTGCTTGAGTGATCACAGTACTGGTACTCCCTACAATACCTACTACTATGCCCTAACTTGCTTGAGTAGAGTAGTAGTGGAGTATGACTATGCTCTACTACTAGCACCGGAGGAGTAGTATATTCTAATCTAAAATAGTTACAAACTTCAATGCCCGAGCGTGGAACGACTACGAACCGCCATCGGTGCTAACTCCAATCCCTAGCAAACGTTTGCTGGGAGACATGGCAGTTGCAAATGCCCGCGCCGCAGTTACAGTACGTGTGTAAGGGTGGCGGTTTTGTCAAATACTATGGCTTAAAAACAGGCCACCGTCGGATGGAAATCTGACGGTTAAATGGAATTCGCCAGGATTGAGCTCGTGCCGAACAATCGCCAGATATCATTACTAAAAAAAGGTTAAAACACCCGGGGCTATAACTTGCACCGGCTGACCACTAACAATGATACTAACATAGTTTTAAAATGGTCAAATACCGTGTCTACGTGGTGTTTGGAATTATATGCGGAAAAATTAGCAAGATGCCCGTGCATTGCACGGCACACCAGCATCACCAACTCGGTTTTTTTCTCTACTCCTACTCCTATAAAAGACTCAGTTGGTGATGATGGAGGCGAGGAGGCGTGTTCAGCCGGGCGTGCAGTGGACGGTGCAGTACTATTCAATTTGTTATAAAAAACAAAGAAGAGTAGTAGAGATAGAGATAAGAGTAGAGATAGACACTTAGGCCTTCCACTATGTAGGCCAAAAGCGGTGCTAAATTTGCTTTTTGGGTATTTGGCACTGATGCCCTACATTGCCCAAGCGATGCCAAACAAAAATTTCTGGGCACCGGAGCACCATCTACTGCTTCGTGTGCTACTCCTACACTCCATTCGGCGGCCGCAACGTCCCCTGCAGCCACTCCCTCCCGCGCTCCATTCGGCGGGCGTTGTTGAAATTTGGGGAGCGCACTCTCACGACTGCTGGCATCCACGACTTCACCGACGACGACTTCTTCCCCAACCTCGGCAACCTCTTCCTCTAGGACATGGGCGACAAACTCAGCGCCAACGGTGCCGCTCCCGTTGCACCATATGTGTTTCTGTCCTTCCTGTTCGAAATCGTGGTAGAATTCATGTTTCTTCTCTGTACGACCAAAAATTGAACTAACATTATATATAGTACGATAAATGCTGATGCATGTCACCTAAAATTATATCATTGAAAACTATGTTCAAATACGAATCCAACGATATAGTTTTTGTTGACATGCACTAACATTTTGTCAGTTAAATCTTCAGTCAAATTCAATGGGGGACTAATAAACCACGACCGATCTAGTACAAGTGTAGAGGGCGGCGCTGCACGGGAGTCTCACTCTCACCCCGCTCGTGGCGCGACAGTAAAGCCGTCATATCACAAAACCCAACCACTGCCAGTAATAAGTGGCCTGGTAAAATAAACGAACAAGCAACCATCACATCCCTCCGTCTTTTTTGCATTTCATCTCTCTGCATTTACTTTCTCTGGTTCATCTCGCACACTCGATCCCTAGCTACTACTCCTAGTATCCCTAGCTACTACTCCTAGGGCCAGTTCTTTTGGCGGCTTAAAAATAAGCCGTCTCTTCCCCAGCTTTTCCCATAAGACTAGTCACAGTGGAGAGTAACATTAAGGTGCCTCACTCATTTATTTGGGCTTCTAAACTACTACTAGTACCTCCGTCCTGGTTTATTCGTCACCATTGTGATTTGTCGTAAATTTTGACCAAACATTTAACTGATAAAATGTTAGTGCATGTGACATGCACAAACATTTCATTAGTTAAATTTATGATCAAAATTTGACACAGATTACAATGGGGACCAATAAACCAGGACGGAGCTAGTAGTAATGGGATTACTACTAATCTAGAAGCCTAAACAAACTGGCCCCTGGTACTCCTACTAGTAGTACTAGTACTCAAGTTGGAATTCCAATTGCACGGCACAACTTGTTAGGCAAAAAATTCGATACAGGGTGTAGGAAGCGGTTTGGGAATTTGCATGCCTTTCCGACCAGTGAGATACTCCGTACAAAGTACGACAGAGAAATAACCACAGAGAAGGAAGCTAAAAGTAAACAATCAAACGAGCATTTTTGCATTTGTTTTGCATTGAATCGTTTCACAAGCTTGACTAGTGCTGTTTTTCTACTTTTACAAAAACCGCATCGTAATGTTAAAACGTGCATTTGCACGTACATAAGTAATAGTAGTACTCCCTCCGTCTAGGTGTATAAAGTCTTCCCTCCTTCTTGGTCACGGTGCACAACCAAAGATGACTTATTCACCTGGACGGAGGGAGTAGCACAGTCTGCAAGCATATATAGAGAGAGACGTGTAGTGCGATAGTATATAGTAAAGTTTGTGCTATATGCACCTACTTACAAAATGCGTACGGATACACAAGGTTTCCAAACTTTCCCTCTTACATACTTAATTAAGGACGCTAATAATTCCCGAACGTTCGGGATTTATCATTTGCGTCCCAAAACTAATGAGATCACCTTACGAAACTAAATTATACTCCTACTAAAAGCCACGACGCTCGCAGGAGTGCTTGCGGCGCGCCACGAGTGCCCTGGTGCGCGGCCGTTTCCCAGTGCGCCAACACAACGCCTCTTCCTCAGCCTCGCAACTCGCGAGGGTGTTGATTGGCGGCTTGCCGGCGGGTGAGCGCGATCTCACCGGTGTGGTGATCCGGTGCCAACAGGTACTCCTCCTCGTTGGAAGCGTGCAACCGGTCCACGTACCGCCAAGTGTAGATGAGGCGCTTGGGCCCGACTGCACTCAGGGCTTTGGCATGGGCATCCTCCGCCACCCTCACGGCCCTTGCACGAGACTTCTTCCAAAGAGCCAATTGCCTGACTCTCTCGGACGTGATATAGACCTGCCAGGCAGCTTGCCCCGCGGCGCGCTTCTCTTCCTCAGCCTTCTTCTCCGCCTCTATTTTGGCGTGCTCTGCCGGCGGCAAAGCCTCCCACATGGCGACATCCATTTCTTTCCAAAGCTCCTCAAGGCTAGGGGGCTCGGCGGGCGGCGCGGCGTTCTCCTCGTAGCGGGGAGCCGACGCGTCCTCCGACGCGCGTGCTGGCGAGATTGGGAACGCCGACGCGTCCACCTCGACGCATCGCGGCGAGGAGTGGAACGCCGACGCGTCTTCCTCGACTAGTGGCGGCGAGGAACGGAACGGCGACGCGTGACCGTCCAGGCGGTGCAGCGAGGGGCGCCTAGGGCTTGGGAGGGGCGATGCCATGGTGGTCGACGTGAGAGGGAGGGGGAGGAGATAGCGATGAACGTGAGCGTTCTTCCGAATGCTGTGGGAGGCGCAGTATTTATAGCGAACAATGGCAGACCTACGTAAGATATGGACTGAGCTGCACTGACTTAACTGCAGGTCCAGTTGCGTCACTGACATGTGGGCCAGACCCCTGTTGGGCCCATATGTCAGTGACCCAATGCACCTGCAGTTAAGTAACTGAAGCAGCGTCCCGGAAGATATGTTGCGTGATTAACGTAACAGCTACGTGGGCATATTTGTTGGAGTAAATTACGGGGGAGGGAAGGGGTGGAAATATTGCTGGTCACAACGGATTGGACGAGCGCGGGGGGAGGAGAGTCATGCATGCAGATTTTTTCCACACGGGGTGGAGTGGTGGGACCGCCGGAGGGAGAAGGAGAGTCTGGCAGGCATATTGTTTCCACACATGGAGAGGAAAAGATTTGGAGACGAACGGGCTTCCTGCAGGTATGGGGAACGGTGCATAATAAGTCATCTTGCATGCCGGGCTAGGTATAGTCTCAAGTCATTAAAAACATACACGCCCCACACATGTTCATATTTCAAGGTGCACTAAATTATTGCATGCGATGATTAAGGCTGGCCATAATGGTGGTATCTTAGCTGGTATCATGCACACGGGAATAGCAAACATGCTGATGTGGCAAAGAATTAAAGAAGAGAGGGGGGTTAGAGTAACTAGTGTTCATGCATGCATTGGTAAACACATTTTTTTGTGAAGAACGACAGCATTAGTTGAGTACTTTTGCAGACTACAAAAACTATTCCACCGCCTCTATCTTGCTAAGAGTAGGTGAAATTTTGAATCGAGCCCTTTAAACTAGAAGGGAGGTAGTAGTACTCTAATAGCTAACCTTGTTGTGATGACAAGATAGGACATGGCACGCACCTGGACGGAGGAACTAGTCTGCATTGTGCATTTAAGTTTTGTCTGAAGTCAATGTACCTCTACTTTGACCAAACTTATAGAAAAATGTATCAACATTCACAATGTCAAATCAATATTTTTATACTCATTATAAAACGTAGTTCTTATACTCATTATAATCAGTATTGTAGATATTGATATTTTTAGTATAAATTTGGTCAAACACTTTGCAAACGGTTGACAGAAGTAAAAAGGACCAGAGGGAGTATCATGCATGCGGAGTAGGCAAAAAAATTGCTCATTTATAGCCGGTCGAAGTCTCAAAGGGCGCGACCGCGCGAGGGAGGCGAAGGTCGTGGGAGGCGCGACGGTTGACGGAATTAAGTGAAGTTACCCACGCGCCGGCATGGCGTGCGAACAGGCAGAAGCTATACCGTCAGGCCTACGATATGGGTCTAGTAGACATGACATCTAGTGGGTCCCGCATAGTTCTCGAGAACTCTTTGGGGGCTTGCAGCCGTTTATCCATCGGGCAAGCCAGCAACCCCACGCCGTTCGCACGCCCTACTCGTCCCCGTCTTCTACTAGTACAGTACCTTACAACAGTTCGCTCCCAGTCGTCCCGTCCTTTCACATTACACCAGTTCAACTTCTCCTAACCCTCCTCCAAAATCCATGGCCTCCCAAATCTCCATGGTCGCCGCTGAGTACCAGGTTAGAGCCATCATCGGCGATGAGTTCATCGTCATCTACACACGTGGATCCGCGACGGTGAAAGCATGCCTTGCTCGCTTCCTACGCATGTTCAACAGTTCAATGGATGAGTGGGTCGCTGGGCTAGATGTTGAGTACACCACAGTCCTGCAAAGAGAGAAGATTCTAAAGGAGGCAGAGAAGAAGAAGCCCGCCGTGATCCAGGTTTGCGTACATAACGTGTGCTTGGTCTACCACATATGCCATGCCGACGTTGAGTGCCAGGATTTTAAGAACTTCCTCAAGGACGAAAGAGTGAAATTCGTTACTGTAGACTTTAGGAACGACAGGGATGTCCTGGGTCGGATAGGCCTCGTTGTAGGCCAGCCCTTCGATCTCCAGAAGGCAAGCCTGGTGTCCTCCTCTCAGCCTTCAATGCTGACCCTGGCAGCAGCCATGATTGATCCTTCGTACGCTAAACTGAAGAAACCTCACCACAAGTTTCATCATGCATGGGAGTCGAAGACATTAGATGAAGATCACATCCTGTACGCAGCAATGGATGCCTACCTTTGTTTAAATATCTACAAGGGTTGGATGAAGAAGCAGAGCCCAGTGTCCGGTTCAAGCAAAGAAGCGTCGGCGAAGAGGAAGAGGAAGAGGGACGAGGACGAAGTCGAGGACGTGGACTCGGACTCCGAGTAGGTGGCAGTGCCGTCGCTCATGCTGGTTCTACTGCAGTGTCAAGCGGACTAGTTGCTTAGTTTATTTTCAAGGGTGTGTTGTGCTGAGGCCCCAGCAGAACTATGTTTATGTTCTTTCTCGTTATTTGAACTCTTTAGTACGTACAGTAGTACTAGTACTATGTCTTACTACTATTCTTGTTGCAGTTGGTACTACTGCTCATCTTCGTGTTCCTACTGTACTTAATACGTTCGTACTAGTAGTATAATTTGGGTCAGTCGATTTGTGAAAGAAGTTCGACGGAGCGAAGGAAGAAGACGGCAGAGAAGCTACCCCAGTATCTATATTAGGGTGGCAGGGTGCCCATGATCTATCTTATGAGTGTTGGGTGTGGAATGCAGTTTGCCGGAAAAAAATGGATCGTGCCCGGGGTTAAACGGATGGCGGGGGTGGGGGGAGCATGGCGGTGGCAGGCGGTTCAGGGGAGGGCGCGGCGGCGGCGGCAGGCGGTTAGGCGTGTGGCGGGCTGAGAAGATGAACCGTGCATCAATTTCGGAGGTTGAAGAAGCCCTTCTAGCCATCCATGTTGCATCAAACGGCTCACAAGAGTCGACTGACCCAAATTGCTCCTTCAAATTGCAGGATCCACGTGGCATTCAAGGTCTCGAAGGTAGATTCCGCGTCCGCACCCGGTTTGCGGGCTCGACGCGCGCGCGACCGGCTTCCGCCGCGACAGCCACCATGCGCGCCTCCTCCGCGCGGGCGGAGACGACAATGACACGCTAGTTCCTCCTCGCCGGCGTGCTGGAGCACGCGCTCGTCCTCCTCTTCGTATGCTGCGTGCATAGACGCGGCTCCACCAGCTGCTCGCGTGCTTGGCAGCGCGGCGGCATCGCGAGGAGGGACTGCAGACGACGTGAGCGGGCGAGCCTTCGGCTTCATGGCACAGGGATGGCGGCGACACGGCGGTGATGGGCGAGAAATTGTTGGCCGGAGCAGGCGGGCGCCGGCATGCGCAACGGCGGCGGCATATTGATGAGTGCGCGTATGGGAGCTTAGTTTAGTTTTATATAGGGTTGGTCAAACTTAAAAGAAAACCGTACTAGTACACGTAAACATTAGACTTAGGCAGCGCTTTTATTAGTTACCACAGCCACGATACGGAATCCTGTGCAAGCGCGTGAACCGCGGCCGCGCGGTCGATCGAACGGTGCGTCACCGTGTCACGCTCGAAGGACATCCACCGAACCTTTTTGTGTGTGTGAAAACAATCCCCGAATATTACTCAACTTTTTTTCCTGGAAAAGTTCTTGACGCTACAATATTTCCATATATTTGAATTTAGCTCCAGTTCGTGTTTATTTGGATTTGGACGTTTTAGGTGCGCCCTAGTTTTTTTAATACTGATTTTGTGTGTGTGACTGAGAGAGAACGTGTGTATGTGTCCATATGTGTGTTGTGGCGGAAGGGCAATGTGGAGACGGTGTGCGTGTGATAGAGACATAGAGAGGTGTGAATGTGCAAATGATCATGCATGAGTGAGACATAGACAGATGCCGATACGTTGTGTATACATGAGAGAACGGTCTTCTATTTTACTTGTGTGTGTGTATGTGTGTGTGTGTGAGAGAGAGAGGAGCATACGTAACAGAACAACCATCTCTCTCGATTCGTCCGTCCCTCGCACGATCGCATGTAACACATGCATCAACGCGCACATTTTGACACCCTCACCCGGCCCCTGCCCACCTCAAGGCCCGCACATCGCTCTCTATCTCGCACGCACAATCTCTTCGTGAATACCCTGTTTAGCATGTAGCTTTCCGTCACATACACACACATTTCTCTCCTTAGGTTTGTTTTCTCTCAAAATCTGACACACACACACACAGCACACACACACCCCCTCCCCCGAGCACACAATTCATCCCCATCCAAGGTTATATGGCGACCACTCTCTCTTGTGCTTCTCTGCACCCCAGCATGCACAACACCTCAATCTTCAAAGAGGGCATCGAGGAGATCGAAGACGGCGACCACACTGCGCTAGAGAATGCGGGGCCATTTGGAAGCAGGATGATGTGACGACGGCTGACTGACTCCTCCCCCACCCTCTCTCTCTCGCACAAAATTACCAATCCATCTCTCCCCCGCACAAAATTATCAATCCCTCAACCCACGAGATCCTTCCCCTCTCGTCCATGTTTTTCCAGCTCTCTCATCAAACCTGTTGTCTCTTCTCCTTCCACGTGTACAGAATCCGGATGCACACGCATCTCACGTATATTACATGTCTCCATCTTTCTCACAGACCTAACTTCTTCCTCTCTCTTCTCTCTCTCTATCTCTCTCTCTGTTTCGTTAGGTTTGTCTCCTACTCTCTCGTCCACATACATACAATCTTTCCCGCCCTATCTGCTCCATCTTCGCAAGCTCTCTCTGCACGTTTCATTCACACATTGGGATATGTTAAAAATGTTGCTTTTATAATGGCTGATGTAGAGTTATTGTTGGTTTTGTTGCATCCTACAAAGTAATAACTATGAAATGCATTTTGATTGTCATTTGACTGGGATTATGTGAGTTTGAGCATGTTGTGAAGTACTATAGACCTCGTATACATCTTGGAATTCGACAATGATTGTAACTATTGAATTGTATAGACCATTACATTCGAAGTCAGTAGCCTAATATATTTATTTCACAATTTCAACAAATGATTAATTCACTACATACTAAGAAAACAAATGTGTACTCCCTCCGTTTTTATTTAAGTCCGCGTATTAGCATTGGTCAAAGTCAAGTTTTGTAAACTCTCAGAAAGTTTATAACAAAAAATATTAACATATACAATAACAAATAAATACCATTAGATTCATTATTGAATGTACTTTCACATCATACATATTTGTTATGGTAAATGTTTATATTTTTCTATAAACTTGGTCAAACTTTAGGAAGTTTGACTTCGGTCAAACCTAATATGCAGAGTTTACTAGTACTACTCGCTAGTTGCTTAGCCGAATCACCCAACACGCCACACGGGGAGTTCAGTGTCACAAAATTTTGAGGTCGGCGGGAAAATCTCCCGCGACCCTGATTCGAGCAGTGGGAAGTTACCATCATAGCCTTCGGAACAGGCCTACGGATGACGGTTGGTAGGGGGCTGTTTTCGTAACTTCAGGTTCACCCTACCCAGCCAACCCCACCCCGGCACCCAGAGTAGTACACCTGAATACTCCCCATTTTCTATCCCCACCGCAAAATAGACTTCTCCACGGCACCGCAGCCTTCGTGCTCCTCCCCTTCTACATCGGCGCACTCGTCCACCGCAGCGCATCTGCCTCATCGACGACCTCGTACGCCGCACTGGAGCCGGTCCACCGTCGTCGTCGTACACGGAGCCTCTTCCCCGGCACCGTCTTCCACGGTCTCGGATCTGCTTCCCGGAAGCCGACGCCAAGCGCAGAAGCACCACCGTCGTGGACAATGAACTGACTCCCGTTGCCGACCATGACTCACAGAGGCCGCCGCGACCATCGTTCTCCTCCTCGATTGGTAATGTGTGTATTGAATCACTTAGCAGTACATGTGCAGTTCCAATTTTGTTCATACCTACCCTTCAAATTTCCTGGGTGCTATTGTTCCCGTAAAAGTAATTGGTTATAGCCTCCATTGTCCAACAGAATATCAGCTTGTAATTGTGCGTCGCTCCTGTATCGCGTTGTGCTTGGGTAGGTTTTTCATCTGCAACCAGTAGTGTGGCAAATGATGGAAAGTTTTTTAGAACTAGCAACATGCTCATGCGTTGCACGCATCAAGATGCATTTGTATGAGTAGTTTATCTTGTGGGAGAAAAGGATGAACGAGGGAAGGCCTTATTTACAAATCTGGAGAGGGGTGTGGGTATCTTTTTGCAAAATTGCCATTGTTTCCTTCCTATCTGTCAGATATAAATCGGACGGCCTATATTGCAGGATGGCAGGCACACCATCATCACCAACTCTGTTTTTTTATAAGAAAAAAAGTAGAGAAAAAAGTAGGGAGTAGAGAAGTAGAGATAAATATTAAATATAAAATATATATAACAGTATAGAAGAGAGTAGAGATAGCAGAGACGTCGGGAAAGGATTGCGCGCGTGAGAAAAAGCGGCCGGGCGTGCGGTAGTTTTGGCGCGCGGCGTCCGGCGCACTTTATAAAATCCAACACCCTCCCACCGCTCTGTGCCTTGCCACCGCTCTATCCCCGCTCTGTGCCTCGCCATCGCTCTCTCCCTGCTATTTCTCGCCTCGCCGCCGCCGCGCCACCATGCCGCCGCATCGCCGGGAAACTTGGGGATACCGCGGCGTCCGCGCGCGCCCCTCCGGCGGCTTCTCCGCCGAGATCCGGTTCCGCGGGATGCGCCTCAGCCTCGGCAATTTCGACACCGCCAACGAGGCCGCCCGCGCGTATGACGCGGCGGCATGGCGCCTCCGGTGGCCTCATAGAACATTGAACTTCCCCAACGTGCCGACGCTGGAGCAGGCACAGGAGCTCGCGCCTCTGCCGCGGCTTATCACCAACGAGGATCGTCGCAACAACCGGAGGCAGGAGCACCGTCTCGGCATTGCCGAGATGGACGAGGAAGCCATCGCACTGTGGCGCCAACGCTTCCTGCAGGACATCATCAACGAGCGCGAGTTCTATGCGCAAAGGAGGGCGAAGAGGGATAAGAGGAGGGCGGAGCGAGCCGCCTATCGCGAGGACAAGCGTAGGCGAAAGCGGACGCTCAATTCAACATGAGGCTAGGAGCAGCGTCGCCCTAGGAATTCGACGAGGATCGGTATCTTCACGCCTACAGTCAGACGTCGGAGGAGGACATCACCGAGGAGGAGTCGGACGACGAGGAGTAGTTGAATAATCTATTTTTTATCTATCTATGCTGAGAACTATCCTCTACTCTCTAGTCTACTCTATCTCTACTTCTCGATCTCAGCACTGTAAACGCTTTTTTAAAGCGCCGCGCGTTGCGATTCTGTTGGAGATGCTCTAACATGGCAGACGAGTGCTTTAATGTTGCCCACAAGATGCGCGAGTATTACTAGTAGTATATTTTTCTTGCCATGTTGAGATTTTAAAACCACGAGTGCGAACATGCAGAGGAGCAATGAAGACCAAACACGGGATATTGGGGACATCTTCAAGGAGCGTGGCAAGTTAAAGAGGAGCTGCACCGAACCTGTAAAACGAGCTTTGGTAAGTAACACCCTTTCAATTACTTTCGTTTAGCCTCGTGTTCTTCGATGTGTATATGTTGTAGTTTCTGTTTCTCTTAAGCCTCGTGTTCTTCGATGTGTAATAAGAAGAGTCTTAATCGTCCTAATGCTTTCGTTTTTAGCTTGATGTAGGAAGTGGGTGTTCTCACCTTGTAGTCTGTTTTTATATTTTTTTCCTTTTGAATTCACTTCTCCGAGTTCTGTTTATCTGGCTTCTACTAAATGGATCTGGGTTGCTCTGAGTATTGATCTAAAAAAGAAGTAACTTCATGTCAGGATGCAGTTCCTGCGAGGAGGGAAGTATGGTCAACCTCGAGATCATGTTTCCAAAATGAGGCTGGATTACACACAAGGTGCCAGTTCCCTAATGATGCTGGATTAGACACAAGGTGCAAATTCCCAGATGATGCTGGATTACACACAAGCCAGGTGGAGTCGTCAGCTGTTCGTGTCCTCGTGGCTCTAGTAAAGGCTGAAAGAAAGCGTGCAGCAGCCCTTGAGAATGTAGCTGAGTTCCTGAAGAAGCGAAAAGAGCAATCAGATGCTCTCTTCACCCATGCCAAAGAAGAGATGGAAGAAGCCAGAAATAAGCTAGCAGAGGCAGAGCAGGCTAGGCGTCTCCTGCTATCTAAAACTGTTGTCAATACAAAATTTCCTTCATAATAGCTAGGTTCAAATGTTTATCCAGTCAGCATGCCTGTTGTGATGTCCGTGCATCTACTGATGTGGCACAAAATATTTTTTTCGGGTCATGTAATAACAGCAATTACTTTCCAAACAATAACAGACGAAGCATTGGACATGGTATAGTTCACGCGCAAGCCCGACATTCCAAGTTCAACTTCCACATCAAACTCATGTTCACAGATATCTGCACATTCATACATAATGTCCACAACCATGATTCACTTCAAAGCCAAAAAAATTGAGGAGAGTTATAAATAAAGAAAAACCTCTAGTTCCTGCTACCAGTGCGAGCACAACAAGTCAAGACCATGCGTAATTAATTATATTTTGGTCATTTTTGTGTTCTAAAATGCCGGCCGGCTCGCGGAAGGACGTGTTGCCGGCACACGCGCGGATTCAATGAAGGCAGGCGGGGCAGTCTGAAGCCGGTTGCATGCGGCGAGGAGGCGTGTTCAGCCGGGCCTGCAGCGAGTGGGGCCCATTTGGCCGGCGCGCCGGTTCAATGCCTGCGCTATGAGAGGTCGCGTCCGTGTCAGAGCAATCACTCCCTCCAGTCCTTTTTTGTTTGGGTATAACAAAATCTCGTTTTCCATTCACATTTTACAAGTAAAATTCGTGGACAAACTTTGACCCAAAATACGATGGGGACTAGTAAACCAGAACGGAGGTAGTAGTTTTTTTAATCAAAGAAGGGTTTCCCCCTTCCGATTTTCATTACTGAAAACCAACATCTAAATCTAAACCATAGTATTTGCCCTAGAACTACCAGGTTCAACATCTCGCAACATAAACCCATACAACCATACGCCAAGGAGGTACGTAGTACTATGAATTCCATTTTCGCTCCATACCAATCGTTCTAAAAACTACTTAGTACTTATAACGCGCCATTGAAAATCGGAACTCTTAACCCCGCTAAAAAATGATATTTTAAACGTGGCTACTCGATCTGTGGCAACTGGCGAGCCACCGCCTCCAAGTCGTTCACCTGTGGTCCCGACCATCAACTCCTACGGATCAAATTATCACGCGAGCTGACTATTCCTACAAAGGTGCGCTCCACCACGTACCCGGTACCCGCGAATGCAGCAATCGTGCACCTAGGGTTTTAGGGTTTATTTGTTAACGTTGCCTTTACGTAACACTCATGTGTGCGAGACAGCGAGAGACCGACTGCGTGCGTGCGCCTCTTCTCTTCGTATATGTACTCCACCGTTTGTCTGGTGTCCAAAAAATTATAATAACTACTAGCAATGTGCCAATGCGTTGCCACACGATCAGAGTAGATTAATACATATTCACCGATTTGATAGAAAAAAGTCTAGTTTTGAAATACGTATATCACTAAAAATATGTTATGTTTCACTCAAAATATATTCCTTTGGCGGTTTTGATGAGATAAGGGAGGAATGTTGTTGGTTTCAAGATTCGAGAAGTGGTATATGTCTAATTTCTACTCTTACTAGCAAGATGCCCGTGCGTTGCACGGAACATCAAGATCTTGTGGGAGAAAAGGATGAACGAGGGAAGGCCTTATCTGCAAATGTGGAGAGGAGTGCGGGTAAATTGCCATAGTTTCCTTCCTATCCGTCAGATATAAATCGGACGGCCTATATTGCAGGATGGCAGGCCCACCATCATCACCAACTCTGTTTTTTATCCCTACTCTTATAAAAAGCATAGTCGGTGATGATCGTGTGCCTGCCATCCTGCAATATAGGCCGTCCGATCTATATCTGACGGATAGGAAGGAAACTATGGCAATTTTGCAAAAAGATACCCACACCCCTCTCCACACTTGCAAATAAGGCCTTCCCTCGTTCATCCTTTTCTCCCACAAGATAAACTACTCATACAAATGCATCTTGATGTTCCGTGCAACGCATGGGCATCTTGCTAGTTGTTGCAAAAAGCCCATGTGTGTGTGAGAGAGAGGGAGAGAGGAGGAGGACGGAGTGCATGTGTGACAAAGACACAAAGAGTGTGTGTGCGAGAGGTATCAGCTTAAAATGAGGCGATAGTGTGTGTGTGCACGATCGAGAGGGCGTGTCTCAAGAAGGGAAGAAAAATCTACATAGATACAAGGAGCGGGAGAGAGACATGTATGCGATAGTGGAAGCACGAGTGTGCGGGTGTATAAACCTATCTAGAGGCTAGTCGATAAATGTTTGTGAGAGAAATACGAGTCGGGGGTGCGAAAGCGAGAGTTTTGTGTGTGTGAGAGAGAGACGGTAGTCGGGAAGGGGAGTGGAAGCAGGAGTTGTGTGTGTGTGTGAGAGAGAGAGAGGGGGGAGTTTGTCTGATCGGTAAACAAATGAATAATGTCAGTCTGGGATGGAGACGAAAAGGAGACCGCAACAAATGTTGTGTCTAGAGGATAGAGAGAGAGTAATTTTAGTGGTATGAGTCATATCTAGAGACATATAGGGTGTGTGAGAGAATCCCATAGAGAGAAAGACAAAGTGAAAGACGAGTGGAGACTGTGTGTGTGGCGGTGAAAAAGAAATCTTAGGTACCTAGTGATACCAGAGAACGGTAGAGACGTGAGAGATAATGAAAACCGTGTAATGTATAATGATAGGGAGAGTGTGACACTTCTCAAGGGAGACGTCGAGAGACCATGTTTGCGAGGATAGGAGAAACATGAAGTGAGCGTGCGGGTGAGCTGGAGAAAAGAGAGTGATAGCTACATGAAGGAGCATGCATGCGAGAGAGATGGGCGTGAAAGGAGTGAACATAAAAGGGATTCAAATATTTGAATTCGAGATGATGATACATGTAATCCATACTCGAACCAAAATTGATCTATCAAACATGCATACTCATATGAATTCACGCGCATCTATGTTATTTAATATGTAGATATTACTGATCCATACATTTTAGTAGAACATAATTTGGTTTAATTTTTTGAATTCAACCTTATGATTTTGAGATCATTGTATTTGTAAATCATATTATACATATAAAGGAGCAGAATTCTTTGTTGTGCTTTTGAAAGTATATATAAAAAATGATGTATATAGAATTTTATTCCAATCGAAAATGGATCCCGCCCGAAAAAATAGAATACAAACGGGATTCGAATTGAGTTGGCATGGTAAACGTGCACTCTGCAAAATTTGAACGAAGCGGGGAAAGTCGCAGTAACCGCCCGAAACCAAAATCTGCGAGATGGAAATTACTACTGCCTATCCCTGCCACGCAAAGCCTATCTGCTCGATTTCTATAGGTTTCGATAGGGGTAGGTTTGTAATTTCACTCAAACGTGACATAACCGCCTCTCACCCGGATTCATACACGGTGGGCGCCAAAACACAGTGTGTCCTCGGCCGAAATCGACTCCCTCCCCGATTCATACACGGTGGGCGCCAAAAACAAACTCTCGTCGGCAAATATTCGGTGTATGCGAGATTACCGTCCTATCCCCAATCGACTAATATTGCTGTGATGTAGGAAATTTGAAACAGGGGCTAAGTTTGTAAATTTCCTCGCATTTGAGACAAGCGCGCCCTGAATACATGGTCCCCCTTCCTCTCTACCTCCATTTCACCATTCGTACTCGATGGGCGCCAAAACACCCTCTCCACCCCAGCCTCCTCCGTCCGCCACCCCATCCACCACCGTCCTCCTCCACCATGCCGGAGTTGATACCCCGACGCCGGAGTCCATTACAAGAGATCGACCTCTCTCATCCACGGCTTCGGACCGGGATCCTTGCATCCCGTCCTCTCGCTTCATCCCCACCATCGTCCACCTTGCCGGCGTCGCTCCTACGATTGTCTCGTCCATCGCGCTGATACGTCTCCAATGTATCTATAATTTTTGATTGTTCCATGCTATATTATATTCTGTTTTGGATGTTTAATGGGCTTTACTATACACTTTTATATTATTTTTGGGACTAACCTATTAACCGGAGGCCCAGCCCGAATTGCTGTTTTTTGTGCCTATTTCAGTGTTTCAAAGGAAAAGGATATCAAACGGAGTCCAAACAAAATGAAACCTTCGGGAACGTGATTTTCAGAACAAACGTGATCCAGAGGACTTGGAGTCTATGTAAAGCAATCAACTAGGAGAGCACGAGGCAGGGGGCGCGCCTACCCCTCCCAGGCGCGCCCTCCACCCTCGTGGGGCCCACGTTGCTCCACCGATGTACTTCTTCCTCCTATATATACCCATATACCCTGGAAACATCAGATACGGAGCAAAAGCCCTATTTCCACCGCCGCAACCTTCTACCCGTGAGATCCCATCTTGGAGCCTTTTCCGGCGCTCCGCCGGAGGGGGCATTGATCACGGAGGGCTTCTACATCAACACCATAGCCTCTCCGATGATGTGTGAGTAGTTTACCTCAGACCTTCGGGTCCATAGTTATTAGCTAGATGGCTTCTTCTCTCTCTTTGGATCTCAATACAATGTTCTCCTCGATCTTCTTGGAGTTCTATTCGATGTAATCTTCTTTTGCGGTGTGTTTGTCGAGATCCGATGAATTGTGGGTTTATGATCAAGATTATCTACGAACAATATTTGAATCTCCTCTGAATTCTTTTATGTATGATTGGTTATCTTTGCAAGTATCTTCGAATTATCAGTTTGGTTTGGCCTACTAGATTGATCTTTCTTGCAATGGGAGAAGTGCTTAGCTTTGGGTTCAATCTTGCGGTGTCCTTTCCCAGTGACAACAGGGGCAGCAAGGCACGTATTGTATTGTTTCCATCGAGGATAAAAAGATGGGGTTTATATGATATTGCATGAGTTTATCCCTCTACATCATGTCATCTTACTCAAAGCATTACTCTGTTCTTATGAACTTAATACTCTAGATGCATGCCGGATAGCGGTCGATGTGTGGAGTAATAGTAGTAGATGCAGAATCGTTTCGATCTACTTGTCATGGACGTGATGCCTATATACATGATCATACCTAGATATTCTCAAAAGTATGCTCATTTCTATCAATTGCTCGACAGTAATTCGTTTACCCACCGTAATACTTATGCTCTTGAGAGAAGCCGCTAGTGAAACCTATGGCCCCCGGGTCTATTTTCCATCATATTAATCTTCCAACACTTAGTTATTTTTATTGACGATTATTTTACTTTGCATCTTTATCATAAAAATACCAAAAATATTATCTTATCATATCTATCAGATCTCACTCTCGTAAGTGACCGTGAAGGGATTGACAAACCCTTTATCGCGTTGGTTGCGAGGTTCTTATTTGTTTGTGTAGGTCCGTGGGACTTGTGCGTGATCTCCTACTGGATTGATACCTTGGTTCTCAAAAACTGAGGAAATACTTACGCTACTTTACTGCATTACCCTTTCCTCTTCAAGGGAAAACCAACGCAGTGCTCAAGAGGTAGCAAGAAGGATTTCTGGCGCCGTTGCCAGGGAGATTCAAGTCAAGTCAAGACATACCAAGTACCCATCACAAACTCTTATCCCTCGCATTACATTATTTGCCATTTGCCTCTCGTTTTCCTCTCCCCCACTTCACCCTTGCCATTTTATTCGCCCTCTCTTTTCCGTTCGCCTCTTTTTTTTCGCTTGCTTCTTGTTTGCTCGTGTGTTGGATTGCTTGCTTGTCACAATGGCTCAAGATAATACTAAATTGTGTGACTTTACCAATACCAACAACAATGATTTTCTTAGCACTCCAATTGCTCCTCTTACCGATGCTGAATCTTGTGAAATTAATGATGCTTTGTTGAGTCTTGTCATGAAAGATCATTTCGCCGGCCTTCCTAGTGAAGATGCCGCTACCCATCTGAATAGCTTCGTTGATTTGTGTGATATGCAAAAGAAGAAAGATGTGGACATTGATATTGTTAAGTTGAAGCTATTTCCTTTTTCTCTTAGAGATCGTGCTAAAGTTTGGTTTTCGTCTTTGCCTAAAAATAGTATTGATTCATGGAATAAGTGCAAAGATGCTTTTATCTCTAAGTATTTTCCTCCCGCTAAGATCATCTCTCTTAGAAACGATATCATAAATTTTAAGCAACTTGATCATGAACATGTTGCACAAGCTTGGGAGAGGATGAAATTAATGATACGTAATTGCCCTACACATGGTTTGAATCTTTGGATGACTATACAAAAAATTTATGCCAGATTGAATTTTGCTTCTAGAAATCTTTTAGATTCGGCCGCGGGAGGCACTTTTATGGAAATCACCTTAGGAGAAGCTACTAAACTCCTAGATAATATTATGGTTAATTATTCTCAATGGCACACCGAAAGATCTACTAATAAAAAAGTGCATGCGATAGAAGAAATTAATGTTTTGAGTGGAAAGATGGATGAACTTATGAAATTATTTGCTACTAAAAGTGTTTCTTCTGATCCTAATGATATGCCTTTGTATACTTTGATTGAGAATAATAATGAATCTATGGATGTGAATTTTGTTGGTAGGAATAATTTTGGTAACAACGCGTATAGAGGAAACTTTAATCCTAGACCATTCCCTGGTAATTCCACTAATAATTATGGCAATTCCTACAACAATTCTTATGGAAATTTTAATAAGATGCCCTCTGAATTTGACACTAGTGTTAAGGAGTTTATGAATTCGCAAAAGAATTTCAATGCTTTGCTTGAAGAAAAATTGCTTAAGGTTGATGAATTGGCTAGGAACGTTGATAGAATTTCTCTTGATGTTGATTCTTTGAAACTTAGATCTATTCCACCTAAGCATGATATCAGTGAGTCTCTCAAAGCCATGAGAATTTCCATTGATGAGTGCAAAGAAAGAACCGCTAGAATGCGTGCTAAGAAAGATTGCTTTGTGAAAGCGTGTTCTTCTAGTTTCTATGAAAATAAAGATGAAGATCTAAAAGTTATTGATGTGTCTCCTATTAAATCTTTGTTTTGCAATATGAATCTTGATAATGATGGGACTGGAGATGAGTCACCTTTACCTAGGAGGCGTCCCAAAAATTCGGAGTTTTTAGATCTTGATGCAAAAATTGGTAAAAGTGGGATTGAAGAGATTAAAACTTTAGATATTAATGAACCCACTATTTTGGATTTCAAGGAATTTAATTATCATAATTGCTCTTTGATAGATTGTATTTCCTTGTTGCAATCCGTGCTAAATTCTCCTCATGCTTATAGCCAAAATAAAGCTTTTACCAAACATATCGTTGATGCTTTAATGCAATCTTATGAAGAAAAACTTGAGTTGGAAGTTTCTATCCCTAGAAAAAACTTTAGATGAGTGGGAACCTACCATTAAAATTAAAATAAAATATCATGAATACTATGCTTTGTGTGATTTGGGTGCTAGTGTTTCCATGATTCCAAAAATTTGTGTGATTTGTTAGGTTTCCGCGAATTTGATGATTGCTCTTTAAACTTGCACCTTGCGGATTCCACTATTAAGAAACCTATGGGAAGAGTTAATGATGTTCTTATTGTTGCAAATAGGAACTATGTGCCCATATATTTTATTGTTCTTTATATAGATTGCAATCCTTCATGTCCTATTATTCTTAGTAGACCTTTCCTTAGAACGATTGGTGCAATTATTGATATGAAGGAAGGGAATATTAGATTCCAATTTCCATTAAGGAAAGGCATGGAAAACTTTCCTAGAAAGAAAATAAAATTACCTTATGAATCTATTATGAGAGCTACTTATGGATTGCCTACCAAAGATGGCAATACCTAGATCTATCCTTGCTTTTATGCCTAGCTAGGGGCGTTAAACGATAGCGCTTGTTGGGAGGCAACCCAATTTTATTTTAGTTTTTTGATTTTTGCTTCTGTTTAGGAATAAATATTTGATCTAGCCTCTGGTTAGATTTGTTTTTATGTTTTAATTAGTGTTTGTGCCAAGTTAAACCTATAGGATCTTCTTGGATGATAGTTATTTGATCTTACTGAAAAAATTCCAGAAACTTTCTGTTCACGAAAACAATTGTTTAAAATCATCAGAACGCGATAAAATACTGATTCCAATTGCAGTAGAGCAATAAAAAAATTGTCTAGGTCGTCCTATTTTGGTAGAAGTTTTTGAGTTCCAGAAGTTTGCGTTAGTTACAGATTACTACAGACTGTTCTGTTTTTGACAGATTCTGTTTTTCATGTGTTGTTTGCTTATTTTGATGAATCTATGGCTAGTAAAAGAGTTTCTAAACCATAAAAAAGTTGTAATACAGTAGTTTTAACACCAATATAAATAAATAATGAGTTCAATACAGTACCTTGATGTGGTGTTTTGTTTTCTTTTGCTAACGGAGCTCACGAGATTTTCTGTTGAGTTTTGTGTTGTGAAGTTTTCAAGTTTTGGGTAAAAGATTTGATGGATTATGGAACAAGGAGTGGCAAGAGCCTAAGCTTTGGGATGCCCATGGCACCCCAAGATAATCTAAGGACACCAAAAAGCCAAAGCTTGGGGATGCCCCGGAAGGCATCCCCTCTTTCGTCTTCGTCCATCGGTAACTTTACTTGGAGCTATATTTTTATTCACCACATGATATGTGTTTTGCTTGGAGCGTCTTGTATGATTTGAGTCTTTTCTTTTTATTTTACCACAATCATCCTTGCTGTACACACCTTTTGATAGAGACACACATGATTCAAAATTTATTAGAATACTCTATGTGCTTCACTTATATCTTTTGAGCTATATAGTTTTTGCTCTAGTGCTTCACTTATATCTTTTAGAGCACGGTGGTGGATTTGTTTTATAGAAACTATTGTTCTCTCATGCTTCACTTATATTATTTTGAGATTCCTACAAAACAGCATGGTAATTTGCTTTAATTATGATAGGCATCCAAGATTAGTAAAAAAAATTCTTATGAGTGTGTTGAATACTATGAGAAATTTGATGCTTGATAATTGTTTTGAGATATGAAGATGGTGATATTAGAGTCATGCTAGTTGAGTGGTTATGAATTTGAGAAATACTTGTGTTGAAGTTTGTGATTCCCGTAGCATGCACGTATGGTGAACCGTTATGTGATGAAGTCGGAGCATGATTTATTTATTGATTGTCTTCCTTATGAGTGGCGGCCGGGGACGAGCGATGGTCTTTTCCTACCAATCTATCCCCCTAGGAGCATGCGCGTAATACTTTGCTTTGATAACTTTTAGATTTTTGCAACAAGTATATGAGTTCTTTATGACTAATGTTGAGTCCATGGATTATACACACTTTCTTCCTTCCACTATTGCTAGCCTCTCTAATACCGCGCACTTTTCGCCGGTATCATACACCCACCATATACCTTCCTCAAAACAGCCACCATACCTACCTATCATAGCATTTCCATAGCCATTCCGAGATATATTGCCATGCAACTTACCACCGTTCCGTTTACTATGACATGCTCCATCATTGTCATATTGCTTTGCATGGTCATGTAGTTGACATCGTATTTGTGGCAAAGCCACCGTTCATAATTCTTTCATACATGTCACTCTTGATTCATTGCATATCCCGGTACACCGCCGGAGGCATTCACATAGAGTCATATTTTGTTCTAAGTTTTGAGTTGTAATTCTTGAGTTGTAAAGTAAATAAAAGTGTGATGATCATCATTATTAGAGCATTGTCCCAAGTGAGGAAAGGATGATGGAGACTATGGTTCCCCCACAAGTCGGAATGAGACTCCAGACGAAAAAAAGAGAAAACAAAGAGGCCATAAAAAAGATAAAAGGCCCAAAGAAAAAAATGAGAGAAAAGAGAGAAGGGACAATGCTACTATCCTTTTACCACACTTGTGCTTCAAAGTAGCACCATGATCTTCATGATAGAGAGTCTCCTATGATATCACTTTCATATACTAGTGGGAATTTTTTATTATAGAACTTGGCTTGTATATTCCAATGATATGCTTCCTCAAAATGCCCTAGGTCTTCGTGAGCAAGCGAGTTGGATGCACACCCACTTAGTTTCTCTTGTTGAGCTTTCATATACTTATAGCTCTAGTGCATCCGTTGCATGGCAATCCCTACTCACTCACATTGATTTTTGCAACAAGTATATGAGTTCTTTATGACTAATGTTGAGTCCATGGATTATACACACTTTCTTCCTTCCACCATTGCTAGCCTCTCTAATACCGCGCACTTTTCACCGGTATCATACACCCACCATATACCTTCCTCAAAACAGCCACCATACCTACCTATCATGGCATTTCCATAGCCATTCCGAGATATATTGCCATGCAACTTACCACCATTTCGTTTACTATGGCACGCTCCATCATTGTCATATTGCTTCGCATGATCATGTAGTTGACATTGTATTTGTGGCAAAGCCACCGTTCATAATTCTTTCATACATGTCACTCTTGATTCATTGCATATCCTGGTACACCGCCGGAGGCATTCACATAGAGTCATATTTTGTTCTAAGTATTGAGTTGTAATTGTTGAGTTGTAAGTAAATAAAAGTGTGATGATCATCATTTTTAGAGCATTGTCCCAAGTGAGGAAAGGATAATGGAGACTATGATTCCCCCACAAGTCGGGATGAGACTCCGGACGAAAAAAAGAGGCCATAAAAAAAGAAGGAAAGTCCCAAATAAAAAAAATGAGAGAATAAGAGAGAAGGGACAATGTTACTATCCTTTTACCACACTTGTGCTTCAAAGTAGCACCATTATCTTCATGATAGAGAGTCTCCTATGATATCACTTTCATATACTAGTGGGAATTTTTCATTATAGAACTTGGCTTGTATATTCCAATGATGGGCTTCCTCAAAATGCCCTAGGTCTTCATGAGCAAGCGAGTTGGATGCACACCCACTTAGTTTCTTTTGTTGAGCTTTCATATACTTATAGCTCTAGTGCATCCGTTGCATGGCAATCCCTACTCACTCACATTGATATCTATTAATGGGCATCTCCATAGCCCGTTGATACGCCTAGTTGATGTGAGACTATCTTCGACTTTTTTGTCTTCTCCACAACCACCATTCTATTCCACATATAGTGCTATGTCCATGGCTCACGCTCATGTATTGCGTGAAGATTGAAAAAGTTTGAGAACATCAAAAGTATGAAACAATTGCTTGGCTTGTCATCGGGGTTGTGCATGATTAAATACTTTGTGTGATGAAGATAGAGCATAGCCAGACTATATGATTATGTAGGGATAACTTTCTTTGGCCATGTTATTTTGAGAAGATATAATTGCTTAGTTAGTATGCTTGAAGTATTATTTTTATGTCAATATTAAACTTTTGTCTTGAATCTTTCGGATCTGAATATTCATACCACAAATAAGAGAATTACATTGAAAATTATGCTAAGTAGCATTCCACATCAAAAATTCTGTTTTTATCATTTACCTACTCGAGGACGAGCAGGAATTAAGCTTGGGGATGCTTGATACGTCTCCAACGTATCTATAATTTTTGATTGTTCCATGCTATATTATATTCTATTTTGGATGTTTAATGGGCTTTACTATACACTTTTATATTATTTTTGGGACTAACCTATTAACCGGAGGCCCAGCTTGAATTGCTGTTTTTTTGCCTATCTCAGTGTTTCGAAGGAAAAGGATATCAAACGGAGTCCAAACGGAATGAAACCTTCGGGAACGTGATTTTCAGAACAAACATGATCCAGAGGACTTGGAGTCTACGTAAAGCAATCAACGAGGAGAGCACGAGGCAGGGGGCGCGCCTACCCCCCAGGCGCGCCCTCCACCCTCGTGGGGCCCACGTTGCTCCACCGACGTACTTCTTCCTCCTATATGTACCCATATACCCTGGAAACATCAGATACGGAGCAAAAACCCTATTTCCACCGCCGCAACCTTCTGTACCCGTGAGATCCCATCTTGGGGCCTTTTCCGGCGCTCCGCCGGAGGGGGCATTGATCACGGAGGGCTTCTACATCAACACCATAGCCTCTCCGATGATGTGTGAGTAGTTTACCTCAGACCTTCGTGTGACGCCCCCGATTTGACCGTACACTAATCATGCACGCAAATGTGTACGATCAAGATCAGGGACTCACGGGAAGATATCACAACACAACTCTACAACATAAATAAGTCATACAAGCATCATAATACAAGCCAGGGGCCTCGAGGGCTCGAATACAAGTGCTCGATCATAGACGAGTCAGCGGAAGCAACAATATTTGAGTACAGACATAAGTTAAACAAGTTTGCCTTAAGAAGGCTAGCACAAAAGTAGCAACGATCGAAAAGGCAAGGCCTCCTGCCTGGGACCTCCTAACTACTCCTCGAAGCCGGACTCCATGTAGAATCATCCTCGGGATCTCTAGCTCCTGGACTCCAGCATCTGGTTGCGACAACTAGGTATAGAAAGGGGAAAAGAGGGAGAAAAGCAACCGTGAGTACTCATCCAAAGTACTCGCAAGCAAGGAGCTACACTACATATGCATGGGTATATGTGTAAAGGACCATATCAGTGGACTGAACTGCAGAATGCCAGAATAAGGGGGGATAGCTAGTCCTGTCGAAGACTACGCTTCTGGCCACCTCCATCTTGCAGCATGTAGAAGAGAGTAGATGGTAAGTTCACCAAGTAGCATCGCATAGCATAATCCTACCCGGCGATCCCCTCCTCGTCGCCCTGTTAGAGAGCGATCACCGGGTTGTATCTGGCACTTGGAAGGGTGTGTTTTATTAAGTATCCAGTTCTAGTTGTCATAAGGTCAAGGTACAACTCCGGGTCATCCTTTTACCGAGGGACACGGCTATTCGAATAGATAAACTTCCCTGCAGGGGTGCACCACATAACCCAACATGCTCGATCCCATTTGGCCGGACACACTTTCCTGGGTCATGCCCGGCCTCGGAAGATCAACACGTCGCAGCCCCACCTAGGCTCAACAGAGAGGTCAACACGCCGGTCTAAATCCTATGCGCGCAGGGGTCTGGGCCCATCGCCCATTGCACACCTGCATGTTGCGTACGCGGCCGGAAGCAGACCTAGCCTAGCAGGCGTTCCAGTCCAATCCGGCGCGCGCCGCTCCGTCGCTAACGTCAAGAAGAGCTTCGGCTGATACCAGGACGTCGAGTGCCCATAACTGTTCCCGCGTAGTTGGTTAGTGCGTATAGACCAAATGGCCAGACTCAGATCAAATACCAAGATCTCGTTAAGCATGTTAAGTATCCGCGAACGCCGACCAGGGCCAGACCCACCTCTCTCCTAGGTGGTCTCAACCTGCCCTGTCGCTCCGCCATAAAGTAACAGTCGGGGGCCGTCAGGAACCCAGGCCCACCTCTACTGGGATGGAGCCACCTGTCCTTTCAGCCCCCTCATCAGAATCACTTGCGGGTACTCAACGAGCCGACCCGACTTTAGTCCCCACATGTGTCATGTATATAAAGTATATAGCATATACTCGTGATCACCTCCCGAAGTGATCACGACCCAGTAGTATAGCATGGCAGACGGACAAGAGTGTAGGGCCACTGATGGAACACTAGCATCCTATACTAAGCAGTAGAATAGCAGGTAAGGGTAACAACTATAGCAACAATGACAGGCTATGCATCAGTATAGGATTAACCTAAAGCAGTAACATGCTACACTACTCTAATGCAAGCAGTATAGAGAAGAATAGGCGATATATGGTGATCAAGGGGGGGGCTTGCCTGGTTGCTCAGACAAGGAGGGGTCGTCGGTGACGTAGTCGACCACAGGGGCATCAGCATCGTCACGGGGTCTACCGAAGAGAAGAGGGGGGAGAAACAGTAAATACATAGCAAGCAAGTGCATAACAGGACAACAGGCAGAGCTAGACGTGTTCTAACGCGGTATGAGGTGATACCGGTGAAAGGGGGAAACATCCGGGAAAGTATCCCCGGTGTTTCGTGTTTTTGGACAGATGAACCAGAGGGGGAAAGTTGCGTGTTTGCTATGCTAGGGATGTGTAGCGGACGAACGGGCTGCGTATCCGGATTCGTCTCGTCGTTCTGAGCAACTTTCGTGTACAAAGTTTTTCCATCCGAGCTACGGTTTATTTTATATTAATTTTAAAAGATTTAAATCATTTTTAGGATTTATTTAAATATTTTAAATCAACATTATCCAGAATAGTGTTTGCTGATGTCATCATGACATCAGCAGTCAACTTTGACCATTGACCGGTCAAACTGACAGGTGGGCCCGTTCGTCATTGTCTTAGACTAACTAAGCAGGTTTAATTAAGTAAATATGTTAATTTAACAGACTTAATTAAGTTAATTAATTATCTAATTAATTAATTAATATTTTTCTAATTAATTTTCTAGTTCTTTTTTTATTTAAATGGGGGCATGGGGCCCATATGTCATAGGCTCTGGGGAGCCTAGCGGGCACTGGGCGACTGGGCGCTGCGGGCGTCAGCCCGTTTGGGTGCCTGCCCAAGCCAGTGGAGGCGTCGGGCGCCGGCGGCTGCAGCGAGGGGCGCCGTGCAGGAGGCGGCAGTGGGGAACGGCCATGGGTGGAGCGGTTGGGGCGGCGGCCATGGTGGAGCAGGGAGGCAGCGGGACGGTGTAGGGTGGCGGCGGCCGTGAGCGGGCTCCGGAGCGCGTGCGGCGAGGGGCGCGGCCACGGCAGAGTCGTGCGTGGGTGCGCGAGCAGCCAAGGAGGCGCGGGAGGAGGCAGGCTCGCGGTAGGGGAAAGGCAGGGCGGCGGGCGTTGGCGGCCAGAGTGGTCAGTGGATCCGGGCGCGAGCGCGCGTGGCGAGGCGGGATAGGGGCGCGGGCGTGCGCGACCGCTAGGCAGAGACGAGGCGGAGGCGGGCGCGCGCGGCACAGCAGCACGGCGCAGGCGCGGGCGGGTGCGCGTGCGTGCGCACGGGGACAGGGGAGAGGAGGGCCCGGGGCCTCACCGGCGTTCGTGGGGAAATGGCAGCGTGCTCGAGCTCGAGGAGGAGGACGAGGACGTCGTTCCGGCGGGGAGGCAGGCCGTCGTGGTGGCTCCGGGCGGCAGCGTCGGTGGTGGAGCACGGCGGCGATGGGAGGCGCGGGATCGAGCCCTCCCCGATCCAGAACCAGTCGAGTGGGAGGGGTCCGGGGAGGAGGACGGGTCGTCGGGCAAGGGGGGTTTCTCCGGCGAGGTCAACGCGGGCGTCGGGGGCGAGGGGCGAGCACGATGGGGTCGTGCCCCGATCCAGATCGTGGGAGGGAGTGGGGAACGCGGGGGGGGGGGGGGGTGGTGGATCGGGTGGGTAGCTAGGGTTTCGGGGAGAGGATAGGGCCATATAGGTCAGGGGAAGTGCGTGGTGGGCCGGTCTTGTTGGGCCTGAGGCCAGCTGGGCCGGGGCCCAGCGGGGGGGGGGTCTTTTCCTTTCTTTTTTTGTTTCCTTTTCTTCTTTTTATTTTTATTTTTCTGTTCTGTTTTATTTTTAGCTTTATAAAATTTAAAAGCGACAACTAATTTGGTGTTATTAAATAGGTCACAGCCCCAACTATTTTGGCACTTTAAATAAAGTATTTTGCCTCTGCTTATTATTTTAAAAGCATTTTAGATAATTGTTTTGCTGCAGTTCTAATCACTTTAGAGTAATTAATTATTTTATAAAAATGTTCTTTACAACTTTATCATAGCCTCTGGTTTATCTACTATTTATTGAACATTTTAGTTTTAATATTTGAAAACTTTTATTGTTTGCTTGATTTTGAATTTTCAATTATAATCGGTTTCGAACTAACACCAGATTAATAACAGTAATCATGGTGACGTGGCATCGTTAACAGAGGTTTACTGTAGCTTAATTATCCGGGCGTCACAATTCTCCTCCACTACAAGAAATCTCGTCCCGAGATTTAAGCGGTGGAGTAAGGGGGGGGGAGTGTTGGTAGCGAAAACCTAACGAGTCTTCTCGGTCTTGACTGCCCTTTCGAAGAGGTTGATCCCTTTTGTTGATGTCTTCAATTCTCTGCTTCACGTCATCATGATGAAGTCGGCATCCTTTCTTCGGAAACTCCATCGTACTTACGAAAGAATAAGGGGGGTATTCCGGGAGAACGGACCTCTGCAAGGTTGATTATTTGGTAACTAACATCGGGGAAGGTGGCGGAAAGTAACTCTCGAACTGAAATTTAAGAAAATATCGAGAGCAAAGTCAGAAGGTATCATGATGAGTTTCAAGCCGGCAGGCAATCGTTCGATGCCTGTTACAGGGCATGGAAGGGGTTCAAAGCAACGGGAATAAGTATTGTGTCTGATACCAGAATTGATGATCTCTCGGAAGGTGGCTCGTGAATTACATACAAGGCCACGCGCGAGGAACAACCTTGGGAACAGGGGGTGTATAGGAGAGTCGGGTTTCGATCCTGTGGAACTGTGGGTTATGGGCCCACCATGTGTGTTAAAAGTAGGAAGGGCGATGTCATTTTGTATGATCATGATAGCGAGGCATGCCGGAGAATAGCCTGTTAGTTATGTCGGCAACAACATCGATACCAAGGGCGAGGGATGAAGAGAACCATTTTCCTGCTCGTTAAACGAGGCGGACCAATAGGCAAAGTTCTCGTCCATCGATGGCTACCGGAATGTCATCAACAATAGTAACAGCGTCTTGCTGTCAGAATAGTACACCGAGGTGTTTTCATAATCAGGAGAATATCATAGATCAGTTAAGTCAAATTACAATAAAGCTTAAACAAGACGATGGAAAGGAAAATGCGATTATCAGGTTTAAACAGAACAATGGAAAAGAAAATGTGTATACACACCTATTTCAAGGTTATATCCTCCCCAAGGACAAGCAGAGCATGACATCCATGACAGGATATAATGTAGAAAACTCTTCAGGTAGGGGAGAGAAATTTCATGGCATTACCCATACAGCGGTGTTTGGATAATTGAGCAAGAAACATTTAGCATTGGGCTTCAAATGTTCTTGTTGAAAATCAGAGTACCACAAACATGCTTCGAGATAGCATTGACATGGTCTTCAAGCAAAGGTCGAACTTTGGATACTCAATGGATTCATCAAGAACAACTTATAGAATAAGTCTTTCAATTTCCTCTTGGAAGAATGGTTAACATTGCAAAAAGGAAGAACTATAACAATAGGTCCCCCGGCCAGGTGTGCTAGGCATGACATCACCTTACCGGGTCATATAAAGACCAATGTTATAACTCTTGGAAATATGTTCCAACCATCATATCTGACCGAGATTCAGTTCTGATTGGTGTCAGGATACCTCAGACTTAGATGCCTGAGAAGAAAAGGTGCGGCACAATTTGACGAGATGACATTGTAAGATTCTCGGGAAATGAACTATGGAAGCGAGTTCCGAAACAAGAGTCCATCAGTAAACCAACGAGAGGATGAGGAGGTGGCTGATGGAATCAGCGACAATTCATCGAGATTAACAAAAGATGGATTTCCACAACTATGTGAACAAGGAGATAACATTTGTCAGATCAAATGGTATAATGATGTATGCTCGAGGAAAACATACACAATTAAACATTGGTTGAAAGGTGCACCCGAAATATGGGGTTAGGTAGCATGATCAATGTTAGAATGGTGGTTCAGCAACCGATAGGCTAAGAATGAATTATCGATCATTAACTTCAAAGCAATAGGGTTGCTAGAAGTGCAGAATCCAAACAACACCGTTCACTTGTGGGTACCCCGGTTGGAATCAACACGAGGACCAAGAAAGAATGGTGATGGTGAGAAGTATCATCATAGCAAGAATTCTTAAGAGGTGGAGCAATCCTCATAACATTCTTGACATCAAAGATGGTAATACTCCGCGGTAGAACTTAACATAAGTTGGATAGCAAGGAAATCAAGGTACAACACAAAATATGAACAAGTTTGTGTTGGGGGAGGCAAGAATGTTGTCGATGATAACACAATTCATCGAGGGGCAAGGATGGTATTTCTCATCCTGAATTTCAACACACAACTTGGAAGAAGTCAAATTGTTGACAATGATCACGACAAATTTGTCGAGAGGTTTTCAAGAAGATGTAATTGATCGACGATGACATCAAGTCAAAGGAATGATGAAAGTGAAAGGTTATTGGAACCACGGTTAGGACACAAACTCGAAATCAAGTTTGCTGTTCAAGGAGAAGTGATATGATGAGGAAGATTGATGCAAGATTAGCTCACTGTCGAAATTTCTACGCTGGGAAGGTCCAGGTAGCACAGTCAAAATTCAGCACGATAATGATGTAGCCAATCAGGCTAGGAATGACGTGATCGGGTACGAACTCATAAGTAAAGAAGATTACTAAGAGTTGTTTAATCGCAGTGCGGACTCGATTCAGTTATCGGTGGTTTTGAGTGTTTAAAAACTCGAAGCCCGTGAAAAATTGGAATCAATGAGAATGTAGCACTTGATGGAGAACTCATAATAAGTTATGCAGTTCCGTGATAATCTCGAGATACCAGGGGGGTAATACTCGATGACAAACCAAAGTAGAGGTTGGACTGGGGTATTGCTCTGCAGAAGACAAGTGCTCAACTTGTACGAGAAATGGTATTTAAAGGAGAACATGGTCGGAACCACGATTGCAAAAGGATCAATACACAGATACTAGACGATATCATATCAAGGAAATAGTTATTATTACAAGAAGCTTCTATGATAGGATCTACATCGTGTCCATGGGCATGAACACAAAGTTCAAGGTCGACTCCCACTTCTCCAATGCATACCCTTTCATTCACTTCTCGCGTTTGATGAAGTTGCATTGTTGAAAAATTTTATCTGGCAAAATACCAGAAGAGTATGACTCATGAAAACTTTCGAGTTCACACATACTATGAAAGGCATAGGTTCAACCCATCGGGGCATCGTGGAAACATATTGTAACGCCCACGATGCGGCTATATCTCCCACGTGTCGAGGCACGACTTAGAGGCATAACCGCATTGAGGTTTTGTCGCAAGAAGGGTCATCTTCACACAATCCCATGTAATGAACAAGAATGGGATAAAGAGTTGGCTTACAATCGCCACTTCACACAATACATGAATATAATTCATACATCATCCAAAATACACACATATAGACCGACTACGTCCAAAATCCAGATGAAAATAAGATAACCCCAAATGCTAGATCCCCGATCGTCCCAACTGGGCTCCACTACTGATCATCAGGAAAAGACACATAGTAACGACCACGTTCCTCATCGAACTCCCACTTGAGATCGATCCCATCATCTGCACTGGCATCGTCGGCACCTGCAACTGTTTTGGTAGAATCTGTGAGTCACGAGGGCTCAGCAATCTCACACCCGCGAGATCAAGACTATTTAAGCTTATAGGAAAGGATGGTGTAATGAGGTGGAGCTGCAGCGGTAATAACATATATAGTGGCTAACATACGCAAAAGAGAGCGAGAAGAGAAGCAACGGAACGGTCGTCAACTAGTAATGACCAAGAAGTGATCCTGAACTCCTACTTACGTCATTCATAACTCAAACCGTGTTCACTTCCCGGACTCCACCGAGAAGAGACCATCACGGCTACACACACAGTTGATGTATTTTAATTGGGTCAAGTGACAAGTTCTCTACAACCAGACATTAACAAATTCCCATCTGCCTCATAACCGCGGGCACGGCTTACGAAAGATAATACCCTGCAGGGGTGTCCCAACTTAGCCCATCATAAGCTCTCACGGTCAACGAAGGATAAACCTTCTCCTGGAAAGACCCGATCAGTCTCGGAATCCCGGTTTACAAGACATTTCGACAATGGTAAAACAAGACCAGCAAAGCCGCCCGAATGTGCCGACAAATCCCGATAGGAGCTGCACATATCTCGTTCTCAGGGCACAACGGATAAGCGAAGCATACAGGTACCAACATAACCCAAGTTGCCAATGGACGGTCCTGCACGGTGCTCTAGTTTGGACCAGCACTCAGAGGAACACTGGCCCGGGGGTTAAAATAAGATGACCCTCGGGCTCGCGAAAACCCGGGGGAAAGGCTTAGGTGGCAAATGGTAAAACCAAGGTTGGGCCTTGCTGGAGGAGTTTTATTCAAGGAAAACTGTCAAGGGGGTCCCATAAATCACCCAACCGCGTAAGGAACGCAAACTCAAGGAACATAATACCGGTAAGACAGAAACTAGGGCGGCAAGAGTGGAACAAAACACCAGGCATAAGGCCGAGCCTTCCACCCTTTACCAAATATATAGATGCATTAATTAAATAAGAGATATTGTGATATCCCAACATATCCATGTTCCAACATGGAACCAACTTCAACTTCACCTGCAACTAGCAACGCTATAAGAAGGGCTGAGCAAAAGCGGTAACTTAGCCAAACAACGGTTTGCTAGGAAAGGATGGTTAGAGGCTGACATGGGAAAATGGGAGACATGATATAGCAAGTGATAGGTAGCGCAGCATGGCAATAGAGCGAACAACTAGCAAAGCAAAGATAGAAGTGATTTCGAGGGGTGGTCATCTTGCCTGCAAGGTTCTCAGAGTTGTTGAAAGCTTGTCGGGTGGTTGGTGCGACATATGCCAAGGGATGGCTTATCATTGTGGGAGCCAATAAAACATCGCCGGTGCCTGGAAACGGGATGAGGCGAAGACATGCACGCCGACGGATCTTACCCAGGTTCGGGGCTCTCCGAGGAGATAACACCCCTAGTCCTGCTCTGCGGGGTCTCCGCATGATCACTAGATCGATGAAAGGTAGCTACAATCGCTCCTAGAGCGGTTGAGATCAAGGGAGAAGAAGAACAAGGCTAGCTCTTGCTTCTCCCTATCTATGGTGTGTGCTATGCTTAGAAGGCAACTCTATGCTCAGAGGCCAACCCTTTGCATGGGTGCTCCGGGGGGTTTATATAGGCCTACCCCCCGGGGATACAATGGTAATCCGGCTGGGCTCTGGTCCCAGCCGTCAGTGTCTACGCTCGCCGGCTTCTCCGCCGGCCGCTAGGTCCCGCCGGCTGGTGGGTCCCGCCGGCTGCCGGCTACTTGGTCGACAGGCCGGCCCCACCGCCTAGGGTCTTGTCGGCGACTGCTTACTGTTGCCTCGCCTGTGATGACGAGGGCTTTGTCGAGGTAAGCGTGGCTACAGTGGGCCGCCTCGGGGGCTATCACTGTAGCCTTACCTCGTCTTGTCTCCTTAATGGGGCTCCTGCTTTGAGGAAGGGAGTAGCCGGCTTCTGGATGCCGGCTACGCTCTTGGCCGACTGGGAAAGGCCGGGCCGCCTTCACGCCTCTCTCTGGCTGAAGGGGCCCGCCGCCCGCGGGCCGTACGGGAGTCGGTCGTCGGTGACGTCGAGGCTAGCATGGCTACAGTGCCGAGCCGCACGGGAGACGTCCGTCCAGTACGGCCTCCTGTAGCCACGCCCGCCTCGGGCTTTGGGGGTAGTGGGCCGCATTGTGGCCACACCCCGTCGTGTCGCCGTTATGTGGGAACAGCTTTGGTGTGGTCTCGGCTGGCTCCTAGGAGTCGGTGTCCTTCTTGGCCGGCTTCTTGGAGTCGGCCACCCCGTAGTTGTCCTGGGGAGGAGTTGGTGAGGCTGGGTCGCCTTCCGGGAGTCGGCTTCAGAGGTAGCCGGCCAGGGAAGGCGGCCAATGCTTGGAGTGCTTGGAGACCCGAAGGCCTGATAATTTTTTCAGAACAACCAGGGGCAGTCGGTTAGGCTACCCGTGGCCATTTACTCCGACAGTAGTCCCCGAAGCTGATTGGGCTTCGAGGTGGAATGGGGGTGGAGAAGCTCGATCAGCTTCCTATCGTGACAAGCCGGCAGCTGGGAGCCGGCCTTGGTCAGGCGCGCCGCCTGAGTTGAAATCTTCTGGAGTCGGAGGGCGGGAACCCGCTGGCACGTGCACCGGGCCGCGGGCCGGCCACGGGCCGTTGGCGAACCACGTGGCCGGAAAGCCTGCCAGCCCACGCGCGTGACGGGACGTCGCCGCAGGGAGGGGGCCCGCCACGTCCGCGCCCCGGCCCAGGCGCGGATCCTTTGTATCCCGAAACCGCCCGCACGTTCCGTGCGGCAGTTTCGGCTCGCACTTATGCGCAATAATCGCGAGACGTGGGGGGAGTGGGCGTAGTTAATCCCACGTCCCCCCCCACGTCCGGCCTCTTCGGCCTCGTGAGGCTATAAGTAGGGGGAGGTGGAGGGCGGCAGGCCCTCGCACGCTCCTCCTACTTCCATCGTCTTCTTTCTCTTGCCAGTTCTTGCGACAGCGCCTCGCCGCCGCGCTCTTCCACCGCACGCTTCTCCACCGTCGTGCTAGCTTTCGCCATGCCTCCCACCGTAGAGCAGCTTGGCGGGGATTGGGACGGCTCCAACGTCCATGACGACCACGTCGACTTCCTCCGCGACACACGGCGGCTGCCCACCGCGGACAAAGTGGAGGTCCGCCTCGCGCCGGCGAAGGAAATCAGGCCGGCGCCGCAGGAGGGCGAGCGGGTGGTCTTCCGCTCGCATTTCTTGCGCGGCTTCGGCCTGCCAGTGAGCGCCTTCTTCCGCTCCTGGCTCGAATTCTATTAGCTCCAGCCGCACCATCTCACCCCCAACGCGGTGGTGCTGCTGTCTGCCTTCGTCACCCTGTGCGAGGGCTATCTCGGCGTCCTCCCCACCCTTGAGCTCTGGGGGGAGTTCTTCCAATCGAAGCTGGGCATGCGCACTAAGGGCGTGCCGGCTCATACTGGCGCCTTCATCGCGTCGCGGAGATCGGCCGCCGACAACCCCTTCCCCGTCATCACGCTGATCCAATCGGTGAAGAAGTGGCAGAAGTCATACTTCTACGTGCGGAACATCGCTCCACGGGGCGACTACATCAACCTTCCGGCTTACGTAGCCGGCCCACCGGCGGGCAGGCTGCCCCAGTGGTCCTTCCGGGCGGTGACGCTGTCGCCGGCTGGAAACGCCGCCATCGCCCGATTGCGGGTGATGGTCCAGTCAGAGGGCCTAACGGGCCCCGATCTTCTGGCTGCGTTCGTCACGCGCCGGGTTCTTCTGCTCCAGAGCCGGCCTCATCTGATCTGTCAGATGAGCGGCCAGCTCGATCCGAGCCGAATGTGCACCAAGGAGATGCCGCGCCATGAGGTCGCCTACATGGTGAATTACCTGGCAAACTGCCAACTCACTGAAGAGTGGCAGTTCGGCAAGGAGCCATATAGCCGAGCCAATCCTCCGCCTACGGTATGCTCCCCTTGTCTCTTTTTCTCTCTCTCTCTCAGCCTTGTTGCCGAGCATCTCTTAGCCGACTCTGACTTAGTCGGCTTGTTCTTCAACAGAGCCCTCTGCTTCGGCCGGCCGGCGGGTCAGACGCGGAGCGCCGCTTCGTCCCCGACCGGACCGAACACGACCTGGAGGACCCCGACCTGGGGGCGGTCCATATGGACGACGCCGTCGAGCCGGGCGGTGGCCAAGCCGGCGGCGAAGCAGGCGGCTCCGGGTTCACTGCTACCTTTGACGACTGGCCGGACGAGGATGAAGCCGAAGCCGTCCCGCGCCGCCAGCCGGCATCTGGACGCGACGCAGGCTCCTCCGCCGCGCAGCCTGCTCGGGGTGGAGGTCAGAAGCGTCGCGCCGCCCAGGGCTTGTTCGGCAGCCGGACGAAGAAGCCCAGGGGAGGGGCGGCAGCCACCAGGCGGGAAGAGGCGGCCGCGAAGGCGGCTCGTTTCCACAAAGTGGTGAAGCAACCACAGACCGTGTCGGCATAAGTTCTCTTTCTCTGTGTACTCCCTTTCTTTCTTTTCTTTGGTGGTTCTTGAACCTTTGTCTTCTTCTCCAATGATCAGGGCTCCACTGTCGCTTGAGCAGGCGGCTGCTGGCTCCGTCGTTGAGTCGCCGAGGGGCTCTGGGAGCACCACCCGCCGCGTGGACCCCGCGCCGACCTCCAGGAGGCGACGGAAAGGAACGCGTGGGAGGCGCGGGAGGAGCAGGAGGCACGGGAGGCGGAGGCACGGAAGGCAGCCGCCGCCCAGGCGGCTCGGGAGGAGGAGGCGGTGAAGGCACTCGCCGAGGCCGCAGCCAGGGCCCAGGCAGAGGTTGAGGCCGCGGCGGCGGCAGGGGAGGTTTTGATGGTCACCCCCCTGTGCGCCATGGCGCTTGGGGACACGGAGCCCTCGCCAGGGGGAGCCAGCGGCGACCAGCCAGGGCTGGGGGGAAGCGGCGACGACGTCATCATCTTGGAGAAGGCGCCGGAGCCGACCCCTCCGACTGGGGCTGCCCAGGGCGGCCGGCCTGATCCGTCGCCCGCACAGTCGGCGGAGGGCGAGCCGGCCGCGAGGGCTGAGGTGGCGGTCCGGATTCCGCCAAGCTGGCGTGCGGGGAAGGCCGCGTCGGAGCCGCAGAAGGTCGCGTCGGAGCCACAGCCGGCCGTAGGCTCCAGCTCGTCGGCCCGAGATGCGGAGGCGGCCAGCGCTACCTCGGGGTGGACACCAGGCGGAGGGACGGCCGTGGTGAACGTGGCTGCGCAAGACGTCCGGACCCGGTTCCAAAGCCAAGCAGCGGCGCTGAGGCACTTCACCGACGAGTTCCTCGCAACGCGGGCGGCCATCCGGGTTAGTATTCCCATCTTGTTTCTTCTTGAACTTGATTTCTCCTCTTGATCTTGATTTCTCTTCTTGATCTTGATTTCTTCCGTGGGGGCGCGTCAGCGCACCCACTGGGTGTAGTCCCCGAGTTCCGAGTCGGCTGCTGAGCAGGCGGCTTGGAACTTCTTGGAGGATTTGCCTTTGCTGTTTTTGTTCTCACTTCGGTCTTCTGTCCATCTTGCAGGACTACCACAACCTTCGAGCGGCCGCCTTCAACTCCCAGGCTCGGGAGCTGACTCAGAAGACCGCCGACCTTACTGAGAGCCGAGGTACGTGATTGGTTCTTTGTCTCATGTGGGGGCGCGTCAGCGCACCCACTGGGTGTAGTCCCCGAGATTCGGGCCGACTGCTGAGCAGTCGGGTCGGATCTTCCTTGACGATTTCTTACTGTTCTTCTTCTTCTTCTTCTGACTTTGCAGCGGCCAACGCTAGTCTGAGGGCACAGTTGGGGGAGTCCCAGACTGCTCTTCGTGCCAAGGATGCCGAGCTCGCCGCCTTGGTGCAGGAGCGCGACCGCCTGGTCAAGAAGCTGGCTGACCAGGAGGAAGGCCACAAGGTGGCGCTGAAGGCTGCGCAGGATTGTGAAGCCGCTCTCCAGGCCGAGTTCGAGACGGAGGCGGCTGGCTGGGCTGAGGCCAGGCAGACTCTGGTCTCTGGCTACGGCCAGATTGAAGAACTGGTTGACGGTAAGCCGCCTACCTCTCTGTCCTTTCTTGCCGTATGCCACTTTGGCTTGCTTTCTGATTTTGGTGTTCTTCTCTTCCTTTCTTCTTCTTCGCGTAGAGTATTTCCCTGGCTATTCGACTGCCGCCAATCAGACCATCGAGGCCCGTCGCCAGGCGCGGAGGCAAGCCGGCTTTGAAATCTCGCCAGCCGCCGGCCGCTCGCTGGAGGAACAGCTCCTGGCGATCCAGGCTCGCATCCAGCCGGCTCACCGGCTGCTCCGCCGGCTTCAGCATGCCGGGGCGCAGGTCTTGGCCGCCCTCTGGCCCGGCCAAGTGGTCCCTCGCACCCCCAGTCGGACCGCCGACTGGCTGGAGGTGGCAGTCGGCCGCTTCGAGGCTTGGAAGGCGTCGGCGGCTCGCTCCGGTGCCAGGCGGGCGCTGGAGTTCGTCAAGGCCTGGTATCCCGGCCTGAACCTGGAGCAGCGGGCTACCTGGCGGCAGCAAGCCGACACGGAGCTGGAGCCGGCGCGGCCGGCCATCATTCGGCGGGCTTCGGCGATCGCCGACTACACCGACACCAGCGTCTTCGCCCCCGAGGTGGACGACAACAGTGTCGCCCAGCCGGAGGAGTGGTTCGGGCTGGACCCGGCGTACGGCGAAGACTCGGCGGAGGAGATCGACTCCAGCGACGAGGGTGAAGAGGAGGAGGAGGAAGGTGAGGACGCCGAGCCGGCTGGTGGAGCAGCCGGCCAGCCTCAGCCTGACCGCACCTCCAGCACCACGTCGCGCGCGTGTGCGTCGCCTGCCGTAGGTGGTGGCCAAGCCGAGACCCGCTAGGCGGCCACTCCTTCAGCCGGCGAGGCCGCCTTCACCGACCAACTCGGCCTCCATGTCGCGCCCTAGTCCGCCATTTTTTGCTTTTCCTGTCTTGTTACTCTTTAGAACAATGTTTGGTTAAATTCTGCACAATTCCACCCACTGGAAGAATTCGAACTTATGTCTGTTGCCGCCTGTTGGGGGCTTTATGTATATATAACTTATGCATTTGGTCTTTCCTTGTACTTTTGCTTTTTGTCCTTCTGCTTTTTCCTTTGCCGCCCTCCCTTGGTTGCCGCCTCCCCAGTCAAACAGTTGCTCTGCAATCTGTAGCTGAGGGAGTGCCTGGCCGATTGGGGAGGGGGAAGTACTTTAGCTCTGCTGGACTAAAGCTAAGTTTTTTAGGAAGCCGGCCAGCCGGCTGCTCTGGTAGCCGGCAGGCATGTTTGGAGGCCGTCTCTTTGCTATATAGGTTCGTTGTTCCTTAGCCGTTTTTCGTGTGGGCGTCCTTTCTGTCTTTCCTCTTGCTAGTCGGACAGTCGGTTCTTTGAGCTGCGACTTGCAACAAGAGGGGACTCGGGAGCCGGCGCACTACTTTTCTGACTTTAGGAAAAACTTTCGATATAGCTCAAGGCGGCTAGTCCCCGGGCCGACTAGTCGAACCCGGTGCCGGACAAAAATTCAAAATGTAATAATACATTCATGGATATGACACTCGTCATTCATAGATAAATAAAAGGCAGTCCCCGAGTACTGTTCGGGGGGCCTGTTGGTTTGTACTTAATACAAAAGGGGAGCGTGATACATACTGCTTTTCAGCTGTAAAATCGTCTTAGGAGGTTTGCGTTCCATGGTCGCTCCGACTCCTTCCCGGAGTCGTCTCTCTTGCGTGCTCTTGGTTTTTGCGCGTCGATCAAGTAGTAGGAGTCGTTGCCGAGTGCCTTGCTGACGACGAAGGGGCCTTCCCAAGGGGCCGAGAGCTTGTGCTGGCCGGCTGTTCGCTGGATTAGCCGGAGCACAAGGTCGCCCTCTTGGAAGGATCTTGGCTTGACCTTGCAGTTGTAGTAGCGGCGCAGCCCTTGCTGGTAGATGGCGGACCGGCTGAGGGCTAACAGCCGGCCTTCTTCCAGTAGGTCGACGCCGTCTTCTCTTGCTTCTTTGGCTTCCTCCTCTGTGTACATGGTGATCCGAGGCGAGTCGAACTCGATGTCTGTTGGGATGACAGCCTCGGCACCGTACACGAGGAAGAATGGAGTGAAGCCGGTTGACTTGTTGGGTGTAGTGCGCAGACTCCAGAGGACAGCCGTCAGCTCTTCGAGCCAGCAGCCGGCCGATCGCTCCAGTGGTACAACCAGTCGGGGCTTGATGCCGGAGAGGATGAGTCCATTTGCTCGCTCGACCTGGCCGTTTGACTGCGGATGGGCAACGGACGCTAAGTCCAGTCGGATGCCCTGCGTCGCGCAGGAACGTGCCAGTGCTCCTTTGGCGAAGTTCGTGCCGTTGTCGGTGATGATGCTGTGCGGCATGCCGTACCGAGTAGTGATGTCGGTGATGAATGTCACGGCAGTCGGCCCGTTCAGTTTCTTGATTGGCTTTACTTCGATCCACTTTGTGAACTTGTCCACAGCAACAAGTAGATGTGTCAGGCCGCCGCGGGCTGTCTTGAAAGGGCCCACCATGTCCAGTCCCCAGACGGCAAAGGGCCAGGTGAGGGGAATGGTCTTGAGTGCAGAAGCCGGCAGGTGATGCTTGGAACTAAAAACTTGGCATCCTCTACAACTCTTGACTATTTCTTTAGCATCCTCCAAGGCAGTCGGCCAGAAGAAACCGTGGCGGAAAGCCTTGGCCACGAGGGATCTTGAGGCTGCGTGATGGCCGCATTCGCCTTGGTGGATGTCTTTGAGGATTGCCACTCCTTTTTCTGGCTCGACGCAACGCTGGAAGTCGGCATGGGGCCCTTGCGCTTGTGGTCGTTCTGGTAGGGGCGCCGATTAGGGTCGCTAGCCGGCGTCTTGGGAGCCGGAGTAATTACCTTCCCCGAGGCGTCCACTCGGAGCTCGGTTTTCATTGAGGAGCCGGCAGTGGCGTATTTGTCGGCGGTGACCAGCAACTCATCGAGGGTAGCCGGCTCGTCACAGAGGAGTCGGTGCTTGAGGAGGGTGCCCTCTCGGCACCCGGCGGTGAAGTACTCGATGGCCTGGACCTCGTGCACTCCCTCGCAGGAGTTGCAGAGCTCGGCCCATCGCGTGAGGTAGTCGCGGGTCGACTCGTTGGGCCCTTGGACGCAGAGGGAGAGCTGGCGAGGCTTGGGAGGCCGCTTGTAGGTGCTGGTGAAGTTGCGGACGAGAACTTCGGTGAAGTCCAGCCAACTGTTGATGCTGTAGGGCTTGAGGCTGTTGAGCCATGTGCGCGCCGTCGATTGGCGTCTCCCTCCAGCGCCTCCTCAAGCCGTCTATCAAGCCGTCTCCAGAGTTGGATTCCATCTTCGTACCACCTGCGCCAGAAACAGCCGGATCCGACTGGAGAAATCCCGCAGGCGGCACAGGGACTTCGACGACTGGCCCGGGGACTGCCGTAGTCGCACCCGGCCCAGGGACTTCAGAACCTGGCCCGGGGACTGCAGCAGTTGGCCCGGGGACTGCAACGACACAAGAAGCGGTGGCCGACTCCAATGCAACACCCAACCCACCCACCCGAGTCATGGTGGCCACATTAACAGAAGAAGAAGTCACAGCTCCCTCATGGGCCCAGCCCATCCTCAAGTTCCTAGTCAGCAGAGAGCTGCCGGCTGACGAGATCTCAGCCAGACTAGTGCAACGACGAGCCGCAGCATACACAATAATCAACAGAGAGCTTGTGAAGCGCAGCGTCACTGGAGTCTTCCAGCGTTGCGTCGAGCCAGAAAAAGGAGTGGCAATCCTCAAAGACATCCACCAAGGCGAATGCGGCCATCACGCAGCCTCAAGATCCCTCGTGGCCAAGGCTTTCCACCACGGTTTCTTCTGGCCGACTACCTTCGAGGATGCTAAAGAAATAGTCAAGAGTTGCAGAGGATGCCAAGTTTTTAGTTCCAAGCAACACCTGCCGGCTTCTGCACTCAAGACCATTCCCCTCACCTGGCCCTTTGCCGTCTGGGGACTGGACATGGTGGGCCCTTTCAAGACAGCCCGCGGCGGCCTGACACATCTACTTGTTGCTGTGGACAAGTTCACAAAGTGGATCGAAGCAAAGCCAATCAAGAAACTGAACGGGCCGACTGCCGTGACATTCATCACCGACATCACTACTCGGTACGGCGTGCCGCACAGCATCATCACCGACAACGGCACGAACTTCGCCAAAGGAGCACTGGCACGTTTCTGCGCGACGCAGGGCATCCGACTGGACTTAGCGTCCGTTGCCCACCCGCAGTCAAACGGCCAGGTCGAGCGAGCAAATGGACTCATCCTCTCCGGCATCAAGCCCCGACTGGTTGTACCACTGGAGCGATCGGCCGGCTGCTGGCTCGAAGAGCTGTCGGCTGTCCTCTGGAGTCTGCGCACTACACCCAACAAGTCAACCGGCTTCACTCCATTCTTCCTCGTGTACGGTGCCGAGGCTGTCATCCCAACAGATATCGAGTTCGACTCGCCTCGGATCACCATGTACACGGAGGAGGAAGCCAAAGAAGCAAGAGAAGACAACGTCGACCTACTGGAAGAAGGACGGCTGTTAGCCCTCAGCCGGTCCGCCATCTACCAGCAAGGGCTGCGCCGCTACTACAACCGCAAGGTCAAGCCAAGATCCTTCCAAGAGGGCGACCTTGTGCTCTGGCTGATCCAGCGAACAGCCGGCCAGCACAAGCTCTCGGCCCCTTGGGAAGGCCCCTTCGTCGTCAGCAAGGCACTCGGCAACGACTCCTACTACTTGATCGACGCGCAAAAACCAAGAGCGCGCAAGAGAGACGACTCCGGCAAGGAGTCGGAGCGACCATGGAACGCAAACCTCCTAAGACGATTTTACAGCTGAAAAGCAGTATGTATCACGCTCCCCTTTTGTATTAAGTACAAACCAACAGGCCCCCCGAACAGTACTCGGGGACTGCCTTTTATTTATCTATGAATGACGAGTGTCATATCCATGAATGTATTATTACATTTTGAATTTTTGTCCGGCACCGGGTTCGACTAGTCGGCCCGGGGACTGGCCTCGGTGGAGCTGCAGCGGCAATAAGCATATATGGTGGCTAACATACGCAAAAGAGAGCGAGAAGAGAAGCAACGGAACGGTCGTTAACTAGTAATGACCAAGAAGTGATCCTGAACTCCTACTTACGTCATTCATAACTCAAACCATGTTCACTTCCCGGACTCCACCGAGAAGAGACCATCACGGCTACACACACAGTTGATGTATTTTAATTGGGTCAAGTGACAAGTTCTCTACAACCGGACATTAACAAATTCCCATCTGCCTCATAACCGCGGGCACGACTTTTGGAAGATAATACCCTGCAGGGGTGTCCCAACTTAGCCCATCATAAGCTCTCACGGTCAAGGAAGGATAAACCTTCTCCCGGAAAGACCCGATCAGTCTCGGAATCCCGGTTTACAAGACATTTCGACAATGGTAAAACAAGACCAGCAAAGCCGCCCGAATGTGCCGACAAATCCCGATAGGAGCTGCACATATCTCGTTCTCAGGGCACAACGGATAAGCGAAGCGTACAGGTACCAACATAACCCAAGTTGCCAAGGGACGGTCCCGCACGGTGCTCTAGTTTGGACCAGCACTCAGAGGAACACTGGCCCGGGGGTTAAAATAAGATGACCCTCGGGCTCGCGAAAACCCGGGGGAAAGGCTTAGGTGGCAAATGGTAAAACCAAGGTTGGGCCTTGTTGGAGGAGTTTTATTCAAGGCGAACTGTCAAGGGGGTCCCATAAATCACCCAACCGCGTAAGGAACACAAACTCAAGGAAAATAATACCGGTAAGACAGAAACTAGGGCGGCAAGAGTGGAACAAAACACCAGGCATAAGGCCGAGCCTTCCACCCTTTACCAAATATATAGATGCATTAATTAAATAAGAGATATTGTGATATCCCAACATATCCATGTTCCAACATGGAACCAACTTCAACTTCACCTGCAACTAGCAATGCTATAAGAAGGGCTGAGCAAAAGCGGTAACTTAGCCAAACAACGGTTTGCTAGGAAAGGATGGTTAGAGGCTGACATGGGAAAATGGGAGACATGATATAGCAAGTGATAGGTAGCGCAGCATGGCAATAGAGCGAACAACTAGCAAAGCAAAGATAGAAGTGATTTCGAGGGGTGGTCATCTTGCCTGCAAGGTTCTCAGAGTTGTTGAAAGCTTGTCGGGTGGTTGGTGCGACATATGCCAAGGGATGGCTTATCATTGTGGGAGCCAATAAAACGTCGCCGGTGCCTGGAAACGGAATGAGGCGAAGACATGCAGGCCGGCGGATCTTACCCAGGTTCGGGGCTCTCCGAGGAGATAACACCCCTAGTCCTGCTCTGCGGGGTCTCCGCATGATCACTAGATCGATGAAAGGTAGCTACAATCGCTCCTAGAGCGGTTGAGATCAAGGGAGAAGAAGAACAAGGCTAGCTCTTGCTTCTCTCTATCTATGGTGTGTGCTATGCTTAGAAGGCAACTCTATGCTCAGAGGCCAACCCTTTGCATGGGTGCTCCGGGGGGTTTATATAGGCCTACCCCCCGGGGGTACAATGGTAATCCGGCTGGGCTCTGGTCCCAGCCGTCAGTGTCTACACTCGCCGGCTTCTCCGCCGGCCGCTGGGTCCCGCCGGCTGGTAGGTCCCGCCGGCTGCCGGCTACTTGGTCGACAGGCCGGCCCCACCGCCTAGGGTCTTGTCGGCGGCTGCTTACTGTTGCCTCGCCTGTGATGACGAGGGCTTTGTCGAGGTAAGCGTGGCTACAGTGGGCCGCCTCGGGGGCTATCACTGTAGCCTTACCTCGTCTTGTCTCCTTAATGGGGCTCCTGCTTCGAGGAAGAGAGTAGCCGGCTTCTGGAGGCCGGCTACGCTCTTGGCCGACTGGGAAAGGCCGGGCCGCCTTCACGCCTCTCTCTGGCTGAAGGGGCCCGCCGCCCGCGGGCCGTACGGGAGTCGGTCATGGGTGACGTCGAGGCTAGCATGGCTACAGTGCTGAGCCGCACGGGAGACGTCCGTCCAGTACGGCCTCCTGTAGCCACGCCCGCCTCAGGCTTCGGGGGTAGTGGGCCGCACTGTGGCCACACCCCATTGTGTCGCCGTTATGTGGGAACAGCTTTGGTGGTTATGGTCTCGGCCGGCTCCTAGGAGTCGGCGTCCTTCTTGGCCGGCTTCTTGGAGTCGGCCACCCCGTAGTTGTCCTGGGGAGGAGTTGGTGAGGCTGGGTCGCCTTCCGGGAGTCGGCTTCAGAGGTAGCCGGCCAGGGAAGGCTACCCAATGCTCGGAGTGCTTGGAGGCCTGATAATTTTTGCAGAAGAACCAGGGGCAGTCGGTTAGGCTTCCCGTGGCCATTTACTCCGACAAAGCTTGATCCTCGTAAGCGTACTCAACAGGTTCCTCGTTCACGAACTCATCTCCCGGCTCTACCCAAGACAAGAACACAAGCAACGGAACCACAATCAACCACGAGAAATGCACAAGCAACATGATGCAAAACATGTATGATATGCAAGGTATGATATGCGGTGCATATGCGTGCTCCGGAAGGAAAATGATGAACAATGCCGTAACTTGGCAAACGAAGCATGCCACTGGAAAGATGAGATGATTTTGGTCGAAATCGATATAAAGATCACCGGAAACGGATGCACGGTTTGCAAATGGCAAGCAAAACAAGAATGACACGAATCTGCGATTAACAGCAAGATAGCACTTAGAATGCGACAAGTAATAATGCTACAGCACCCCAACATAGCAACAAAGCACATGGCAGTAATCTACAGGAGATGCTTGACAAAATATGAACACTGAGATATGGCTAGTTCACAACATAACAAGCTCCAACAAGCATGGCAAAAGTACAAAAGATAACAAGATCACAGACTTGGTGAAATTACTGGACATGGCAGAAAACAGCATCAGGTAGCAATGTTCAGAGCACGAAAACAACATGCTACAGGAACTTAACATGGCAAAACAAGGCATGGCAGTGTTCTACTAATTGCATATGACAAACGTTCCTTACTGACCCTAAGCCAAAAAGGAACATAAGATATGATGACAAGCATGTAAACATAGCAAGTTTCGTTAACAGGTTTCAGACAAACAAGCATACCTACAGCAAGATGTCATGTTCATTAAGCTATCCATGGCAAGAACAAGAGCATAGCATGTATGTATCAACTACAATAAGCTTGGCAAAATTGCATATCATGTTAAGAATCTGCCAGAAATATTTTATAGCAAAAGTAGAGCAAGATTGAGTCATGCTATGGCACTCCATAATTGCAAACAAGGGCAGGAATGGATCAATTACAACTATAGCTACAAAACATCCTTACTGAACATCTCCAAAATATGCATGGATCTCTCTTTAGCATCAAGTTTACATGGCAACAAAATAACAGCAGACAAGGACTTAGAGAAATCACTAAGTCTTTGAAATCAGAAACATTACGGAGCCTAGTTTGCATGCTTGTGCTAGTCACCACAGAGATCACAAAAATACATGGCATATACCAGTGGCAATATGACATGGCATACAACAAAACACATGTAGAGCTCATGCCCATAAGATGCACAGATTAAATGATACAAAAATAACAAATCTCGAAGTTCTGATAAGAACCAGCAGATAACAGCAACTAGCACTCTTGCAACAGAGATTTGGGCATCAAGATGGCCTCTAATGAACATGATGCAATTGAACAAAATGAATAGCATCATGAGACGAACAATTCGATATATTACACGCGCAAAACGGAGCTATGCACAGTGAGTTATGAAGCTATGAACAGAGGCACTTGCTGTCAAAATCATAAGACTTAGGAAATTTTTGGGTTCGGGGGAAAAGTCAACGCATGGCAGTACCAGATCGGATCGAGGCCCGTCGAGGTTGGGGCGGCGGCCGGAGCTGCGGGAGGAGGAGGCCGGCGGCCGGCCGACGGGGAGGAAGGAGAGGAGGCCGGCGGGGTGGGCGGCGACGCGGGGCCCGGCGGGAGGCGCGGCGGCGACGCGGCGGAGGAGGAGGCGCCGGGCGGCGCGGCGACGCGGGCGCCGGTGGGCTCGGCAGCGGCGACCGGCGAGCTGGAAGACGGCGACGGGGCGCGGGGTGGGCGGCGCGCGGTGGAGGAGCTCGCGGGGCGGCGGCGGCGGGCCGCGGGGGCCGGGAGCGGGCTCCCCGGGCCGCGGGCGGCGGCGGGCGCGCCTGCCACGTGGCGGGCCACGATTGGCTGTGGGCGGCGGCGGTTTTGCGTCCGGCCGGCGGCGGACACATCCGGCGGCGCGAGGGGAACGATCTAGGGTTTCGTCTGCGATTCGTTTTTCGGGAGGGTCACATATAAATAGGTAGAGGGAGCTAGGAGAGTCCAAAATAGGTCCGGTTTTCGCCCACACGATCGTGATCGAACGACCTACAGCATGGAAGAGAGTTTGGTGGGTTTTGGGCTGGTTTTTGAGGGGGTTTTGCTGCAACACACAAATGGACTTTGCGGATGCCCGGTTAACCGTTGGAGTACCAAACGACCTCCAAATGGAACGAAACTTGACCAGTGGCCTACCGGTGGTATACTAAGGCCACTTGACAAGCGTCGGTCCATTCCGAGAAAGTTTGACACCCGCTCACGAAAGAAAACAGGAGGGGTGCGCCGGAGGAGATAGGAGCGCCGGATTACAAAACGGACAACGGGAAAAATGCTCGGATGCATGAGACGAACACGTATGCAAATGCAATACACATGATGACATGATATGAAATGCATGACATGAACAAAATGCAAAAACGAAAAACAAAACCCGACCATGGAGGGAATATCATAACACATCGCCGAAAATGGCAAGAGTTGGAGTTACAAATATGGAAAGTTACATGCGGGGTGTTACACATATACCACAAGCTTTAGGGGCAAATAACTCAAGCTCGATAGTAGAGAATGGGTGACAAAACGAGAGGATACAATTTACTAAAGGTATTATGTATCAGGGAAAGAACTTCCAAAGTGATTGAATATGAAGGACGTTGTCGGATAAAATCCAACAAGGTTCTGATGGTCCATAAAGGATCTGATGTGAGTATCGGCACACAACCAGAGGTAGAATCAATGCAAAGACCTTGGATTATAGAAACAACTAAGTAACTTAGAGCTCAATTGCAAAGGAATTATGATTTACAAAGCGAAGGATCAGAAACAGACGCTCTGATCAAGGATGGATAAGTTCAATAGACATAGGGGCAAAATCGACGACAATTTGATTGGCGAGAACCAGCTCACGTTTCAAATGACGTCTGAGCCAGAAGGATGAATTCTAGGCTCTGATTGAGGATTGCGAGCATTCGCCAAGGATTGAATCAACGGACTCAAAATGATAATGACAAGAGATGCCAATAAGATTACGAGACTTAAGATTAATCATAATGCAAGTAAGCAAGAATTTCAAGAGCAAAAGGCTCCTGAGGATTTTCGGAGGATCGAATGGTATTTTGAACACTTTTGTGAAATACTTGAATCAACTGGGGATGAGCGGATACTCGGTAAATCCGAGAATTATCCGTAGGGTATTCAGGTGACAAAGGACTACGCTTCTGGCCACCTCCATCTTGCAGCATGTAGAAGAGAGTAGATGGTAAGTTCACCAAGTAGCATCGCATAGCATAATCCTACCCGGCGATCCCCTCCTCGTTGCCCTGTTAGAGAGCGATCACCGGGTTGTATCTGGCACTTGGAAGGGTGTGTTTTATTAAGTATCCAGTTCTAGTTGTCATAAGGTCAAGGTACAACTCCGGGTCGTCCTTTTACCGAGGGACACGGCTATTCGAATAGATAAACTTCCCTGCAGGGGTGCACCACATAACCCAACACGCTCGATCCCATTTGGCCGGACACACTTTCCTGGGTCATGCCCGGCCTCGGAAGATCAACACGTCGCAGCCCCACCTAGGATCAACAGAGAGGTCAACACGCCGGTCTAAATCCTATGCGCGCAGAGGTCTGGGCCCATCGCCCATTGCACACCTGCACGTTGCGTACGCGGCCGGGAGCAGACCTAGCCTAGCAGGCGTTCCAGTCCAATCCGGCGCGCGCCGCTCCGTCGCTGACGTCAAGAAGAGCTTTGGCTGATACCACGACGTCGAGTGCCCATAACTGTTCCCGCGTAGTTGGTTAGTGCGTATAGACCAAATGGCCAGACTCAGATCAAATACCAAGATCTCGTTAAGCGTGTTAAGTATCCGCGAACGCCGACCCGGGCCAGACCCACCTCTCTCCTAGGTGGTCTCAACCTGCCCTGTCGCTCCGCCATAAAGTAACAGTCGGGGGCCGTCAGGAACCCAGGCCCACCTCTACCGGGATGGAGCCACCTGTCCTTTCAGCCCCCTCATCAGAATCACTTGCGGGTACTCAACGAGCCGACCCGACTTTAGTCCCCACATGTGTCATGTATATAAACTATATAGCATATACCCGTGATCACCTCCCGAAGTGATCACGGCCCAGTAGTATAGCATGGCAGACGGACAAGAGTGTAGGGCCACTGATGGAACACTAGCATCCTATACTAAGCAGTAGAATAGCAGGTAAGGGTAACAACTGTAGCAACAATGACAGGCTATGCATCCGTATAGGATTAACCGAAAGCAGTAACATGCTACACTACTCTAATGCAAGCAGTATAGAGAAGAATAGGCGATATCTTGTGATCAGGGGGGGTTTGCCTGGTTGCTCAGACAAGAAGGAGGGGTCGTCGGTGACGTAGTCGACCACAGGGGCATCAACATCGTCACGGGGTCTACCGAAGAGAAGAGGGGGGAGAAATAGTAAATACATAGCAAGCAAGTGCATAACAGGACAACAGGCAGAGCTAGACGTGTTCTAACGCGGTATGAGGTGATACCGGTGAAGGGGGGAAACATCCGGGAAAGTATCCCCGGTGTTTCGCGTTTTCGGACAGATGAACCGGAGGGGGAAAGTTGCGTGTTTGCTATGCTAGGGATGTGTAGCGGACGAACGGGCTGCGTATCCGGATTCGTCTCGTCGTTCTGAGCAACTTTCATGTACAAAGTTTTTCCATCCGAGCTACGGTTTATTTTATATTAATTTTAAAAGATTTAAATCATTTTTAGGATTTATTTAAATATTTTAAATCAACATTATCCAGAATAGTGTTTGCTGACATCATCATGACATCAGCAGTCAACTTTGACCATTGACCGGTCAAACTGACAGGTGGGCCCGTTCGTCATTGTCTTAGACTAACTAAGCAGGTTTAATTAGTTTAATTAAGTAAATATGTTAATTTAATAGACTTAATTAAGTTAATTAATTATCTAATTAATTAATTAATATTTTTCTAATTAATTTTCTAGTTCTTTTTTTATTTAAATGGGGGCGTGGGGCCCATATGTCATAGGCTCTGGGGAGCCTAGCGGGCACTGGGCGACTGGGCGCTGCGGGCGTCAGCCCGTTTGGGTGCCTGCCCAAGCCAGTGGAGGCGTCGGGCGCCGGCGGCTGCAGAGAGGGGCGCCGGGCAGGAGGCGGCAGTGGGGAACGGCCACGGGTGGAGCGGTTGGGGCGGCGGCCATGGTGGAGCAGGGAGGCAGCGGCACGGTGTAGGTTGGCGGCGGCCGTGAGCGGGCGCCGGAGCGCGTGCGGCGAGGGGCGCGGCCACGGCAGAGCCGTGCGTGGGTGCGCGAGCAGCCAAGGAGGCGTGGGAGGAGGCAGGCTCGCGGCAGGGGAAAGGCTGGGCAGTGGGCGTTGGCGGCCAGAGTGGTCAGTGGATCCGGGCGCGAGCGCGCGTGGCGAGGAGGGATAGGGGCGCGGGCGTGCTCGACCGCTAGGCCGAGACGGGGCGAAGGCGGGCGCGCGCGGCACAGTAGCACGGCGCAGGCGCGGGCGGGTGAGCGTGCGTGCGCACGGGGACAGGGAGAGGAGAGCCCGGGGCCTCACCGGCATTCGTGGGGAAATGGCAGCGTGCTCGGGCTCGAGGAGGAGGACGGGGATGTCGTTCCGGCGGGGAGGCAGGCCGTCATGGTGGCTCCGGGCGGCGGCGTCGGTGGTGGAGCACGGCGGCGATGGGAGGCGCGGGATCGAGCCCTCCCCGATCCAGAACCAGTCGAGTGGGAGGGGTCCGGGGAGGAGGACGGGTCGTTGGGCAAGGGGGGTTTCTCCGGCGAGGTCAACGCGGGCGTCGGGGGCGAGGGGCGAGCACGATGGGGTCGTGCCACCGATCCAGATCGTGGGAGGGAGTGGGGAACGGGGGGAAGTGGTGGATCGGGTGGGTAGCTAGGGTTTCGGGGAGAGGATAGGGCCATATAGGTCAGGGGAAGTGCGGGGTGGGCCGGTCTTGTTGGGCCCGAGGCCAGCTGGGCCGGGGCCCAGCGGGGGGGGTCTTTTCCTTTCTTTCTTTTTTTGTTTCCTTTTCTTCTTTTTATTTTTATTTTTCTGTTCTGTTTTATTTTTAGCTTTATAAAATTTAAAAGCGACAACTAATTTGGTGTTATTAAATAGGTCACAGCACCAACTATTTTGGCACTTTAAATAAAGTATTTTGCCTCTGCTTATTATTTTAAAAGCATTTTTGTCGGGTGGTTGGTGCGACATATGCCAACGGATGGCTTATCATTGTGGGTGCCAATAAGACATCGCCGGTGCCTGGAAACGGGATGAGGCGAAGACATGCATGCCGGCGGATCTTACCCAGGTTCGGGGCTCTCCGAGGAGATAACACCCCTAGTCCTGCTCTGCGGGGTCTCCGCATGATCACTAGATCAAGGAAAGGTAGCTACAATCGCTCCTGGAGCTGTTGGGTTCAAGGGAGAAGAAGAACAAGGCTAGCTCTTGCTTCTCTCTATCTCTATGGTGTGTGTGCTGTGTTCAGAAGCTAACCCTTTGCATGGGTGCTCCGGGGGGTTTATATAGGCCTACCCCCCGGGGGTACAATGGTATCCCAGCCGTCAGTGCCTACGCTCGCCGGCTTCTCCGCCGGCTATTGGGTCCCGCCGACTGGTGGGTCCCGCCGGCTGCCGGCTTCTTGGTCGACAGGCCGGCCCTGCCGCCTAGGGTCTTGTCGGCGGCTGCTTACTGTAGCCTCGCCTGTGATGACGAGGGCTTTGTCGAGGTAAGCGTGCCTACAGTGGGCCGCCTCGGGAGCTGTCACTATAGCCTTACCTCGTCTTGTCTCCTTAATGGGGCTCCTGCTTCGAGGAAGGGGGTAGCTGGCTTCTGGGGCCGGCTACACCCTCGGTCGACTGGGGGAGGCCGGGCCGCCTCCGCGCCTCTGTCTGGCGGAAGGGGCCCGGCGCCTGCGGGCCGTACAGGAGTCGGTCGTGGATGACGTTGAGGCTGGCATGGCTACAGTGCCGAGCCGAATAGGAGACGGTCATCCCGTACGCCCTCCTGTGGCCATGCCTGCCTCGGGCCTCGGGGTTAGTGGGCCGCACTGTGGCCACACCCCGTCTTGTCACCGTTATGTGGGTGTAGCTTTGGTGGTTGTGGTCTCGGCCGGCTTCTTGGAGTCGGCGTTCTTCTTGGCCGGCTTCTTGGAGTCGACTACCCCGTAGTCGTCCCGGGGAGGGGTTGCTGAGGCTGGGTCGCCTTTCGGTAGTCGGCTTCAGAGGTAGCCGGCCGAGGAAGGCGGCCCAATGCTTGGAGTGCTTGGAGGCCCGAAGGCCTGATAATTTTTCAGAAGAACCAGGGGCAGTCGGTTAGGCTACCCGTGGCCATTTACTCCGACAGTAGTCCCCGAAGCTGATTGGGCTTCGAGGTGGAGTAGGGGTTGAGAAGCTCGATCAGCTTCCTATCTTGACAAGTCGGCAGCTGGGAGCCGGCTTTAGTTAGGCGTGCCGCCTTGGTCGAAACTCCGGAGTCGGAGGGCGGGAGCTCGCTAGCGTGCGCTCCGGGCCGCGGGCCGGCCACTTGCCGTCTGAAAACCACGTGGCCTCCCTCGGCTAGAAAGCCTGCCAGCCCACGCGCGTGACGGGACGTCGCCGCAGGGCGGGGGCCCGCCAAGTCCGCGCCCGGGCCCAGGCGCGGATTCTCTGTATCCCGAAACCGCCCGCACGTCTCCTTGCGGCAGTTTCGGCTCGCCTTTAGGGCGCAATAATCGCGGGGCGTGGGGGGAATGGGTGCAATTAATCCCACGTCTCCCCCCACGTCCGGCCTCTTCGGCCTCGCCTCGCGAAGCTATAAGTAGGGGGAGGTGGAGGGCGGCAGGCCCTCGCACGCTCCTCCTACTTCCACCATCTTCTTCGCTCGCCGTTTCTTGGAACAGCGCCTCGCCGCCGCACTCTTCCACCGCACGTTCCTCCGCCGCCGCGCTAGTTTTTGCCATGCCTCCCGCCGCGGAGCAGTATGGCGGGGATTGGGACGGCTCCAACGTGCATGAAGACCACGTCGAGTTCCTCCGCAATACTCGGCGGCTGCCGGCCGCGGACAAGGTGGAGGTCCGCCTTGCGCCGGCGAGGGAGATTACGCCGGAGCCGCGGGAGGGCGAGCGGGTGGTCTTCCGCTCGCACTTCTTGCGTGGCATCGGCCTGCCAGTGAGCACCTTCTTCCGCTCCTGGCTTGATTTCTATCAGCTCCAGCCGCACCACCTCACCCCAAACGCGGTGGTGCTGCTATCAGCCTTCGTCACCCTGTGCGAGGGCTACCTCGGCGTCCTCCCCACCCTCGAGCTCTGGGGGGAGTTCTTCCAGTCCAAGCTGGGCACGCGCATGCAGGGCGTGCCGGCTCAGACTGGCGCCTTCATCGCGTCGCGGAGGTCGGTCGCCGACAACCCCTTCCCCGTCATCACGCTGATCCAATTGGTGAAGAAATGGCAAAAATCGTACTTCTACGTGCGGAACATCGCCCCGCGGGGCGACTACATCAACCTGCCGGCTTACGTAGCCGGCCCTCCGGCGGGCAGGCGGCCCCAGTGGTCCTTCCGGGCCGTGACTCTGACGCCGGCCGGGTCCGCCGCCGTCGCCCGAGTGCGAGAGCTGACCCAGTCGGAGGGCTTGACGGGTCCTGACCTGCTGGCCGCATTCGTCACGCGCCGGGTTCTTCCGCTCCAGAGCCGGCCTCATTTGATCTGTCAGATGAGCGGCCAGCTCGATCCGAGCCGAATGTGCACCAAGGAGATGCCGCGCGAGGAGGTCGCCTATATGGTGAACTACCTTGCGAACTGCAAACTCACCGAAGAGTGGCAGTTCGGCAAGGAGCCATATAGCCGAGCCAATCCGCCGCCTACGGTATGTTCTCCTTGTCTCTTTTTCTTTTTCCTTGCTTTGTTGCCGAGTTCCTCTTGGACGACTCTAACTTAGTCGGTTCGTTTTTCGACAGAGTCCTCTTCTTCGGCCGGCCAGCGGGTCAGACGCAGAGCGTCGATTCGTCCCCGACCGGACCGAACACGATCTGGAGGACCCCGACTTGGGGGCGGCCGGTATGGACGACAACATCGAGCCGGGCGGTGGCCAAGCCGGCGGCGAAGCAGGCGGCTCCGGGCTCGGAGTCACCTTCGACGACTGGCCGGACGACGATGAGGCCGAAGTCGCCCCGCGCCGCCAGCCGGCGTCTGGACGCGGCGCGGGTTCCTCTGCTGCACGGCCTGCTTGGGGCGGAGGTCAAAAGCGTCGCGCCGCCCAGGGTTTGTTCGATAGCCGGACGAAGAAACCCAGGGGCGGGGCGGCAGCCACCAGGCGGGAGGAGGCGGCCGCAAAGGCGGCTCGCTTCCGCAAGACGGTGAAGCAACCGCAGACCGTGTCGGCGTAAGTTCACTTTCTTTCGTATACTCTTTTTCTTTCTTTTCTCTGGTGGTTCCTGAACCCTTGTCTTTTTCTCCAACGAACAGAGCTCCGCTGTCGCTTGAGCGAGCGGCTGCCGCCTCCGTCGTTGAGTCGCCGAGGGGCTCTGGGAGCACCACCCACCGCGTGGACCCCCGTGCCGACCTTCAGGAGGCGACAGAAAGGAATGCGCGGGAGGCGCGGGCGGAGCGAGAGGTGCGGGAGGCGGAGGCACGGAGGGCGGCCGCCGCCCAGGCGGCACGGGAGGAGGAGGCGGCGAAGGCACTCGCCGATGCCGCAGCCAGGGCCCAAGCAGAGGCTGCGGCCGCGGCGGCGGCGGGGGAGGTTTTGATGGTCACCCTGCTGCGCGTCATGGCGCCTGGGGACATGGAGCCCTCGCCAGAGGGAGCCAGCGGCGACCAGCCAGGGCTGGGGGGAAGCGACGACGTCATCATCCTGGAGAGGGCGCCGGTGCCGACCCCGCCAACTGGGGCGGCTCAAGGCGGCCGGCCTGATCCACCGCCTGCACAGTCGGCGGTGGGCGAGCCGGCCACGAGGGCTGAGATGGCGGTCCGGATTCCGTCGAGCCGGCGCGCGGGGAAAGCCGCGTCGGAGCCACAGAAGGCCGCGTCGGAGCCGCAGCCGGCCGTGGGCTCCATCTCGTCGGCCCGGGATGCGGAGGCGGCCAGCGCTACCTCGGGGTGGACGCCAGGCGGAGGGACGGCCGTGGTGAACATGGCTGCACAGGACGTCCGGACCCGGCTCCAGGGCCAAGCTGCGGCGCTGAGGCAGTTCACCGACGAGTTCCTCGCGACGCGGGCAGCCATCCGGGTTAGTATTCCCATCTTGCTTCTTCTTGATCTTGATTTCTTCTAGATCTTGATTTCTTCCGTGGGGGCGCGTCAGCGCACCCACTGGGTGTAGTCTCCGAGTTCCGAGTCGGCTGCTGAGCAGGCGGCTTGGAACTTCTTGGTGGATTTGCCTTGGCCATTCTTGTTCTTACTTCGATCTTCTGTCCATCTTGCAGGACTACCACAACCTTCGAGCGGCCGCCTTCAACTCCCAGGCTCGGGAGCTGACTCAGAAGACCGCTGACATTACTGAGAGCCGAGGTACGTGCTTTGTTCTTTATCTCATGTGGGGGCGCGTCAGCGCACCCACTGGGTGTAGTCCCCGAGATTCGGGCCGACTGCTGAGCAGTCGGGTCGGATCTTCCTTGACGACTTCTTCTTACTGTTCTTTCTTTTTCTGCCGTCCCTGCAGCGGCCAACGCCAGTCTGAGGGCACAGCTGGGAGAGTCTCAGACTGCCCTTCGTGCCAAGGATGCCGAGCTCGCCGCCTTGGTGCAGGAGCGCGACCGCCTGGTCAAGAAGCTGGCCGACCAGGAGGAAGGCCACAAGGCGGCCCTGAAGGTGGTGCAGGACCGCGAAGCCGCCCTCCAGGCCGAGTACGAGACGGAGGCGGCTGGCTGGGCTGAGGCCAGGCAGACTCTGGTCTCTGGCTATGGCCAGATCGAAGATCTGGTTGACGGTAAGCCGCCTACCTCTTCGTCCTTTCTTGCCATCTGCCACTTTGGCTCTTTTTCTGATTTGGTGCTCTTTTCTCCTTTTCTTCTTCTTTCTTGCGTAGAATATTTCCCTGGCTATTCTACTGTCGCCAACCAGACCATCGAGGCCCGTCGCCAAGCGCGAAGGCAGGCTGGCTTTGAGATCTCGCCAACCGCCGGCCGCTCGCTGGAGGAGCAGCTCCTGGTGTTCCAGGCCCGCATCCAGCCGGCTCACCGACTGCTTCGTTCGCTTCAGCGTGCCGGGGCGCAAGTCTTGGCCGCCCTCTGGCCCGACCAAGTGGTTCCTCGCACCCCCAGTCGGACTGCCGACTGGCTGGAGGTGGCAGTCGGCCGCTTCGAGGCTTGGAAGGCCTCGGCGGCTCGCTCCGGCGCCAGGCGGGCGCTGGAGTTTGTCAAGGCCTGGTATCCCAGCCTGAGCTTGGATCAGCTGGCTACCTGGCGGCAGCAAGCCGACACAAAGCTGGAGCCGGCGCGGCCGGCTATCATCCGGCGGGCTTCGGCGATCGCCGATTACACCGACACCAGCGTCTTCGCCCCCGAGGTAGATTACAACGGTGTCGCCCAGCCGGAGGAGTGGTTCGGGCTGAACCCGGCGGACGGTGAAGACTCGGCGGAGAAGATCGACTCCAGCGATGAGGGCGAAGAGGAGGAGGAGGAGGAGGGTGAAGACGCCGAGCCGGCTGGTGGGGCAGCCGGCCAGCCTGAGCCTGACCGTACTTCCAGCACTACGTCGCGAGCGAGTGCGTCGCCTGCCGCTGGTGGCGGTCAAGCCGAGACCCGCTAGGCGGCCACTCCTTCAGCCGGCGGGGCCGTCTCCACCGACCAGCTCGGCCTCCACGCCGCGCCCTAGTCTGCCATCTTTTGTTTTCCTGTCTTGTTACTTTTGTAACAATGTTTGGTTAAGTCTACACAATTCCACCCACTGGGTGTATTCGAACTTATGTCTGTTGCCAGCCTGTTTGGGGCTTTATGTGTATATATAACTTATGCATTTGGCCTTTCCTTGTACTTTTGCTTTTTGTCCTTCTGCTGTTTCCTTTGCCGCCCTCCCTTGGTTGCCGCCTCCCCAGTCCAACAGTTGCTCTGCAATCTGTAGCTGGAGGAGTGCTTGGCCAATTGGGGGGGAGGAGTACTTTAGCTTTGCTGGACTAAAGCTAAGTGTTTTAGGAAGCCGGCCAGCCGGCTCTTCTGGCAGCCGGCAGGCATGTTTGGAGGCCGTCTCTTTGCTATATAGGTTCGTTGTTCCTTAGCCATTTTTCGTGTGGGCGTCCTTTCTGCCTTGCCTCTTGCTAGTCGGACAGTCGGTTCTTCGAGCTACGACTTTCAACAAGAGGGGACTCGGGAGCCGGCACACTACTTTTCTGACTTCAGGTAGAACTTTCAATATAGCTCAAGGCGGCCAGTCCTCGGGCCGACTAGTCGAACCCTGTGCCAGACAAGAATTCAAAATGTAATAATACATTCATGGATATGACACTTGTCATTCATAGATAAACAAGGGCAGTCCCCGAGTACTGCCCGGGGGGCTTGTTGGTTTGTACTTAATACAAAAAAGGGTAGCATGATACATACTGCTTTCAACTGTAAAATCGTCTCAGGAGGTTTGCGTTCCATGGTCGCTCCGACTCCTTGCCGGAGTCGTCTCTCTTGCGTGCTCTTGGTTTTTGCGCGTCGATCAAGTAGTAGGAATCGTTGCCGAGTGCCTTGCTGACGACGAAGGGGCCTTCCCAAGGGGCCGAGAGCTTGTGCTGGCCGGCTGTTCGCTGGATCAGCCGGAGCACAAGGTCGCCCTCTTGGAAGGATCTTGGCTTGACCTTGCGGTTGTAGTAGCAGCGCAGCCCTTGCTGGTAGATGCCGGACCGGCTGAGTGCTAGCAGCCGGCCTTCTTCCAGTAGGTCCACGCCGTCTTCTCTTGCTTCTTTGGCCTCCTCCTCCGTGTACATGGTGATCCGAGGCGAGTCGAACTCGATGTCTGTTGGGATGACAGCCTCGGCACCGTACACGAGGAAAAATGGAGTAAAGCCGGTTGACTTGTTGGGTGTAGTGCGCAGGCTCCAGAGGACAGCCGGCAGCTCTTCGAGCCAGCAGCCGGCCGATCGCTCCAGTGGTACAACCAGTCGGGGCTTGATGCCGGAGAGGATGAGTCCATTTGCTCGCTCGACCTGGCCGTTTGACTGCGGGTGGGCAACGGACGCTAAGTCCAGTCGGATGCCCTGCGTCGCGCAGAAACGTGCCAGTGCTCCTTTGGCAAAGTTCGTGCCGTTGTCGGTGATGATGCTGTGCGGCACGCCGTACCGAGTAGTGATGTCGGTGATGAATGTCACGGCAGTCGGCCCATTCAGCTTTTTGATCGGCTTTGCTTCGATCCACTTTGTGAACTTGTCCACAGCGACAAGTAGATGCGTCAAGCCGCCGCGGGCTGTCTTGAAGGGGCCCACCATGTCCAGTCCCCAGACGGCAAAAGGCCAGGTGAGAGGAATGGTCTTGAGTGCAGAAGCCGGCAGGTGTTGCTTGGAACTAAAAACTTGGCATCCTCTGCAGCTCTTGACTATTTCTTTGGCATTCTCCAAGGCAGTCGGCCAGAAGAAACCATGGCGGAAAGCCTTGGCCACAAGTGATCTTGAGGCTGCGTGGTGGCCGCATTCGCCTTGGTGGATGTCTTTGAGGATTGCCACTCCTTTTTCTGGCTCGACACAACGCTGGAAGACTCCAGTGACGCTGCGCTTCACAAGCTCTCTGTTGATTATTGTATATGCTGCGGCTCGTCGTTGCACTAGTCTTGCTGAGATCTCATCAGCCGGCAGCTCTCTGCTGACTAGGAACTTGAGGATGGGCTGGGCCCATGAGGGAGCTGTGACTTCTTCTTCTGTTAATTTAGCCACCATGACTCGGGTGGGTGGGTTGGGTGAGTCGGCCACTGCTTCTTGTGTCGTTGTAGTCCCCGGGCCAACTGTTGCAGTCCCCGGGCCGGGTGCGACTACGGCAGTCCCCGGGCCAGTTGTCGAAGTCCCCGTGCCGCCTGCGGGGTTTCTCCAGTCGGATCCGGCTGTATCTGGCGCAGGTGGTACGAAGATGGAATCCGACTCTGGAGACGGCTTGATAGACGGCTTGAGGAGGCGCTGGAGGGAGACGCCAGTCGGTATGGCTTGTCGGGTGGAGCCGATCCGTGCTAGGGCATCTGCTTGGTCGTTGTCGGCCCTTGGCACGTGGAGGAACTCGCAGCCCTCGAAGTATCCGCTGATCTGCTGGACGAGGAATCGATAACTCGCCATGTTCGCGTCCTTGGCGTCCCAGTCGCCAGACGATTGCTGGACCACCAAGTCTGAGTCGCCGTAGCACAGGATCCAGCGTATGCCAAGCTCTTTGGCTAGCCGGAGCCCGTGTACGAGCGCCTCGTACTCGGCCACATTGTTGGAGGCGGCGAAGTGGATCTGCAGCGTGTACTTGAGCTTGTCGCCTTTGGGAGAGGTGAGGACGATGCCGGCTCCCAAGCCGGTGCGCATCTTGGACCCGTCAAAGTGCATCCGCCAATGGGTAGAGTCGGGAGCCGGCGGTAGGTACTGGGTCTCGGCCCAGTCGACGAGGAAGTCGGCCAATGCTTGCGACTTGATGGTGGTGCGGGGTTGGTAGAAGATTGTGTAGGGCGCCAATGCAATGGCCCATTTTGCCACCCGGCCGGATGCATCCCGGCTGCCTATGATCTCGGCGAGCGGGGCAGTGCCTACGACCGTGATGGGGTGCTCTTGGAAGTAGGGCTTCAGTTTCTTGGCAACAAAGTACACCCCATAGCACATCTTCTGGTAGTGCGGGTAGTTTTGCTTTGAGCTGGATAGCACTTCGCTGAGACAGTACACCGGCCTCTGGACTAGCTGGGCTCGGCCTTCCTCCGGGCGTTGGGCCACAACAACAGTGCTGACGACTCGGCTAGTCGTGGCGATGTAGAGGAGCATGGGCTCCTTCTCAGTCGGCGCCGCCAGGACAGGCGGAGTGGTCAGCATTTTCTTCAACTCATGGAAGGCTTGGTCGGCTTGGTCGTTCCATTCGAAGTGAGTGGACTTCTTCATGAGTCGGTACAGGGGGACAGCCTTCTCTCCTAGTCGGCTGATAAAACGATTCAGGGAGGCTAAGAAGCCAATGAATTTCTGCACATCTCGCAGTTTGGTGGGAATCTCCATCCTCTCGATGGCCTTGATCTTGACAGGGTTGCATTCGATGCCGCGTTCGGAGACCAGGAAGCCCAGCAGCTGGCCGGCCGGCACTCCGAACACGCACTTCTCGGGGTTGAGCTTGATTTGGAATCGGCGCAAGTTGGCGAATGTTTCTTTCAGGTCTTCTAGCAAGGTACCGCGCTCCTCTGTCTTCACCACAATGTCGTCTACATAGACGTGGGCATTTCTGCCGAGTTGTTTCAAGAGGCATTTATGCATGCAACGCTGAAAAGTGGCACCGGCATTTCTCAAGCCGAATGTCATAGTCAGGTTGCAGAAAGCTCCAAAGTGTGTGAGGAAGGCAGTCTTCAGGCGGTTAGCTGGGTCCAACTTGATCTGGTGGTACCCTGAGTACGCATCCAAAAAACTTAACAGCTCGCATCCGGCTGTGGAGTCTATCACTTGGTCAATCCGTGGCAGAGCAAATGGATTCTTTGGGCAGGCCTTGTTCAGACTGGTGTAGTCTATACACATACGCCACTTGTTATTCTTCTTCAGAACCAGAACTGGGTTGGCAAGCCACTCTGGAAAGAACACTTCCATGATAAAGCCAGCGGCAAGGAGCCGGGCTATCTCTTCTCCCACAATTCTTCGCTTCTCTTCTGACAGTCGGCGGAGGGGCTGCTTGACCGGCTTCGCATCAGCTTGGACATGTAATTTGTGCTCGGCGAAATCCTTCGGGACACCCGGCATGTCCTTTGGGGACCATGCAAAGATGTCTCGATTCTCACGGAGGAAGTCGACGAGCTCGCCTTCCTATTTACTGTCCAAGTTCGCCCCAATGATAGCGAACCTTTCCGGGTTCTCCGGGTCCAGAGGTATCTTCTTCGTCTCTTCGGCAGGCTGGAAGGAGCCCTGCGCATCACAATCCTTGGGGTTGGGGGACAAGGCCGGCTGCTTGCCGTCCATGGCCACAACCCGTTCCAACATCTTCTTCTCTTCTGCCACCACGAGGGACTCGGCCAGCCGGCTACTGGCCATGGCGCACTCGATGGACTTCTTGTAGTCGCCGGCTACCGTGATGATCCCCTTCGAGCTCGGCATCTTCATCTTCAGGTAGGCGTAGTGGGGCACAGCCATGAACTTGGCCAGGGCAGGTCGGCCGAGCAGTGCATGATAGGGGCTCTCCAAATCCACTACCTCGAACCATATTGCTTTTCGGCGAAAATGATCCTTGTCTCCGAAGAGAACATCCATTTTGATCTTGCCGATTGGGGAGCAAGACAGGCCAGGGACGATACCATGGAACACGGTGCGGCTCGGCATGAGCTGCTTCGCTTTGACGTTCAGCTTCTCCATGGTATCACGGTACAGTATGTTGATACTGCTTCCGCCATCTATCAGGACGCGGGAAAATCCGGCAGCTCGCCTCTCCGTCGCGAGGGTGACATCCAAGACCATTGCATAGGAGCCAGGCGAAGGCATTACCTCTGGGTGGTCGGCCTGGCTCCAGCTGATTGGTTTTTCTGACCAGTGCATGAACTCGGGAGTGCTAGTGGCGACTGCATTCACTTCTTGATGCTGTCGGCGTCGGCTGCGCTTGTCGTCGGCTTGACTGGTGAAGACGACGTAGGCGGCGTGCTCTTCGGGAAATTCGTCTTGGATGGCGCCGACTGCCGGCCGAGCCGCCGGCTCCTGGGGGGCTGGAGGCGGCGGGCCGGGAGGCGGAGGCGGCAACATCCCCTCGCCCTTGGTGATACGGGTGAGCCAGTGGCATTTCCGGGTTGTGTGGTTAGACGGCTTCGCCCCGCTGTGGAACTTGCAGGGGGCGTCGAGAGCTTGTTCGTAGGAGAAAGACGGCTGCCAAGCCGGCCTTCCACCCTTCTTCTTGGGAGCGGGCCGTTCTTCGGGCTGCTCGTCTTCAACTGTGGCCACCTGCCGACTGGAGGAAGTCGGCATGGGGGCCTTGCGCTTGTGGTCGTTCTGGTAGGGGCGCCGATTAGGGTCGCCAGCCGGCGTCTTAGGAGCCGGAGCAGTCACTTTCCCCGAGGCATCCACTCGGAGCTCCCTCTTCATTGAGGAGTCAGCTGTGGCGTACTTGTCCGTGATGACCAGCAACTCATCAAGGGTAGCCGGCTCGTCGCAGAGGAGTCGGTGCTTGAGGAGGGTGCCCTCTCGGCACCCGGCGGTGAAGTACTCGATGGCCTGGACCTCGTGCACCCCCTCGCAGGAGTTGCGGAGCTCGGCCCATCGCGTGAGGTAGTCGCGGGTCGACTCGTTGGGCCCCTGGACGCAGAGGGAGAGCTGGCGAGGCTTGGGAGGCCGCTTGTAGGTGCTGGTGAAGTTGCGGACGAAGACTTCGGTGAAGTCCAGCCAACTGTTGATGTTGTAGGGCTTGAGGCTGTTGAGCCATGTGCGCGCCGTGCCTTGCAGCATGAGGGGGACGTACTTCACGGCGACGCGCCGATTGCCGTTGGCTATGCTGACGGCCGTGGAGTAGTCGATGAGCCAATCTTCCGGCTTCACCGAGCCGTTGTACTTGGGCGTGTCTCTGGGGAGCGAGAACCCTTTGGGGAAGGGCTCGTCGCGGATGCGGGGGCCAAAGCATGGCGGGCCGACATCGTCTTCTTCTTCTAACGCCAAGGATCGAGCAAGGCGGTCGATCCTGTGGCGGGCGTCGTTCTCGCCGACTCCTTCTCGGCGGCCGAGTCAGTCGCCAAGAGTCGGGTGTGTGATAGGCGGCGGAGTGAGGCGTCTTTCTCTTCGAGGCGGGGGAGGAGGAAGATTTCCTTGGTGTTCAACCGCTCGAGGGCGGCCTTCCGCGTCGCGCTCGATGGTAATGCGAGTCCGGCTGCGGCTGGCAGCCGGCTCCTTGTCTTTCTTCTGGTGCGCGCCGCTCGCAGTCGGCGAGCGGGACATCGCGGCGTGTTCCCGGCGCGGGGGATGACTATCAACACGGGCGCCGGCTTCGTGCCGTTCTGCAGCCGCGTCAATCAGCTGCTGGATCCGTCTTGCCATGTAGGGGAGCTCATCGGCTCCCAGCCCATTGAGCTCTTCTGCAGCCGCCTGAGCGGCTCGCAGATTCTCGAGCAGGGTGGCGTAGACGGGGCGATCTGCCCCCAGCATGCTGGCGACGGCCGCGCCGTGCTTCTGGACGAAGCCGGCTCAGCTCGGGCCGCTAGGCATCGGCGTACCGAAGGCGGCGCGGTCGACTTCGCGCTGGTGGGCCTCGGTGAGGCGTCTCATGGAGGCTATCTTCTGGCCCTCCGCGATGAGGGCAAGGCGGCGTGCCTCCAGGGTCTCGGCGTCGGCGTCGGCCGGGATGGGGATGGAGAGGTCGTGCATTGCCGCTTGCAGGGCGTCGTGGGCATTCTCGCCCGAGTTGGCGACGTGGCTGATGACCAGCACTTCGGTGACAGCGTTGCTGCCGCTGTCAGCTCGAGGGAGGGGGTCGTCGAAGACCACCACGTCGGAGGGGTAGGCGTCAAGCGATGCTGTGTCGGAGTCGATGAGCATCGGGTCGGTGGAGCCGACCGACTCCATGTCTGCAGCAGGCTCGCTGGAGACGTGAAGCTGGTCGAGGAGGCTGACGAGGCGGTTCTCGGGGTAGTCGGTGCCTGCGTCGGACGCAGGCTCGTCGGAGATGCGAGTCTCGCCGAGCAGATCGGCGAGGCAGCTCGCTGCGCAGGCATCGTCGACGCCTTGCAGCGCGTTGAGGCAAACGCCATCGGGCGCAGCAGGCTGGCTGCGCTCGCGGGGGAGGAAGAGGGTTCCCGTCCAGAACAGGTCTCCGGACGACGGTGCACCTGGCCCCACGGTGGGCGCCAAATGTCGGGTGGTTGGTGCGACATATGCCAACGGATGGCTTATCATTGTGGGTGCCAATAAGACATCGCCGGTGCCTGGAAACGGGATGAGGTGAAGACATGCACGCCGGCGGATCTTACTCAGGTTCGGGGCTCTCCGAGGAGATAACACCCCTAGTCCTGCTCTGCGGGGTCTCCGCATGATCACTAGATCAAGGAAAGGTAGCTACAATCGCTCCTGGAGCTGTTGGGTTCAAGGGAGAAGAAGAACAAGGCTAGCTCTTGCTTCTCTCTATCTCTATGGTGTGTGTGCTGTGTTCAGAATCTAACCCTTTGCATGGGTGCTCCGGGGGGTTTATATAGGCCTACCCCCCGGGGGTACAATGGTAATCCGGCTGGGCACGGGTCCCAGCCGTCAGTGTCTACGCTCGCCGGCTTCTCCGCCGGCTGTTGGGTCCCGCCGACTGGTGGGTCCCGCCGGCTGCCGGCTTCTTGGTCGACAGGCCGGCCCCACCGCCTAGGGTCTTGTCGGCGGCTTCTTACTGTAGCCTCGCCTCTGATGACGAGGGCTTTGTCGAGGTAAGCGTGGCTACAGTGGGCCGCCTCGGGGGCTCTCACTGTAGCCTTACCTCGTCTTGTCTCCTTAATGGGGCTCCTGCTTCGAGGAAGGGGGTAGCCGGCTTCTGGGGGCCGGCTACACCCTCGGTCGACTGGGGGAGGCCGGGCCGCCTCCGCGCCTCTCTCTGGCGGAAGGGGCCCGGCGCCTGCGGGCCGTACAGGAGTCGGTCGTGGATGACGTTGAGGCTGGCATGGCTACAGTGCCGAGCCGAATAGGAGACGGTCATCCCGTACGGCCTCCTGTGGCCATGCCTGCCTCGGGCCTCGGGGTTAGTGGGCCGCACTGTGGCCATACCCCGTCTTGTCACCGTTATGTGGGTGTAACTTTGGTGGTTGTGGTCTCCGCCGGCTTCTTGGAGTCGGCGTTCTTCTTGGCCGGCTTCTTGGAGTCGGCTACCCCGTAGTCGTCCCGGGGAGGGGTTGCTGAGGCTGGGTCGCCTTCCGGGAGTCGGCTTCAGAGGTAGCCGGCCGAGGAAGGCGGCCCAATGCTTGGAGTGCTTGGAGGCCCGAAGGCCTGATAATTTTTCAGAAGAACCAGGGGCAGTCGGTTAGGCTACCCGTGGCCATTTACTCCGACAATTTTAGATAATTGGTTTGCTGCAGTTCTAATCACTTTCGAGTAATTAATTATTTTATAAAAATGTTGTTTACAACTTTATCATAGCCTCTGATTTATCTACTATTTATTGAACATTTTAGTTTTAATATTTGAAAACTTTTATTGTTTGCTTGATTTTGAATTTTGAATTATAATCGGTTTCGAACTAACACCAGATTAATAACAGTAATCATGGTGACGTGGCATCGTTAACAGAGGTTTACTGTAGCTTATTTATCCGGGCGTCACACTTCGGGTCCATAGTTATTTGCTAGATGGCTTCTTCTCTCTCTTTGGATCTCAATACAATGTTCTCCTCGATCTTCTTGGAGATCTATTCGATGTAATCTTGTTTTGCGGTGTGTTTGTCGAGATCCGATGAATTGTGGGTTTATGATCAAGATTATCTATGAACAATATTTGAATCCTCCTCTGAATTCTTTTATGTATGATTGGTTATCTTTGCAAGTCTCTTCGAATTATCAGTTTGGTTTGGCCTACTAGATTGATCTTTCTTGCAATGGGCGAAGTGCTTAGCTTTGGGTTCAATCTTGCGGTGTCCTTTCCCAGTGACAGCAGGGGCAGCAAGGCACGTATTGTATTGTTGCCATCGAGGATAAAAAGATGGGGTTTACATGATATTGCATGAGTTTATCCCTCTACATCATGTCATCTTACTCAAAGCATTACTCTGTTCTTATGAACTTAATACTCTAGATGCATGCTGGATAGCGGTCGATGTGTGGAGTAATAGTAGTAGATGCAGAATCGTTTCGATCTACTTGTCGCGGACGTGATGCCTATATACATGATCATACCTAGATATTCTCACAACTATGCTCAATTCTATCAATTGCTCGACAGTAATTCGTTTACCCACCGGAATACTTATGCTCTTGAGAGAAGCCACTAGTGAAACCTATGGCCCCCGGGTCTATTTTCCATCATATTAATCTTCCAACACTTAGTTATTTTTATTGCCGATTATTTTACTTTGCATCTTTATCATAAAAATACCAAAAATATTATCTTATCATATCTATCAGATCTCACTCTCGTAAGTGACCGTGAAGGGATTGACAACCCCTTTATCGCGTTGGTTCCGAGGTTCTTATTTGTTTGTGTAGGTGCGTGGGACTTGTGCGTGATCTCCTACTGGATTGATACCTTGGTTCTCAAAAACTGAGGGAAATACTTACGCTACTTTACTACATCACCCTTTCCTCTTCAAGGGAAAACCAACGCAGTGCTCAAGAGGTAGCACGCGCCCCGCCGCCACTGTCTACCCTCCTAGTTCTGCTTCCACGCTGCCGACAGCCATCGCTACCGCATGCATACACGGCGCGGCACCAGAGGCGGTACTCTTTCGTATCTGCTCAACTTATTTATCGCAGCAAGAAAATAGATCGCCACTGCTTTACTCTGATATCTTGTCCATCACTTACGTGCTAGTTGAAAGCAAACATTGGTTGCGAAGTTTCCTTTGTCCGGTTTGCACCTTCTGATCCGCCATGGCACGCTCAACACTATACTCCCAGTGCTTATGGTTTTCCCCTTTTATATTCCACACTAGTTAAATCATAGTAGACTAAATTTCAAAATTGGGTCAGTCGATTTTTCAGAGCTCGCCGGAGTTCGCCGGTGCGAATGAAGGGGCTCGGGTGGGGACGGTGGTTGTGGGGGGGGCGGTGGTGGGGCCTCGCCCAACGAAGAAAACTCGACGCGGCTGGGAGTGGGGGTGGGGGTGGCGGAGGAACACAGGCGATGGGGGCCGGTGGTCTGGCCGGCGGCCCGTGCGGTGTTCTGTATGGGAAGAATCAAAGACGAGGAAGAAGAAGGGTTAGGAGATGTAGGATCTTCATCCAACCGCCTGAAATGGTCGACTGACCCAAATGACAAAAGTCACGCGACTTGCATGCAGAGATGCCTTTATATTCAGTACAATCATCGTACCTGCTTAGCACTGCTCCTGAATCCATCAAGCTAAACAACGTGCCACTCATAATTCCAAACTTGTTGCTCAAGTACGAATCTGATATGATGCTGATATTACTAAAACATATAACATTTAATTAGTCAGCTAATGTTCCTACTTTACTTTCGAAAAGCACGTGCACCACATATTGAGAGACAACAGGGAGTTGCTTTCTTAATGCACTCTGGTTCATCATGTGTGGGCACTGTGCAACGAACATTTTATTATCCAAAATCTGCTTGCTCTTCTTTAGCATGTTCTTTTTCCGTTCTTCTTTAATAAGTACTCTCTCCGTTCCTAAATACAAGTCTTTGTATAGATTCCACCATGGACTACATATGGAGCAAAATGAGTGAATCTACACTCTAAAATGTATCTGGATACATCTGTATGTGATCCATAGTGGAAATCTCTACCAAGACTTATATTTTGGAACGGAGGGAGTATGATAGTAGTACAGTATGTTCCTTGTAGTGAAGATGAGCAGGGACATTTGCAGTGTAGAGGTCTATACGGTCGGTTGTGATGGACACTTTAAAATCTTTGGGCCTCTTTGATTCGTAGGATTTTGTAAACATGGGAATAGGATTTGTAGTGGCCTGCCCACTTGAATCCTATAAGAATAGCAAGGAAATGCGGGGAGCTGTGTCGCCTTTGAGAGTTACACTGATATTAACAGTACCGCACCTTCAGTTGAAGAGAGCTGGTATCCGAAGCCTTTCTAGTCATACCGGCAATACAAGCACATGTATTCTAGCAAGTTCCACTTTGCTGATTTTACTCTGATGCTTACGGTTTTCCCGTTATATCTACACTATGATCTATGTAGCTGCTTTGTGTCGCACTAGCAGCAGTCCACTCTTGAAGCTAAACACTGCAATGACTTACAAAATTGGCACCAAGGCATTGAGTGCCATTCTGGATTTAATGAAACTCATATGCTCCCCACCTGTTGATTCTTATTCAGAATATGATCCTAATGACTATTCTAACCTCGAGGAGTCAAAGGCAGATGGCATGTCCTGTTCACCCATCAAGGTCCCTGTTCTAATTTGGCAAGGTTTTATTGATTGCGCATATCTTGCATATGTTGTCTTGCATTTCTTCTACTTTGTTACACCGCCATCTGCTTAGTTTACTCATCATATATGTCGAGATGCCATGCCCATCCATTATCAATACATATTCCATCTGTCATCATAGCATGTTTTTCCACTCAAATGCTGTTCTTGTGCATCAGACATCAAAAAGGAAGAGGGTGATTGCCGAACCTGAAGGAGCACCAGCAAAGTCCTTAAAAATGTGGTGGTGCCGGAGAAATCAGACAACACCCCACTTATATTGGCTGTACAACCAGTGACACAAAACGTAGGACCGACTCCAGCAGACTGTACCCATACTTCACTAGCCACACCACTAGCCCCACCACACAGGACCTACACTCCAGCAAAAGGTATACCGATTTCAGTTGCCATAGCACCAGCCGTACCACAGAAAAATCCCACTCCAGCAAAAAGTACAACAAGTCCACCGGCCGAAGACCTATCCCAACTGCAGAGACGACCAATTCCTGCAGATTGGAACCCCATTCCAGTCATTCCCAGTTTAAAAGACAATGCTTTCAATGTTGTTAGGGACTACGTGCATATATTCCCATCATGGGAAGATTATAGTGAAGACAAACACCATTTTCACATCTTCCTGTCCAACTTACGTGTAAGTGCTATTATTCATGGTTATTATTTTCCTGTTTTCTGCTTATTGAACACATCAATGATTTACATTACATTGTTGTAAGTGTGCGAGGGTCAATCTGGATTGTCATGACGAGCAAAGCTTGCTTGTGCTTTTCAAGGAAGTATTGCAGCAGTATCGGTGTTACCTGAGGAAATCACACTTTGATGGCAAGTCTATAAACAAATTTCCGGTGAAGTCTCATGTGCTAAATTCAGAAGACATTGAATGGAAAAACCTTGTTATGCATTGGCCTCATTCCCAGGATGAGGTACTGTCTATGAAATCACATGACAATTTGAACTTCTACTTTTCCGCATGTGCCTTACGGATCTTTTTTGCAGGAAATCTGCTTGAAGAAGTATTCCGGTTTGAAAAGAACGACAGGATATCGCAAATATGCTGCCCGCTGCTTTGCTCTTGTTAGTACCTGTTGTCCCGTATCACTGTACTTGCATACATACCTGGTTCATTATGTGACAGCATTATGCATGATAGCTTGCTTATCAATTGTTCGCTCCAAATTATCTGATCTTTATAAATGGTTACATTAGTGTAGAATATTCCAATGCCAATGAATTTTTTTAGCTCTGCATTGTTCTTGTAAGTACTTGCTGTCCTTTATCAGTGTACTTATATTGACAGGTAGTTGTTCATGTACCATCACTCTACAGCTTATTTTCCTTTGCCCTCCATTTTCTACACATCAGATCTATATTTACTCTTACCATAAGGTTGGATAACACCGATGGTACTGAAGAAGTTTAGCTGTGAATTGCTCTTGGCTGTACCTTTTGCCTGTATCGCTGTACTTACATTTATAGCTACTTGGTTATGTAGCATCACTCTTCATCTTATCTTAAATATTCTCCATTTTTTCTTATATTATCACATCTATATTTACTCTTAACAAAATATAGAATAAAGGCAATGCTTATGAAGAAGATTCTGTGGTAAACTTCTTGAATTGCCCCCCCCCCCATCAGCATGGACAAGGGCTTTATAGAGCCTGTCTTCACCAATAATGTAAGTTTGTCCTTCTCAAGCCTTCAAACTTTGTTGTGTATATTTGGTTAGGCATGACTGCAACAGCTGTTTATTTTTGGTGTTTGCATCAAATTGCATGTTTAAAGTTTATTATGTAGTTCATAAACAAAAGTTTGTCATTCTCAATTTAAGTTTTCAGTTGTACAACCAAGTTCCTTCTTCATACCATGTAAATTAAACTATATAGAGCAAGTGATCTTCTTTTGCACTACATGTATGCTTCTGTTCTTGATCCGTAATCCAGTGGTGTGGTGAACCTACCCACTACAGCACAATGTCATATTCTGCAATGTCTTAACTATGAACAATGCCATATCATTCTACTATTATTTAAACCGTCTCTTTATTTGCCAATCTGAAATGGGATAAATTGACAGCACACTAACCATTGATACTTATGAGTTCTTGATCTGTAATCCAGTGGTCTCGTGAAGCTGCCAACTCCTTCACAATGTCATTTCCTGCCATATCTCGACCTGAACAATACCATATTGTGTTAATGCAATTTTAAACTGTGTCACTTTATTCGTCAGTAAGAAATGTGATGAATTGTCAGCACTGATACTTTTATGTGCAAAACCTGTCATCTGTCTGCTTGTTTATCTTCAGAGTGAGGAGGATATAAGTGTTAAACAAGCGAAGTCTCATCAGCTTGCTCAGCTGCTTGCGCTGCAGCTCCCCAGCAGGGCTAACCTTTCTTGAACTCTATTGAAGTGCTGTCGGTTTTGTATATTATTTTGTCGGCGTGTTTATTTGCACTGGTGGCGATCTTTGATGCCCAGTGTATGTAATCTGCTGTCTGCTTGTGCTTTATTATCATAGTGGTGAACTTTGATGCCCAGTGGATGTAATATGTCATAATTTCTTTATTGTATAGTCTAGGTTTTTTCTTATTCACGATGCTGCAGTTATTTTACTGTATATATATCCTGTCTTCGTAGTAAACCGCCCGCCCTCTTTTCGCAAGAAAACTCAATGGGCTTTTAGGAGGCTGAGAAGTAGGTTGGGCCTGAAACATGTCGAACAGCTCACGGGCCGGCAGCAGCCCGAAAATGGACCCCGACCCATGATTGTGCCAATCAAATCACGGGCTTTTAACAGGACAAAATTGTCTCGGTCCTTATTTGGCCCAATTAGATTATCGGCTGCGAGCAGGCCGGATGCAAACCGGGCCGTAGTTAGGCCCAACTATATGACGGGATTTTAACAGACCGATATTAATATAGGGCCGAAATGTTAAAGGGCCCTTAACATGCCGAAACTAATATCAGGCCGAATTACTAAATGGGCCTTTTGAAAGTGGGCCCAAAAGCATAGCATCCATTTGACGGGCCGAATCTGATATGGGCCATAATTTAGCCCAAAGCCTCTTAAAGGACCAGACCTGATCTGGGTCGTAATTTGGCCCAGAACATGGTAGGCTTTTAACGTGGCAGGCCATTAATGGACCGGATCAAATATGGGCCGACATTTGGCCCAAAACATGGCAGCTAGTTAATGGGCCGGCCTACTAGTGTCCTCAAAATCTTGTGGGCCTACAGCTGTGCCGGCCCATTAATGTCGACGAAATCTCGTGGGCCTTTAGCTGGGCCGGCCCATTATGATCCACAAAAATCTTGTGGGCCTTCACCTGGGCCGGCCCATTATGGTCCGCAAAATCTCGTGGGCCTTTAGCTGGGACGGCTCATTATGGTCCGCAAAATCTTGTGGGCCTTTAGTTGGGCCGGCCCATTTAAACTTTATGGGTCACTTTTGGGCCGGTCCACGTGTCAACATATCATAGGCGCATCTCGCCCATTGGATGAGTGACACCTGTGCCAACGCGGAGCTGACACGTGTTTCCTCCAGCCAATGATGATTTTACACGTGGAAAATCCCCATTCGTCCGGGTTGTTAACGGGTTATCGGATCCAAAACCGGATATGATAGCTTAACGGCATTCCGTTACGGTGGATGCCACGTGTCGGTCACCCTTGACGAAAGCACTTCTGTGACGCGCGATTTATCGTCATTGAAGTGGACACTTCCGTGATGATAATTTTGGTAATGTCATGGAACACTTCTACGACAGCACATGTATGATTATCTCTATTCTGTCATAAAATTGTCATGGATGTACATGCATAACAGAAAACGCGACCTACTGTGACAAACACGTATCATCACGGAAGTCTATTTTTTTGTAGTGGATGGAATTTAAATCCTTTGACAAATGATTCAGTGAGAGTGTGGTGTTAATCACACTTATCTGAAATGTAGGGACCGAGACCGGCATTGTGAACATATTGCTCAAAATCCTCCTTAATGCCTACACACACAATGTACTCGTCACAAGGCCATAAGCATGTTTTGATGGCAGCATCTCGTATGGAACTTTCACTTGGTTCAACATAAGACCGACGAGCGGAGCCGTCACTAGAGGATGCCCCCGAGGACCTCCTCCTCGATGAACTCCTTCCAAATAGGTTCATCATGTTCGCGTACAATTTTCAAGCAACAATCTCCCGAAACAGTTTCGGAAACAGAGCTTCGAGCAAAGAGACCGAAATCCGCGAGTTTGAGAGCAAGAACATGAGAGAGAGAGCAATGGAGAATTTTTTCTGGAGGTAGGTGATGATGTGGTGTAAAGAGATAAGTGAGAGGGCCCATGTGGGGACCACAACCCTCCAGGGCGCGCCTGGGGGTCCTGGCGCGCCCAGGTGGGTTGTGCCCACCTGGTGCACCCCCCTCTGATATTATTTGCACCAGAAATTCTTAAATATTCAAAAAAAATCGTATTGAATTTTCAGACCATTCTGAGAACTTTTATTTTTGGGTCATTTTTTAATTGCATGGGAGTTTCAGAAAACAGACAAAATATGGTATTTTATTTTATTTAACTAATAAAAACAGAAAACAAAAGATAGGGACAGAAAGTAGTGCTTACTAAAGTCATCAACTTCATACCTCTAAAAAATGATCCATTAATAAGGTTGATCAAGTCTTATTAACAACCACTTTCGATTAGCATGAAACCGAAGAACTTTCGTAAATCACTAAGTTACCTCAACGGGCATATGAATGTCCCCAACAATAAGCATTTCATATTTCTTTTTAACAGTAGGTAGAGGTAGTTGAAAACTTCCAATGGTGATTGTCGGAGATTTCTCAATAATATTAATACCATTCACTTGGAATTGTTTCTTCGGAAAGTGCACCGTATGCTCATTACCATTCATATGAAAAGTGATCTTGCTTTTATTGCAATCAATAACAGCCCCTGCAGTATTCAAGAAGGGTCTACCGAGGATAATCGACATGTTGTCATCCTCGGGCATCTCAAGTATAACAAAGTCAGTCAAAATAGTAACGTTAGCAACAACAACGGGCACATCCTCACAAATACCGATAGGTATGGCAGTTGATTTATCAACCATTTGCAAAGATATTTCAGTAGGTGTAAGTTTGTTCAAGTCAAGTCTTTTATATAAAGAGAAAGGCATAACACTAACACCAGCTCCTAAGTCACATAAAGCAGTTTTCACATAATTCTTTTTGATGGAGCAAGGTATAGTTGGTATTCCCGGATCTCCAAGTTTTTTAGGTACTCCGTCTTTAAAAGTATAATTATCAAGCATGGTGGAGATTTCAGCTTATGGTATTTTTCTCTTATTGGTGATGATGTCTTTCATGTACTTTGTATAAGGAGGCATTTTCAAGATATCAGTCAGGCGAGTACGCAAAAAGACTGGCCTCAGCATTTCAGCAAAGCGTTCAAATTCTTCATCATCTTTCTTTTTAGTTGACTTGGGTGGAAAAGGCATAGGTTTTTGAACCCACGATTCTCTTTCTTTACCGTGTTTTCTACCAATGAAGTCTCTTTTATCATATCGTGTATTCTTAGGTTGTGGGTTATCAAGATCAACTGGTGGTTCTATTTCAACATCATTATCTGGTTCTTTTTCATTGTCTTGTTGAGTATCTTCATGAACATCAGCATTATCTTTTTCATTATCACTAGGTGAATGTTCATTACCAGATTGAGTTTCAGCATCAGAAATAGAAACATCATTATCATTATGAGGAGGTTTTTCTACTTCAGGTTCACTGGAAGCATGCAAGGTCCTATCGTTTTTCCTTTTCTTCCTTCTTTTAGAAGGACTAGGTGCAGTGGTGTTGTTCCTTTGTGAATCCTGTTCAATTCTTTTTGGGTGTCCCTCAGGATAAACTGGTTCCTGGGTCATTTTTCTCCTCTAGTTGCAACTCTAACAACAAAGTCATGTATGTTGTTATTCATTTCATCAAGCAATTCTCTTTGTGATTTAGCAACTTGTTCTAACTGGGTTTGTACCATAGAAGCATGTTTTCCAACACCTCTAACATCATTTGAGATTCTAAATAACAAGTCACTCAAACGAGCAATCATATCAGAGTTGTATTTCAATTGTTTCATAACATTTGCATTGAAGTGATCTTGCTTCCTAATGTAGTTTTCAAACTCATAAAGGCATTGACTAGGGTGCATATTGTGAGGATTATCATTATCATTGAATTTCGTTAAATAATTTACCTCTACCACCTTAGGCAGTGGTGGTGTGTTAAGCCCATGTATTTCTTCAATAGGAGGTAAATTTTTAGCATCCTCAGCTTTAATACCTTTTTCCTTCATAGATTTCTTTCCCTCTTGCATATCTTCAGGACTGACATATAATATACCCCTCTTCTTTGTAGTGGGCTTAGGCGGTGGTTCAAGAAGGGTCCAATCATCAGAATTTTTCAATATGTTGTTCAATAATTCCTCAGCTTGTCCAATAGTTCGTTCCCTGAAAACACAACCAGCACAACTATCTAGGAAGTCCCTAGAAGCATCTGTTAGTCCATTATTGAAGATATCAAGTATTTCATTTTTCTTAAGAGGATGATCAAGCAAAGCATTAAGTAGCTGGCAAAGCCTCCCCCAAGCTTGTGGGAGACTCTCTTCTTTAGTTTGCATAAAGTTAAATATTTCCTATAAGGCAGCTTGTTTCTTATGAGCAAGAAAAAATTTGTCAGAGAAGTAATAAATCATATCTTGGGGACTATGCACACAACTAGGAGCAAGAGTATTGTACCAAGCTTTAGCATCACAGTTTAATGAGAACGGGAATAATTTGAGAATATAGTAATAGCGAGTTTTCTCATCATGAGTAAAAAGGGTGGCTATGTCATCTAACTTAGTGAGATGTGCCACAATAGTTTCAGTTTCATAACCATGTAAAGGATCAGATTCAACCAAAGTAATTAACTCTGGGTCGACAGAGAATTCATAATCCTTATCAGCAATAAAGATAGGTGATGTAGCAAACTTAGGATGATACTACATTCTAGCATTCAGAGATTTTTTTTTTATACTTGCAAAATAATTTATCTAGATCCTCTCTATCCTTACAAGCAAGAATATCTCTAGTTGTCTCCTCATTCATAACATAACCTTCTGGTACCTTAGGCAATTCATATCTAGGAAGGCTAGTTCTAGTAGGTGTTTCAGGAGTTTCAGTTTCAAGCTCATCATCAGATTCAACAACATCATGTTTTATTACTCTAGCAATTTGTTCATGAAGAAAGTCACCAAGTGGCACATCATTATCAAGCAAGGTACTAGCATCATCATAAGTATCATTCATAGCAGAAGTAGCATCACCAATAACTTGCGATATATCAGGATTAATAGCATGTGGTGGTGTTGCAAGTTTACTTATAACAGAAGGTGAATCTAAAGCAGAACTGGATGGCAGTTCCTTACCTCCCCTCGTCTTAGAGGGATAAATCTTAGTCTTAGCATCCTTTAGATTCGTCATACTGATAAATTGATAATAATCCCAAGTGACTCAACAAATATAGATATGCTCCCCGGCAACGGCTCCAGAAAAAGGTCTTGATAACCCACAAGTATAGGGGATCGCAATTTCGAGGGTAGAGTATTCAACCCAAATTTATAGATTCGACACAAGGGGGGCCAAAGAATATTTGCAAGTATTAGCAGCTGAGTTGTCAATTCAACCACACCTGGAGATTAATTATCTGCAGCAACGTGATCAGTAGCAAAGTAATATGATAGTTTTGATAGTTGTGACAGCAGCAATCGTAATGGTAACAGTGATAGCAGTATTTTTGTAGCAAGTGCAACAGTAACGATAGCAGCAGTAACTTAGCAAGAACAATATAAGATAAATTCGTAGGCACTGGATCGGTAATTTGTTGGATGATATTCATCATGTGATAGTCATAACCTAGGGCGATACGGCACTAGCTCCAGTTCATAAATATAATGTAGGCATGTATTCCGTAAATAGTCATACGTGCTTATGGAAAAAACTTGCATGACATCTTTTGTCCTACCCTCCCATGGCAGCGGGGTCCATACTGGAAACTAAGGGATATTAAGGCCTCCTTTTAATAGAGAACCGGAACAAAGCATTAACACACGATGAATACATGAACTCCTCAAACTACGATCATCACTAGGAGTGGTCCCGACTATTGTCACTCCGAGGTTGCCGGATCATAACACGTAGTAGGTGACTATAACTTGCAAGATCGGATCTAGAACATGGATATAATGGTGATAACATAAACGGTTCAGATCTGAATTCATGGCACCCGGGCCCAAAGTGACAAGCATTAAGCATGGCAAAGTCATAGCAACATCTATCTCAGAACATAGTGGATACTAGGGATCAAGCCCTAACAAAACTAACTCAATTACATGATGAATCTCATCCAACTCCTCACCGACCAGCGAGCATACAAAGTAATTACTCACTCCCGGTGGGGAGCATCATGGAATCGGTGATGGAGAAGGATTGGTGGTGATGAAGAACGAATATCCCCCTCTCCGGAGCCCCAAATGGACTCCAGATCTGGCCTCCAGATGAAGAACAGGAGGTGACGGCGGCTCCGTCTCGTGGAACGTGATAGTTCTTTCTCCTTGATTTTTTCCTGGAAAATAGGATTTTATAGCGTCGGTTTCAGGGTCTGCGGGGACAACCCACCTGGGCATGCCTGGGAGGGCAGGCGCGCCGTGGTGGGTTGTGCCCACCCAAGTGCCCCCCCCCCTCCGGTGGCTCTTGGCTCCAGAAATTCTCTTTTATTGTATAAAAAATCCTCGCAAAGTTTCGTTCCATTCCGAGAACTTTTATTTCTTCACAAAAACAACACCATGGTAGTTCCGCTGAAAACAACGACAGTCCAGGGTTAGTTTCATTCAAATCATGCAAATTAGAGTCCAAAACAAGAGGAAAAGCGTTAGGAAAACTAGATACGTTGGAGATGTATCACATGTCGCAAATCTTTTTTGTTGGGAAATCTCGAGGTTACATGGAGTGCCAAAGACAATTGTGTCGGACCGAGACGTCAAGTTCCTAAGCTACTTTTGGAAGACGCTATGCGCCAAGCTCGGCATCAAGCTACTATTCTCCACGGCCTATCAATCTCAAACCGATGGCCAAACGGAAGTCACCAATCGGACTCTATCCACTCTCCTACGCATGTTGATAAATAAGAACATCAAGGAGTGGGAGGAGGGCTTCCCCATCGCCGAGTACGCCTACAACCGCACAAGACACTCTACTACCGGCAAGTCCCCCTTCGAGGTTGTCTACGGCTTCAACCCTTCGTCGCCCTTGGACATCCTTCCTCTACCGCTACAAGAATGAGTGGACATGGATGCTAGTGCAAGAGCAAGCTATCTCAAGAAGATGCATGAAGAAACAAGGTCCACGATCTAGCGTCAAGTACACCGCCTCGCCACCAAGCTCAACATCAACAAGTCACCAATGGTGTTCCAACCGGGCGATCTCGTATGGTTACATCTCCACAAGGACCGCTTCCCGAAGGAGCACAAATCCAAGCTACTTCCGAGAGCCGATGGACCTTTCAAGGTGCTCGCACGCTACAATGACAACGCCTACAAGATCGACATTCCACGTGACAAGTACAACGTAAGCGACATCTTCAACATCAAGGACTTGTCCCAATACCATGGTGATGAAGATCACAATCTGCGGATGGATCTCTCCCAGGGGGGGAGATGATGCAGAGTGTCCCTCGACCATCCACATGGACACTCCGACACCACGACAAGCACGAAGAGGACCAATGACAAGACCACGTGCACGCGCCATCGAGACCGAGGTTAATTCTTTCCTCTTCGAGTGTCGTTCGGATTCACTTCAGAATTGGGTTCTAGCTCAAATGGAAATGTTGTGCATTCTTAGGTACCAAGAAGACGACTGTGACGAGGCTAGGATGGAGATCCAAGCACCCAAGGAGAAGGAGGAGGAGGGAGGCCACGAAATGCATGAAGGAACGAAGGCTCTGGACACTCCGGGCGCCCGTACCCCGCTGCCCCCGGGTGCCCGGGCCTTCGACCGCTCACCGGGCCGGCCCTCTGGTCACCCCGGGTACCCGGCCATAGCCTGGGCATCGCCCCAGCTCGCCCCGGGTGCCCGGCCTACTTCAGCTCCGAGGCCGTGGCCCTCTGGATGGTCCGGGAGCCCGGCCCCCCTGATGCATCTTCCTCTGGGTGCCCAGGCCACTTTACCCCGGGTGCCCGGACTCCTCCGTTATGCCTGCGTGCATTTTGGGTTAAAAAGACCCTTGTACCCCTTTTTTCTCTTATTTTGTCCCTAGCCTAAAAAAACTCTTCCCGTAGCTCATTCCTAGGGCCAACAAAGTATTTGATACACACTAGAGAGCTTTGCTCCTTGTATCCCCTCCCTTGGAGATCAAGACCCCTCTTTGGAAAGAATCCTTGTGGATTATAAAGGCCTCCTCTTGGAGAAGTTCAACATCAAGATCTCATCTCCTTGGAGTGGGAAGAACTCTACCCTGGTGATATTTTCCTTGAATTGTTCTTGTATACTTGTGGATCTCATGTATGCTACTCTAGTGGATGTGTTATTTGGGCTTGTTTGAGTGATTCTCTTCTTGTGTTCTTGTGTGTTCATCACTTTTCCCCCACCTCCAAGTGTGAAAAGATCTCATCTAGGGTTTCACCCTACAACAACGAGTATACACGACGAACAAGGGTGCAATGGAATCTCCATCAAAGAAGGTTACTTCCATCGCTGCATCACCAACTATGATTGCGCCACATGGAGTTTATGAGGCAACATCACTGACCACTCTTATTTCATGTGAGCGAGGACTACAAGGTAATAATGAAGGTACTGATTTGCTCACACACCTGTTTTAGATGATTATCTTGCTGTTTTGAGTTCACCATGTGATCAAACAACTAAAATATTCATTGTTTTGAGTGCACCTATTGTTGAGTATGATTTCACCATTGATTTGGGTGCTCCAACTGAATTAAAGGCTGGCCCATGTGACCTGATTGTTCGGTATGGTTTGGATCACATACAGTTGATTAAACATGATGAAGTATTGGCTAGAATTTCTCGTGCTAATTCTTTGTATTCTATCTTGATGGACGCCCCTATGCCTTTGTCACATGCAAGAAATAGAATAGCTGAAATCACATGGTCGTGTTCCATGAAAACTGTTTATGCGCCTAATCTTACCTTTAGCCTGTTTGGCGAGGACTGTGTAGACAATGATTTTTTGGTGCAATAGGATTTGCATTACATGTGATGAAGTTGCTAATTTCAAGCGGAAAAACAACTTTCAAATGCTTAACCATTTTGATATGCCCTCCAATATCGGTGCTAGATATATTCCAAACAACTCATTGCATGATTACTTATTTAAGTATGTTGACGCAAGCAATTTGGAAAGAATTCAATATTATTCCCCTATGATGGGATTGTTTAGTGATGAGCATTACAAATCCCATGATACGAATATATGCTTCACATATATGTGCAAACTAAGTTACAATTTGTTTCATCAGTATATTTCTTGTGATGATTCCTTAACTTTTGATCACACCAAATATGCTCACCACTCTTACATGGATATATTAATTGTGCAACACTTGAGAGGAGTTAAAACGGATGATATATACATACACCATGCATACACATTGTCTTCTTGGTTAGTCCATTTTCAGAATAAGCAACGCCGAGGATGACTTTGTTTTCAAGAAAGGGAGGATGATGTGGACATGGCCTTGATGTCTGCTAGAACTACGTCGGTATTTCCCCAAAGAGGAAGGCGTGATGCCGCACAACAACGGTAGGTATTTCCCTCAGTGATGAGACCAAAGTTATCGAACCCGTAGGAGAACCGAGCAACACTACGTAAACAACACCTGCACAAAAATAACAAATAGTCGCACCCCGACATGTTCAAGGGGTTGTCAATCCCTTTCGGGCAACGGCGCCAGAAATTGGCAAATGGACATGAGAAAGTTGTAATAGATTGAATAATTGGATCACAAATAGGATAAAGTGCAGCAAGAAATTTTTGTAATTTTGGTTTAATAGATCTGAAAATAAAAGCAAATAAAATAGATCGCAAAGGCATATATAATAAAGAAGAGACCCGGGGGCCGTAGATTTCACTAGTGGCTTCTCTCGAGAAAAATAACAAACGGTGGATGAACAAATTACTGTTGGGCAATTGATAAAACTTGTAATAATCATGATGATATCCAGGCAATGATCATTATATAGGCATCACGTCCAAGATTAGTAGACCGACTCCTGCCTGCATCTACTACTATTACACCACCATCGACTGCTATCCAGCATGCATCTAGTGTATTAAGTTCATGGAGAAATGGAGTAATGCAATAAGAACGATGACATGATGTAGACAAGATCTATTTATGTAGAAATAGACCCCATCTTGTTATCCTTAATAGCAACGATACATACGTGTCAGTTCCCCTTTTGTCACTGGGATCAAGCACCCTAAGATCGAGCCCATTACAAAGCACCACTTCCCATTGCAAGATAAATAGATCAAGTTGGCCAAACAAAACCCAAATATCATAGAAGAAATACGAGGCTATAAGCAATCATGCATATAAGAGATCAAAGAAGACTCAAATAACTTTCATGGATAAAAAGATAGATCTGATCATAAACTCAAAGTTCATCGGATCCCAACAAACACACCGCAAAAAGAGTTACATCATACGGATCTCCAGGAGACCATTGTATTAAGAATCAAAAGAGAGAGAGGAAGCCATCTAGCTACTAACTACGGACCCGTAGGTCTTCAAAGAACTGCTCATGCATCATCGGAGAGGCACCAATGGGCATGATGAACCCCTCCGTGATGGTGCCTAGATTGGATCTCGTGTTTCTGGAACTTGCGGCATCTGGAATTGATTTTCGTCGAATCCCCTAGTGTTTCTCGAATATTGGAGTATTTATAGAGTAAAGAGGCGGTGCGGGAGGCCACCGAGGTGGGCACAACCCACCAGGGGACGCCTGGGCCTCGAGGTGCGCCCTGGTGTCTTGTGCTCACCACGGGCTCCCTCTTAGGTACTTCTTTGGCTCACTGGATGTCTTCTGTTCCAAAAAAAAATCGACGAAAAGCTTCATTGTGTTTGGACTCCGTTTGATATTGATTTCCTGCGATATAAAAAACATGCAGAAAACAGCAACTGGCACTGGGCACTATGTCAATAGGTTAGTACTAAAAAATGATATAAAATGATTATGAAATGATTGTAAAACATCCAAGAATGATAATATAACAGCATGGAACAATAAAAAATTATAGATACGTTGGAGACGTATCAGCATCCCCAAGCTTAATTCATGCTCGTCCTCGAGTAGGTAAATGATAAAAACATAATTTTTTATGTGGAATGTTGCCTAACATGTTCATCACATATTCTTTTCTTTATAGCATGGACATTTGGACTTTTATATGGTTCAAAGCAATAGTCTAGTTTTGACATGATAATTTCAATACTCAAGCATATCAACAAGCAACCATATCTTTCAAAATATGAACGCTAAAATAAGTTATCCCTAGCCCATCATGCTCAATCATTGATCCATTCATGAAACACACTCGCATATTAGCTACACCCAATGCTCAAGTATGATCATAGTTCCCCTTAGTTGGTGCTCTATAAGAGAAGATGGAGACTCAAATAAAAATAAAAATTGCATAAAGTAAAAGAAAGGCCCTTCGCGGAGGGAAGTAGGGATTTGTAGAGGTGCCAGAGCTCAAAGCGAAAAAGATAGATAAAAACATTTTGAGAGGCATACTATTGCCACCAACGAAAACGACTTAGAGTTCCCAACACTTTCCATGCTAGATATATCATAGGCGGTTCCCAAACAGAAAATAAAGTTTATCCATTTTTGCACCATACTTTCACTTTCCATGGCTAGCCGTATCCACGGGTGCCTTCCATACCAATACTTTCCAAGGAATTTATTATTTGACAACATAAATTAAATTCATTTTTCATTTTGGGACTGGGCATTCCTAATACCTTTACCTTACTCTCATGCAATGACAAGTAAATAAACACTCATCGTGAGAATAACACATCTAGCATGGAAAATATCGCCCACCCCTCACTGCCTCATGAGCGGTACGAGCACACAAAAGAGAAATTTATTTTGAAAATTAGAGATGGCACATACAAATTTGCTTAGAACGGAAAAAGAATACCGCATATAGGTAGGTATAGTGGACTCATATGGCAAAACTAGTTTAAAGGATTTTGGATGCACAAGTAGTGATCATACTTAGTGCAAAATGAAGGCTAGCAAAAAATTGAGAAGCGACCAACCAAGAAACAAAAAATCTCATAAGCGAGCATTAAGCATAATTAACACCGAATAATGCACCAAAAGTAGGATGTAATTTCATTGCATAACTATTGACTTTCGTGCTTGCATAGGGAATCACAGACCTTAACACCAATATTCTTACTAAAGCACAATTACTCATCAACATAACCCACATATCACATCATCATATCTCAAAACTATTACAAGGAATCAAGTTTATTTTGTCCAATGATCTTCAGGAAAGTTTTTATTATATCCTTCTTGGATATCTATCACTTTGGGACTAATTTTCATGTGTTGCTTTTGATAAGCTCAAACAAATATAAGTGAAGATCATGAGCATAATATTTCTTTCTCTCAAATTAATTTAAGTGAAGCAAGAGAGAATTTCTTAAAAAATTTACTAACTCTCAAATAAATCTAAGTGAAGCATGAGAGCATTTCTTCAAAAATAACAAAGCACACCATGCTCAAAAGGATATAAGTGAAGCTCTAGAACAATTCCATAGCTCAAAAAGATTTAAGTGAAGCAGAGAGCAATTCTAACAAGTCATGGCATAATTTTGGCTCTCTCAAATAGGTCTGTCCAGCAAGGATTCAAGACTTAAAACACAAAGAAAAACAAGCAAAGACTCATATCATACAAGACGCTCCAAGCAAAACTCATAGTATGTGACGAATAAAAATATAGTTCTGAGTAAAATACCGATGGTCGTTAGAAGAAAGAGGGGATGCTACTCGGGCATCCCCAAGCTTAGTTGCTTGCTTCTCTTGGGATAATAGCTTGGGATGCCATGGGCATCCCCAAGCTTAGGCTCTTCTTACTCCTTATTCCTTCATCCATCATAATATCACCCAAAACTTGAAAATTCAATCACACAAAACTCAACAAAACCTTCGTGAGATCCGTTAGTATAAGAAAGCAAATCACTACTATAAGTACTGTAGCAAACCCATTCACATTTTTATTTTGCATTATATCTACTGTATTCCAACTTTTCTATGGCAAAAACTCTTCAAAGTAAACCATAGAATCATCAAAACAAGCACACAACGCAAAGAAAATAGAATCTTTCAAAAACAGAACAATCTGTAGCAATCTGGATATTTCGAATATTTTTGAAACTCCAAAAATTCTGAAAAATTAGGAACACGTGAACAATTTGTATATTAATCTTCTGCAAAAAGAATTGGTATTTTATCACGCTCCTATTAAAAATGATAATTATTTTCGTGAGCGCAAAAGTTTCTGTTTTCAGCAAGATCAAATCAACTATCACCCAACATAATCCTAAAGGCTTTGCTTGGCACAAAAACTAATTAAAACACAATCATAACAGTAGCATAATTGTGCAAACACTCAAGAACAGAAAGCAAAAGGCAAAAATAAATTGTATTCATTGGGTTGCCTCCCAACAAGCGCTATCGTTTTACGCCCCTAGCCAGGCATAAAGCAAGGATCTACGTTTTGTTATCCTTCTCCTTGATTTCATTAGAGGTATTTTTGTCAAGAGGTTTTGCAAAGACAACTTAAAATATATTATCCATGGAAACCTTAGCACTATCAAGTTGCTTATCATCATAACCCCTTTGATTTCCGGCAACAATCCAAGAATAATGTTCATTAACATTAGTAAAAACTTGTTGGATTATATCTAAAATAGGGACTTCCTTTTTAAGATTGTCATAAAAGATTTGATTATCCCCAAGCAAATGTCTTAACGCATACTCACTATTATAAAGAATTTCATCTATCATCGGTTTTTCACGATTCATACCATAAAAATCAAAGATTTCCCTAGCTTCCCGTATTATGTAGTCAAACTCATTCATAAGAACAAGAGTGGCCAACTTTTTAGCCTTGGGATTCTTTATAACGGGTAGCTCAAAAAACAATCTTTGCAAGGTAGGATGAGTACGGATAAATTTATTTTCAAGCTTCAGAGCTAGTGCTGAAATAGCGTCCGCATAAGATTTAGTCCTCTTAAGTAAGGAACATCATCAAGACTTAAATTTCCAACACAATTGAAAAAAATCTTGGATACGTTCTTTTCCTATAAAATTCCCTTGCCCCAAAACAAAAGTTTTAGCATCCAAATTGCCAGATCGTCCAATTTTAGGAGTTAGGCCATCATCTGTTTCTGCCATACCAAAATCACTCATGATTGCAAGCAAGAAGATAGATTTGACGAGAAAACGGCGAACAAAAAAGAGCGCGAATAAAACGGAATTTTTTTTGTGAAGTGGGGGAGAGGAACGAGAGGCAAATGGAAAATAATGTAAATTGCAAGGAGATGAGATTTGTGAGTAGGAACCTGGTAGATGTTGATGATGTCTCCCCGGCAACGGCGCCAGAAATTCCTTTTGATGTCTGCTAGAACTACGTTGGTATTTCCCCAAAGAGGAAGGGACGATGCAACACAGCAACGGTAGGTATTTCCCTTAGTGATGAGACCAAGGTTATCAAACCAGTAGGAGAACTAAGCAACACTACGTAAACAGCACCTGCACACAAATAACAAATACTCGCATCCCGACGTGTTAAAGGGGTTGTCAATCCCTTTCGGGCGACGGCGCCAGAAATTGGCAAATGGGCGTGAGAAAGTTGTAATAGATTGAATAATTGGATCGCAAATAGGATAAAGTGCAGCAATGTATTTTTGTATTTTTGGTTTAATAGATCTGAAAATAAAAGCTAATAAAATAGATCGCAAAGGCAAATATATTAAAGAAGAGACCGGGGGCCGTAGATTTCACTAGTGGCTTCTCTCGAGAAAAATAGCAAACGATGGGTGAACAAATTACTGTTGGGCAATTGGTAGAACTTCAAATAATCATGACGATATCCAGGCAATGATCATTATATAGGCATCACGTCCAAGATTAGTAGACCGACTCCTGCTTGCATCTACTATTATTACTCCACACATAGACTGCTATCCAACATGCATCTAGTGTATTAAGTTCATGGAGAAATGGAGTAATGCAATAAGAATGATGACATGATGTAGACAAGATCTATTTATGTAGAAATAGACCCCATATTGTTATCCTTAATAGCAGCGATACATACGTGTCGGTTCCCCTTCTGTCAATGGGATCAAGCACCATAAGATCGAACCCATTACAAAGCACCTCTTCCCATTGCAGGATATATAGATAAAGTTGGCCAAACAAAACCCAAATATTGGAGAACAAATACGAGGCTATGAGCAATCATGCATATAAGAGATCAAAGAAGACTCAAATAACTTTCAGGGATAAAAGGATAGATCTGATCATAAACTCAATGTTCACCGGATCCCAACAAACACACCGCAAAAGGAGTTTAATCATATGGATCTCCAAGAGACCATTGTATTGAGAATCAGAAGAGAGAGATGAAGCCATCTAGCTACTAACTACGGACCCGTAGGTCTACAAAGAACTACTCACGCATCATCGAAGAGGCACAAATGGGCGTGATGAGCCCCTCCGTGATGGTGTCTAGATTGGATCTGGTGTTTCTGGAACTTGCGGTGGCTGGAATTGATTTTCGTCGACTCCCCTAGGGTTTCTGGAATATTGGGTTACTTATATAGCAAAGAGGCGGTGCGGGAGGCCACCGTGGTGGGCACAACCCACCAGGGCGCGCCCTGGTTTCTTGTGCTCACCACGGGCTCCCTCTTTGGTACTTGCACAACCCACTGGATGTCTTCTGGTCCAAAAAAATCCACAAAAAGTTTCGTTGCGTTTGGACTCCGTTTGATATTGATTTCCTGCGATGTAAAAAACATGCAGAAAACAGCAAGTGGCACTGGGCACTATGTCAATAGGTTAGTACCAAAAAATGATATAAAATGACTATAAAATGATTGTAAAACATCCAAGAATGATAATATAACAGCATGGAACAATAAAAAATTATAGATACGTTGGAGACGTATCAGGCCTATATAGATATGACCAACTTTTCATCTAGTCCGTGTGCTCAGTTTTTCATCCGCAAGTTCAGATTGCAGTTCACTTTTGTTCTTGCCGGTTCTTCGGTTGCTTGCAGGAACTCGAACCCCATTGTTCAGGTTGATCGTGCCTACGGCAAGGTCGATAACCACCGGAGATTGGTTTAGCGATTGTCGAGGCGTATCGTCGGGTACGGTATAGTCGGATTGTTAAGGCCAAAATCCACCAAATCGATAATTATACCCACTCTCATCGAGAGATCGGGCCGCCGTCACATCTATAGCATGGTATTGACTGTAAAAAAAACTAGCTAGAGGTTACCCTTTTGGGGACCTCCAGAAAATATGCTCATTCTTGCAAAGGCCGTGAACCCCAAAATTGACTACTCATCAATTTTGGGTGCCATACTTTTGTTTCACCTTGCACACCAAGTAAATTGTGCAAAAGGAGATGGTAATCGCCTTGTTATTTTCCGTGTTCTTCTGAGTGTAGAGATGGTAATAGCCCTTGGAGGCCGACCCCCCTTGCCATGTGCCCCTTCTCTCTTCTTGTCTATATTGATTCTAGCCGGTACGCTGCTAGGCTTCCGTTCCCTCTAGTTCTCCCTATTGCACTTCATGATGGTTTCATGGAGTGGTGCAACACCACTAGATCGGTGCGTGTGGATACCTCAAAGATTTTGTCTACTTGGACACTAGATCGGTAGATCATCCTAGAGAAATTCTCGCGGTTAGGATGTATAACCAAGCTACGAGAATTAGCGAGTTTCACCAACTCTTCTTCTTCTTCCGCTGCGTTGATCGTTACTTATACCTCCATAGTCACTACAAAATCTGATCTATTTTGCGACATTTCACTTGTGTCACATAAAACCGTTTTTCGTCACGGAAGATGTACTGGTGATGTTTTCTAGCCGTCACCTCCACCATCACCGAAGCGCCGTCATAGAAAATAAAATCTTGACAGTACCACTTCCTCCATCGCGCAAGATTGTATCTTAGGTGACGAACCCAAAAATGTCAATAATGTCCGTTTTCAGTGATGGCCCAGAATGTCACCTATGACAGGCCAATCTGTCACCTAAGATTGTTTTGATGACGATAACCCGTCACCAGTGATCGGTCCACGGGTTTGACCGGTCAAAGATTCTGACAAGTGGGGCCAACAGTTGCTGACGTGGATGCTTCCATGTGGGTCCGCCGTGGGTTTTATCATCGACGGTCCCGTCAGTAATAAGACGTGCATCAGTTTTGACCGGTCAAAGCTGCTGATATATGGGCCAAAAAGATGACGACGTGGTGGCTTACATGTGGGACCAGGCAATGTGTCGTTTGACCGATCAAAGATTCTGACATGTGGGCCCATTGTGGGGCACACGTGGATGCTGCCAAGCAGGTCCATTCGTGGGTGGCGTGACTTCTTACATGTGGGTCCATACCATTGTGACAACGTCCATAACCGTCATAGTATGTACGTGCGGTCAATTTGTTTTATATATTGTAAATGGCGGGAATATTTGATACAAAATTATTTTTTCCAAGAATTTTAATATGAATTTATGCAAAATTTGAATTTCAATGCAAAATTAGCCCTCGCAGCAGTGACTACATCGCGAACATAACAATTGGCTCCCACACTGTCTGAGATTTTACAATAGGCAACCATAGCACAGAGTCGCAAAATAAAATTAGACACTTGGACACCGTTTCATCACCTTCAAACAATGCACCAGTATGATGACTGTGTTTTTCAGCTGTGGGCAATGAATTATTGTGACAGCAGTCTGATGATGTATCAAAGAGCTCCCTCAATATATCGAAGAGTCTTTTGGAGAGCAAAAGTTTTCTCTTCGTTGCCTTTGTGGACGACTTCATGTTATTTGGTGTAGACTTTAACTTTTCTCTTTGTTTCCTTTGTGGATGACTTCAAGTGAAGTGAAGTTTCTGAAACATCATGTCGATCAATATAGTACAACAAAAGCATTCGAGCGGTCTTATTATTACAAACTCATGTTACAAGATCATAAACAAGCTCCAACCAGAATATCTTACCAAGGATCTAGTGTCAAGCTAAAAGTAACTGGCTTGGAATCTCCTGGAGAAAAACTAGCAGAGGTTCCAAACACCTTCAAATATTTGAACGGTCGAGAGCATGATTTGGAATCAGACAAAAACACGGTGCTAGAAAGTATGAGGTGAAAGCAGAGCAGTGATCCTAAACAGAAAATGTGACTCCCTTTTTGCAAGATTTGAACAAACTCAAAAGTATCGAGAAAATCCGAGTGCTCGGAAGTACTGTAGTAGAGAGAGTAGCTGTAATAAAGAGATTGTGTAGAAAAGGCCTAACCCACAACTTGAAATTATCGGATGAAAAACCACGGTTCTACCCAAACCTATATTGTAACTGCATAGATAATCAAACAAAGTATGACTCGAAAGCATCGGTTGAAATGTTTTGCTCAGAGATGTCGGAGCTAACAAAGAAACGTTTAACTCTATAAGGTCAGTTTTCTTTTGAGGAATAACCGGGGAAGAGTTCTCCCAACTGAATATATTGATTTGGCTGATCCAGTTTAAAGGAAAACCAAATCAGAAACCTAAACAAGTTGGCCTCATTATAAGGAAACCGGGCTGAAAATGACACAACCCAAGGGGCAATACAACATGTCGAAGCAAGAACAAGGAAAACACAAAAACACCCCATACATAGTTACGACACAATGCAAGGGTCAACAACCTAGGTAAATAGGTGGTTGGGTGGAGTAGCACAAATTTTGCTGCAAGCACGTAAAAGGCAACACTAGCAAGACAATACCAGGGCAAACTCAGAGGTCCCCGAGAGAGCACGCCAACATAGCAACGTCGAAACCACTAATATAGGATAACACAGGGTTCCACCACCAGGGAGTTGCATCCCTGCTAGTTGTGAACCATCCAATACCCAACATTAGGGTGGTCTTGCTAGTGGCGAGGTGAGAACAATGAAGAGGAAGACTCTGGCTCAGCGAGCATGTACAGTGAGAATGCCAATTCGCCACCTCAAGGGGTTGGTGGGAAGTAGCGGAGGAATGACATGCTCGTGGAGGGGCCTCGGAAGAAAATATCTTTACGAGGGCTGGTCCTAGTCCATGGTGGAGCGTAAATAGAGGACATACAGAACCACAAGTTGGCGAGAGTAAAGCACCCAAGCAAAGGGCGAATAGAGTGTTGTAAGAAGCTCACATGACGAGAAGAAGAGATCACCGAGTTGTAGAGAGAGAGAGAGAGAGAGAGAGAGAGAGAGAGAGAGTTCATCATGACAGGTAGCAATAGGCAACACTGCGGCATCAAAGACACCGCCTTCGAACCCCGAGAGAACACCATCAAACACAAACAGAAAGACATGGTAGGGATGATCGCTCTACAACACGAAGCAGTGCTTCTGCCAGGCACAACACACACCACTGTCGACCCCAACCCGAACATGACCACAGAACACACCTCCTCCAACCACACGTGTAGCAACGGTAGACATCGTTTAGGTCTCTAAGATGACGCCTCCAAAGAGGAAGTGATGTCATGGACACATCACTGTCATCTGATCCGATCAGATGTCAAGGACACCCCTCCGAGGAAGTGATTAAACACAGTTATTTATGAAGACAGTAACCCTAAGTGCCAGGTAATAGGGGAGTAGGATCTTCGAAGGTACTCTGGCTTGCCCATCGGAAAACGCGAGTAAAGTAGAGCAAAAGGAGCTAAAACTAGAAGAAGAAGAAGAAAAAGAGAAATGCATGGAAATCTCCCACAACACCCCTCTTCCTCCTGCTATAAAATCCCCTACCTCCAACCTCACGACACAGCGGCGCCGCTCTCCGTTCTCTGTTCGATTGGCTCCTCGTCCTCGGCCGATCGCAAGAAGCAACATGGTACGGCACTCTCGAATCAGAATAACACTGCTATATGACGATTTTGCTGCTGTTCGTGCATCGCGATGTAGTGATCGGGTTGGTCTCGGTGTTATTGTAACGGTACGTGGGCGTGCGCAGGTTTCTACCGGCGGCTTTGACGACAATGGCGGCTGCGAAGGTCTGGTGGTGGATTTCAAGGGCAGGCCGGTGGACAAGTCCCGCGTCGGCGGATGGTTCGGAGCCGGCCTCATCCTAGGTACGTAGTACGTATATACTAGTCGGAGAGCAGTGATCCCGTTGAAGTTGCAGCGATGCAATGTTTTTGCTCATCTTTATGTGGTTTTTGCCGTCTCAGTCACGGAGCTGGCGGAGCGGGTGTGCGTGATGGGCATCTCGATGAACCTGGTGACGTACCTCACCGGCGACATGCACCTCTCCAGCGCCAAGTCGGCCAACATCGTCACCAACTTCATGGGCACGCTCAACCTCCTCGCCCTCCTCGGCGGCTTCATCGCCGACGCCAAGTTCGGCCGCTACCGCACCATCGCCGTCTCGGCAACCATCACCGCCGTCGTAAGCAGCACACCAACATAGCCGCTATCATTCCGCATGTATGTATGCACGTACGTGGCGCGCGTATCTGATATTGCAAATGCATTATTGCACTGCTGCTCCATCGATTCTTTCAGGGCGTGAGCCTGCTGGCGGCAAGCACGGCGGTCCCAGGGATGCGCCCCCCACGGTGCGCCGCGGCGGCTGGCGGCGAGGCTCGGTCCCGCGCGGCCGGGTGCGTGCCGGCGAGCGGCGGGCAGCTCGGGATGCTGTACGCGGCGCTGTACACGATCGCGGCCGGCGGGGGCGGGCTGAAGGCGAACGTGTCCGGGTTCGGGACGGACCAGTTCGACGGGCGCGACCCGCGGGAGGAGCGGGCCATGCTCTACTTCTTCAACCGCTTCTACTTCTGCATCAGCCTCGGCTCGCTCTTCGCGGTCACCGTGCTGGTGTACGTGCAGGACAACCTCGGACGCGCCTGGGGGTACGGCGTGGCGGCCGCCGCAATGGCCGCTGCGGTGGCGGTGTTTGCCGCCGGCGCGCCGCGGTACCGGTACCACAGGCCGCAGGGGAGCCCGCTCGCGGTGATCGGCCGCGTGCTGTGGGGCGCGTGGCGGAACCGGAGGATGCCGTGCCCGGCTGATGCTAGCGAGCTCCACGGCTTCCGCGAGGCCAAGGTGCCACATACGGACAGGCTTAGGTATTCCTCCTTCTTTGGCCTGGCTGTGTCCCTTTGTGTGGAGTATTTGCGCTACTATAACTCAGGCGTCATTTGGTTTTCTTCAACTTTTTTTTGAGAGAGAGTTAGTTTTCTTCAACTTAGCTTAAGTATCTTTCGGATTTTTGGAGTAGTAATAAGTCCATTGGCAAACGAGAGTAGTAGGCTAGCTGTTAGCAAATTACCAAATTCACATAGTCACGTACTACACTTCTATGCATGAGACGTGCTCTGGTTTTGGATTACTGGATGAAATGTGACAGAGGATTTGATGCACGTAGCTATTCATGTAAGGCGCCTAAAAATACAGATTCCGAGATAAACGGAACGAACACTACCCCTGCCAAAACGATCTGCCGACGCGCCGCCATGTGTCTTGCATATACATTGTAAACCTTGGCTGGAATAAACGGGAACCAACATGGCATGTACTGTACGTACCAGGAACCAATCCAAGAAACTGGTGCATTTTTTGCGTGAAATTTTTCTTTGAAGCATTTTTTAAGCAACCATGCAGAACTACCTACGTGCAGACAGGACGCATCTTAGCGTGACACGCCCTTTGTCCAAAAGCCAAAACCAGTTAACTACTTTACGACGTGCCAGATCGGTCGGATGAGGGTGATGCTCCGGCGTGATATTACATCTTGGACAAATGGCGTCCAAAAGGTCAGGATCATGTGCCACACAAACGCAACAAAGCCATGCAGAACTTTTGCTTGCAGCCAGGCATTTGGAGATGGACACCGAAGGAGCTAGGCCAACATGCCATGCAAATCCACCTCCACGAACGGCTCCACTAGTGACATTTTGGGGGCCAATCTCCGAGGCATTTCTAGAGCACTGCGGAGCATGTTGCAGGACACTGAAACTTGCCGGCATGGTGCAATGCATGCACGCTGCCCGTGTCTTGCAGATCGTGGACAAAAGGAGCCATAGGTCGAGTTGCGTGGTGAAATGATCTGCATTATTGCACATGCTATCGAGCCAGGATATACGCAAGTTCGCGGTGACAAACTGTGGGCCGTTCTTTTTCTCTGTATGAGCAGGTGTCTGGACAAAGCGGCCATCGCGGAGGCCGATCTGGCGACGGCGGTGACGGTGACGGAGGTGGAGGAGGTGAAGATGGTGGTGAAGCTTCTCCCCATGTGGTCCACGTGCATACTCTTCTGGACCATCTACTCCCAGATGACCACCTTCTCCATCCAGCAGGCCGAGCAGATGGACCGCCGGGCCGGCGGCCGCTTCGTCGTCCCGGCGGGCTCGCTCTCCGTCTTCCTCTTCCTCTCCGTCCTGCTCTTCACCGCGCTCAACGAGCGCCTCCTGGTCCCTCTGGCGGCCCGCCTGACGCGGCGCCCGCAGGGCCTGACCTCCCTCCAGCGTGTGGCCGCGGGGCTCGTCCTCGCCACGCTCGGCATGGCCGTCTCCGCGCTCGTCGAGAAGAAACGCAGGGACGCCTCGGACGGCAGCGGCGGCGACGCCGTGAGCGCGCTCTGGCTGGTGCCGCAGTTCTTCCTGGTGGGCGCCGGCGAGGCGTTCGCGTACGTGGGGCAGCTGGAGTTCTTCATCCGGGAGGCCCCCGAGCGGATGAAGTCCATGAGCACGGGCCTGTTCCTGGCGACGCTGGCCATGGGGTTCTTCCTGAGCAGCCTTCTCGTGCTCGGCGTCGACGCCGTCACGCGGGGCGCGTGGATACGTGGCCACCTGGACGACGGGAGGCTGGACCTCTTCTACTGGATGCTCGCGGTGCTCGGACTGGCCAACTTCGCGGTGTTCTTGGTGTTCGCTAGCCGGCACCAGTACAAACGCACCAGACCGGACGCGGCGACCGCGGAGCTGCCTTGAGGCTTGAGAGGCCAAGCAGCGGATGGAGGAGGACGTTGTCGAGGAGACCGTGAAAGTGAAAGAGATGGACGTGTAGGGTGGATCGAATAGGTAGGAATCGTCTGCTACAGTGCTACTGCTATTTGGCAGCGTTGGGGTTTGCGGCGTACGTACACTGCTGTTTGTGTCTCTGACTTTTTCTGCTTTGAGTTTAACAAAAAAAATATGGGTGCGTCTAGTGCTCAGTGGACTCGCAGCTAGCGTCCGTTGCCATCGTGTTCACTCGCTTGCTTGTGTGTTTGCATTTTTTTTCAAATGACATGTAACCTTATTCAAACTTGACAAAAAATTATAAGAACAATGCTTCGGATCATAGATTAGAGAAATTACAAATAACTTCCACAACAAAGACTTATAATGAAATTTATAAGAAGCGTCAACTCTGTGATACTCAGAGACATCTGCTGGTATGTATTAAGAGCTGTAATGTAGGAGTATTAAACTTTGCAACACTAAATAATGTGAAGGATTCAAGTTTCTTTTTGAGTGGAGTGTGAAGGATTCAACTTTTTTTTTTGAGGGAGTGAAGGATTCAACTTTGTTTTTGAGAAGATTGTGAAGGATTCAACTAAGAGAATCCCATTGTTGGATTTGGCGGGGCTTGACTTGGGCCAGGGAGGCCAGGCCGGAGGGCAGCAGCAAGACGTGGAGATGACCTGTCAAGACGACGAACACGAGGAAAGCATGCCGGATACTTCCATAGATACCGCGACTTGGGACATGCTGGGAGCAAAGGAGGATGAGATGCCGGTGGACATGGCCATGCCGGACGCGGGTCTGATCGCGGCCTCGGAGGCGGCTGCTTCTGAGCATGTAGGTAGCACTCCCACTGCTCGTTCCTTGGAGAAATCTTTTGATCAATATGGCTCCAACCTCAAGGCCCTCCCTGTTCCTCCTGCCTCTGCTGGTTTGCCTCTGTTTGTGGCTCCCTCGGCTTCGGCCTCGCCCGGGATGCGAGGCTCTGACTCGGGCTGTGTGCTCAATGAGCCCCCAATTTGCTCGCCTCAGTCGGGTCGTCGCTCCTCCGGTGGGTCGGGGCGCCCCCCCCCCCCAAGAAGACGGCGGGTCGTAAGCCGGCGTCCAACCCCGCGGTGATGGCGCTCCCATCTCCGGCGGGCCCTGCGTCGGGCTTGCTGCAGGCGGCTCTTAGTGCGGTGGGTAGCGCGGCCAAGGCGCGGCGCTCCAAGGCGACTCCAGCTCCCCAACGGGCTCCCAGTGCGTGATCCAAGGCGGCGTTGGGCGATCTCTCGTCTCTGGAAAGTGCTCAACTGCGGCTCGCTGACAAGAATCTGGAATCTTCAGGTAACGCCTCACCCTCCTTCAAAATTCTTAATGCTTTCTCGGATCCTCAGCTTGCGTCGATTCTTTCCGATAGCGGTGTAGAGGTTGGTCCGGAGGGGGGAGGGGGAGATTTTGTCTTTGATTCATGCGCGCGAGGAAGCTCAAGTAGCTCTGGCTGCGGCTGCGGCGTTGGCCAAGGCTAATGCCGTGGTTTCGGGGGTTAATCAGCCTCAGGAGGCAGTTGGGGCTGCCCCTGGAGGCTTAGATACCCTAAGGATCGAGGGGGCTGCGGAAGCCAGGGAGGCTGACGCTGCTCCTTCCACCAGCCGTGCCCCGGCCAAAAAAAGAGTGGCAAAAGCGGTAACCTCTCGGGGAGTCCGCTTAAGAAACCGTATCATCTAATGCGGTACCTATTTTGGAACATCAGGGGATGTGGGCACGCTGGTCGTCACTCCCAATTAGGGAGTACATGGCGCGTGAAAGAATAGACGTTGTAGCGCTTCAGGAAACGATCAACTCCGATTTTACCTTTCGAGACCTCGCGGCCTACGACCCTCTCCAGCGCTTTTCTTGGAACTGGGTGCCTTCGTCCGGCCACTCTAGTGGCTTACTATTGGGTTATAATAATGATATTTGCGATGTTGTTTCTTGGGAGCTTGGTACGTTTTTCATATCTGTACGACTCAGCACTGCATCTCGTTAGCTTCGTGGGCCATAGCTTGTGTCTATGGCCCAGCAGATCACTTTAGGTCGGCCGATTTCTTGGGGGAAATCCAAGCTTTGGTGGGGGCCAAGCAAGCCGTCAACATTCCCATCATCCTGGGGGCGATTTCAATCTCATTCGGTCAGGCGCAGACAAGAACAATAGTAATATCGACTGGCATCGGGTGACGATGTTCAATAATGCTGTTGCCGCTATGGCACTTAGGGAAGTGGCCAGGACCGGCGCCAGGTTTACCTGGACTAACAAGCAGTTATCTCCGGTTCGTAGTGTGCTAGATAGGGTGTTTATCACGGCGGATTGGGAAGTTCTCTTCCCGTTATGTACACTGATGGCTGAAACGCGCATAGGTTCCGACCAAGTCCCGCTCATCCTAGCCTCCGGGGAAGACAGGATCAAACGTAGCCCCCGTTTCTTCTTCGAAACTAGTTGGCTAGAGGTCGAGGGTTTTATCCCGTTAGTGTCCGGACGTTGGGAGTTGGCGATCTCCTCGGTTGGTTGGCAGCGTGGCCCTATGGATTATTGGATCACAGCGGCTGGTTCGCTGCGTTCCTTCCTCCGCGGATGGGGTGCCAACCACGGGAGCGAGGCCAAAAGATCTAGGGAAGCTCTGTTAGAGGAAATTAAACAACTGGATATTCTGGCCGACGCGGGTGCGTTTACGGAAGCGGATTGGGCCAACCGTTACGCCCTCGAAAACCAAGTGGTCTCTATTCTTAGGGAAGAAGAGTACTGGCGTCATCAGAGCAGTGTCAAGTGGGTCACGAAGGGCGACGCGATTACGGGCTATTTTCACACCTACGCTAATGGCCGTAAACGCAAGTGCATGATCCTTAGGCTCCAATCTGAGCAAGGGGTGCTAGTCCGCCAAGACGAGATCTCCGACCACATCTACGACTTCTTCCTCGGCCTGTTGGGAACAGCCGAGGAGAAACCGTTGCGTCTCTGTTCTGACCTGTGGGGGCAGGAAGATCGCGTTTCGCAGGCCGAAAATGATGTGCTGACCCGCTCCTTCTCCACGGAGGAGATCGACCAAGCCCTCGGCTCTATGAAGTCGGATACGGCTCCCGGTCCAGATGGCTGGCCGGTGCCTTTTTTCAAGAGGTTTTGGCCTTTGTTGAAGGGGCTGTTCTACGACATTATCAACGGTTTTGCGCTAGGCTTGGTAGATATTTCACAGCTGAACTTCGGTGTGATTAGTTTCATACCAAAGGTCAAAGGGGCCGACTCGATCAAGCAATACCGTCTAATAACCCTAATCAATGTGCCCTTCAAAATCTGTGCTAAGGCTTACTCAACTAGGCTTGCCCCCGTAGCTCAGCGCGTGATTAACAGAAGCCAAACGACCTTTCTCAAAGGGCGCAACATTCTTGACGGTCCGATTGTCCTGCAAGAAATTATCCACGAGCTCAAGCGTACTAAGCAGCGGGCCGTGATTCTCAAACTAGACTTTGAGAAGGCTTATGATCGAGTGAACTGGGATTTCATTCGAGAGGTCCTGATTCGAAAGGGATTTGAATCAGGTTTCATCCACCGCATCATGCAACTGGTCTCGGGGGGCCAGACGGCGGTGTCCATTAACGGAGAAGCAGGGAACTTCTTCCGCAAAAAGCGTGGTTTAAGGCAAGGAGACCCCATTTCTCCCTTGATGTTTAACCTGGTTGCAGACGCCCTCTCTGCTATGATCGACAAGGCCAAGGGTGCCGGGCATATTCGCGATGTGATTACACTACAAAAAAATACACTTCCGTGATGATACGTGTTTGTCATAGTAGGTCACGTTTTCTGTCATGCATGTACATCCATGATGATTTTATGACAGAATCAAGATAGTCATACCTGTGCTGTCGTAGAAGTGTTCCATGACATTACCAAAATTATCATCACGGAAGTGTCCACTTCCATGATGATAAATTGCGCGTCATAGAAGTGCTTTCGTCAAGGATGACCGACACGTGCCATCCACCGTAACGGAACGCCGTTAAGCTATCGGGTCCGGTTTTGGATTCGATAACCCGTTAACAGCCCGGACCAATGGGGATTTTCCACGTGTAAAATTCTCATTGGCCGACGGAACCACGTGTCAGCTCCTCGTTGGGACAGATGTCATCCACTCATTGGACAGGAGGCGCCTATGATACGTCGACATGTGGCACGGCCCAATAGAGGCCCATTCCGGTGAAAAGGCCGACCCAGCTAAAGGCCCACCATGTTTTTTCAGACACTAGTGGGCTGGCCCGTTAACAGCCTGCCATGTTTTGGGTCAAATTGAGGCCCATATCAGATCAGGCCCGTTCACAGCCTGCCGAGTTTTGGGCCAAATTACGGCCCATATCGGATTAGGCCCGTTAACAGGCCACTGTACCTTTGGGCCCATTCTATGACAGGTGTGTATTTCAGCCTGTTAAATGCCCGTTTACCAGTTCGGCCCGATAATAGTTTCGGCCTGTTAGCGGCCCGTGGAGTATCTGGGACGTTGTCGGCCCGGTTTAACTTTAGGCCATTTAACGACCCACGCAGAAACTGGGCTATTTCTTGTCCGAAGTAACTTTAGGCCTCTTAATGGCCCGTAGTCTTCGTGGATAAATTTTAGCCCAACTGGCCTATCGGCCTGTTAATGGCCCGTGTAACAGTTGGGCCTAATTACGGCCCGCGTTGAATCCGGCCTGCTTACAGCCCATCTGATAATGGCCCGTGACACTTTTGGGCCTATGGCCCGCGTGGATACCGGCCTGCTTAAAGCCCATAATTTTATTGGGCCAAACAGGCCTGAGATATATTTTGGCCTGTTAACTGCTCGTCCTATTTGGGCCCAACATGGGCCTTAGGCAGTTTCGGCCTGTATTGGCCCGTGAATTTTTCGGCTCAACGCTAGCCCAATCTAGGTTTTAGCGTGTTAAAAGCCCATGGTATTCTCTGGCCCAACTGGCCAGAACTTTACTCGGCATGTTAAAGGCGGGAAACTACTATAGGTTTAGACCTGCTAATGGCCCAAGATGATTATAGGCCCACGTTTTGGCCCGTATGAGTAACGGGCCGGCCTGAAGACCGACAACACTGAGATCAACTGAACCTTCCGGCCTAAATTACAGCATACCGACCAAACAATAAACCTAGACTATACAATAAAGAAATTACGGCATATTACATCCACTGGGAATCAAAGTTCGCTACCGGTGATAATAAAGCGCAACATGACCGTGGATTACATACACCGGGCATCAAAGGTCGCCACCAGTGCATATAAACGCGCCAACAAAAGAATATACAAAACTGAGAGCACTTCAGAAGGCACTAGGCCTGGCAAGGTCGGGCCCCGCAAGCAGCCGAACAAGCTGATGAGACCTCAGTTGTGTCAACGACAGATGCTTCATCCCTAGCTGTATGGCACCATAGTGCGTACGGCAGTCCCCTTACATCTTCATTATATCTTTCACTTCAAGTCAGAGCTGAGCTGAAGCAAGCCTTTCCCCTTTAAGTTGAGACTGAAGAAGTCGAACTGATTGAGGCAGCGACAACACAAAGGTTATCTCACACCTGCTGGTGAGTAGCTTCAACTCACTGTCCTCATCAAGACAGGACCTTGTGGTCATCTCGCTGTCCTCAAGATGGTTTGGCTCACTATCTTCCCTAAAGTTCTGCCTGGCATAAGAGATACGACTCTGAAAGAGAAACAAGGAAGCACGTAACAGGTTTCACAATTATATAAGCAAATAAATGGATCTGTTCTGCATAAGGAACATGTTTTTACAACTACAATTTAAAACTGGTAGTTGTTGCAAACATCCAATCAGATGTAAACAGCAAAGTAAACAGCAGTGGAGGAAATGACGCCTATCCAAATCTATACTAGAACAAATTTTGAAGGCTTGAGAAGGATGAACTGACATTACATGTTAACACGGGCTGGAAAAACCCTTCTCCATGTTGATGGAAGGATAATTCAATAAATTCCTCAAAGAAAATTCTTTATAAGCGTTGCCATTATTCTACATTTTGCAAAGAGTAAATATAGATCAAATAATATTGGAAGAAACAGAGGATAATGAAGCTCAGGTGCAGACTGATGATACATAATCAAATAGCAATTAATTAAGTACAGCGTTACAAGGCAAAAGGTACTGACAAGAGGAATGCAGACATCAACGTGTGTAGTGGCATTGGCTTTATTCAACATTTTGGTAAGAGTAAATATAGATATGATAATTTGGAGAAAGTGGAGGGGCAGGGCAGATAAGATGCAGAGTAATGCTAGACAATCAACTATCTCGCGATGCAAGTACAGTAATACCACCACCGTCCGTTATTACTTGTCGCTCAAATGGATGTATCTAGCACTATTAAGTTCTAAATACATCCAATTGATCAACAATTAATTCGATACAGAGGGAGTACATGACAACAGGTACTTACATGAGCAATCCAAAACTTCATAACCATTGTGTTAATTCTACATTTATCTAAGAGTAAATATAGATCTTATAATTTCAAGCAAAGGGAGGATAAAGAAGCGAACATTTACAGTGATGCTACATAATCAAACAGCAATGAGTGTAAGTATGCTGACAAAGGGCAAGAGGTACTGACAAGAGCAATGCAGAGCCCAGTATTGTCGTGAGATCCTATGATCCTTTGAGCAAGGAGATTCATCTGAAATTAGTTTTCATACAAGAGAGAAGGTAAGGCACATGCAGAAATTTAGGAGTTCAAATTTTGAATTGATATCATAGACAGTACCTGACGCTGGGCTCTCTAGCAGTTCTAATAGGGGTTTGGCCACTGGAGTAGGGGTAAAGTGTGGTACAGTTGGGCCTGTGTTTTCTGTGGCTGCTGATCTATCTGATTTAACAGGTATCACTACCTTTTCCAAATACCTAGTTTGTACTCCTTGAGGATCTGCACTCACCCTCTTCCTTTTGGACATCTATTACGAAAGAACAACATTTGACTGGAAAAACATAGTATGACGACACATGGAATAGGTACAGAAAATGGATAGGTATGGCATATACTCATATATGATGCTTAAACTAAGCAGATGGTGTAACAAAGTAGAAGTAATGCAAGAGGTCAGCTGCAAAATATGTGCGACCAATACAACCTTGCCAAGTTAGAGCAAGCACCTTGATGGGTGAATAAGATAGGCCATCCTCCGCCATGCCAAGTTTGTTAGCCAGTGGATTGTTCTGCAATATTCCTCTCGTGCGCCCATTCTCATATTCATTTTGATAATGTTCAATACCTGACATGCATGAAAACATAAAAACAAGTGAGATTATCTTTGTAATGCAGAAGTGATTCTAATCCAATACTTCCTCCCTGTAAACCCCTTTGTGCTATCTCTGCAATTCTTCTAAGAGGTGCCATGCATGCTGTAATTTGGTGTGTGCATTAATATAATGTGTCCTAGTACTGAAAATATGGGAGCTCCAGAACTGATGATACTTCGCAGATGACAGCTTCAACATATAGTAAAGAAGAACAAGTCGACCTGACCTGACAGATTCAAAATACACTAAGGGAGAATAACTCGACCTGACCAGTCGACCGCAAGAGAAGAGGATCATCTTAAAGAAGAGTAGAAGAGCAAGCAGATTGAAGATATTACAAGTCTTTCTATACAATGTCGGTTGGCCACCCATGATGAACCAGAGCGCACAGAGAAATACTATTCCTTCCAGTCTCTCCATATGTGGCTCACATGCATTTTGAAACTAAAGTAGGAACATTTAGCTGACCAATTAAACATCTCTCAATTTACTAATATCAGCATAATATCATATTCGAATTTGTACAACTAAGCTTGTTTAGTTCGATGGGTGGAGCAGTGCTATTACGACACGAACCACGTAGGCTGATCGTGGTCATCATAAAATGGGGAAACCGTAAGCATGATGAGTATAGTGTTGACCGTGGCAGTGGGATGGCAGATCTGAAGCTGCAAACCGCGCAAAGGGTAGTTAGCAACCAATGTTTGCTTTGAAATAACAACTAAGATTTGGTATGGACAAGAAAGTACAGTCAACAAGTGACAAAGAAATGCAATTCTGCTGTCTCTCTATATGTCGCGACATGCATTTGGAAACTCAAGTGGGACCTTTAGCTAACCAATTAAATGTGTCTGTTAACTAATATCAGTATCATATCACAATCATATTTGAACAACTAAGCTTTGGAATTTTGAGTGTTGTGTTGTTTAGCTTGAAGGGTGGAGTAATGCTAGTACGACAGAAAGCACCTACGCAGATCATAGTAGAGTAGATAAAAGGGGAAAACCCTAAGCATCAAGAGTAAAATCAGGAAAGTGGAACTAGCTGGACCAGTGGGTGGCGCACATGCTTTTCAAACGAATATAGGAACATTAGGTGACCAATTAAACGTTCTCTGTTTTAGTAATATGAGCATCATATCAGATTCGTATTTCAACACGCAAGCTTTGGAATTATGAGTGGCATGTTGTTTCGCTTGATGGGTTGAGGTCTTGAGGAGCAGTGCTAGCACGACACGAAGCAGTGAAGCACCTACGATGATGGTAGTGAATATAAAGGGGGGAAACCATAAGCTTTACGAGTATAGTGACCGTGCCATGGCGGATCTGAAGGTGCAAACTGGATAAATCTACTTCGCAACCAATGTTTGCTTTCAACTAGCCACTACGATTTGGTACGGACAAGAAAAGTACGGTAAACAATTTATGATCTATTTTCCGGGTGAGATCAATAACTTAAGCACATATGGAAGAGTACCACCTCTCTTGCGATGCCGTATAGCCCCCTGCTGATACGTTGAGGGTGCTGCGGGTGCGATGGTTGTCGGCGGCGGGGAAGAAGACTTTAGACGGCAGACGACCGGGTCGGGGGATAAATCCTGTTGCCGTGGACGAGGTGGTCGTAGGAGCGGCAACGACAAGGTGGACGACGGCGCCGATGAAGCGAGCCGACACGATGAAAGGATCCTAATCCCGCGCCGTGGATGAGAGACGTCCATCTCTTGCAGTGGACGACGGGGTAGGGGTAGCGGCTCTGGCGAGGTGGAGGATGGGGTGGCGGACAGAGGAGGCTGGCCGCATTGGGGAGGTTGTCGTGGCGCCAACGGTGTATGAATGGGGAAATGGAGGGGGAGGGGGGATCTCAAACTTTGGGACGCGCTTGTCTGAAATGTGGGAAAGTTACGGACTTATCCCTCGTTTAAAATTTCGGACATCACGTTGGATGGGGATAGGACGGTAATCTCGCATCTCCCAAATATTTGTCGGTAATGATTTCGGGCGAGGAGAGGGTGTTTTGCCGCCCACGGTTGGCGCCCACGGTGTATGAACGGGGCTGACAGGTAGGGCGGTTGTGTCACGTCTGAGGGAAGTTACACATCTGCCCCTATTTAAAATATTAGCCTACATCGATTTCGGACAAGGAGAGTTTGTTTTGCCGCCCACCGTGGATGAATGGGGAAATGGAGGGAGAGACACATGTCTTTCGGACGAGCTTGAATCAAATGTGTTTTGCCGCCCACGTTTGGCGCCCACCGTGTCTGAATGGGCTCAGAGGCCGTCGTGTCACGTCTGATTGAAGTTACTAGTCTACCCCTATCGACAGCAGTGTAAATCCGGTCGATAAGGATGTCAAGTGTCAGGGGTAGACAGTAATTTCCATCTCGCAAACACTTGCTTCGGGCAGCCCACAAATGATAGTGGGTGTTTAGCCGCTTCGTTCAAAACTTGGGAGAATTAGCATTCACGTTTGCCCTGGGCCCTGGCAACTAAATCCAAATCCAATTTTTATTCGATTACGAATATCCACAGATAATTCTACGTTTTGTTATTTATTTCTTCAAAACCACAACAAAGATTTATTCCACCTTTATATATGATTATGATTTAGAAATGCCATGATCTTCGAATTCAGTAGGTTGGATACACTTTGAGTCAAACAGTTATTTCATCCAATACAATATGCTCACACGAAAAACAGTTCACCTTATGTCAATCATACAAGTACTAAGGATTACCTCGCCTAAAAAATTCGGATCATTACTAGTCATGGACAACATAGGGGGTCTTACAACATAATCCATTCAGAGACATGACACAACATGCAAGTACAATAATCTAATGACAATTTCAACTGGTATCTAAAGAAGAACTAGGATTACCCTGGGCTTCAGATAGCAGAAGCAGCAGGACCTCCTCCGTCTTCAAATGCAACATTCTTACTTCCTCCAATTCTTGGGTTGCTTGCATAATGTGTGCAGCTAATTGCATGATTTCCAGCTTCAAGATCGAGATTACCTCATTCATGGAAGCCACACCATCTCTTTCTACCTCTAGTAGAGCCTCAAGAACTATAATATTTGTGCTCAGACTGCTCTCCTGCGGTGTTGCCTCGGAACTGCTACCATCTGGTAACATGGATGGCGCACTGCTTCCACAAATAGATTATGGGGTTGTACATTGTGTCCTAGTGTGAACGGCATCCTGAAAGGTTTCCGCTGGACATAAGTAAGAGATAGTTATCGCATGATCCAGACAGTAAGCTTACATGGTAAACGACATATGAATTATTGCCGAGCATGGCAAGCTATATTTAAATGGTTCGAAGCTGCATCAGCAGAAAAGAAATTAAAATGGTAAGATGAAACTAGGGATGTAAGTGGCAAATAAACGACATCCGCCAGTCCCATCTAGTTAGTTTTTGCTAGCTCCCTAGCTCATTTTCCTCAAAAAACAAAAACTCTTTGAACTATCATACCACTAGTGGACTTTAATCGGGATTAAACGGGACCCAGTTGACATCCCTAGTTGAAAGGGAGTGTACCACCACTATATTTAAGTTGCCAAGGCATCTAAGCAGTTGAAATAATCTGAGAAAGCACTTAATAGTGTGGCCTCATATAAACTACGAAGACAGTCTTGTGATGAAGTTCGGAGGAAAAGTTAAGGACTCAAATGAACTAGGCATGCATTTCTTTACGATAGTACAGCAGGCACTGCTGACATATTGGCCAACTCAGGTATAGCGTAACAAGTAACAAACAAGCATTCGAATCAAGAAATACAGCAAAGCAGACAACTGAACTATTTTTCATTCTGTAGGATTACAGGTTGAGGGCACAAGCCAAGAAAGCAGCCCACACGCATTACATTTCACATGTACTAAAACACACTGGCTTACCATATGTTGTTGTGAAGCCTCGCTGCTGTTGCAATGTTCTTTGAAGATATCGTCAGCATCCCGTGGTTGCAAATCTAGTTGTTGTAGTTTATTCTGCACCCTCTATTTACGTAAAATTAATTTTAATTGCATGCACTGGTTCGAATTGATCATCAATGGTTCATCTAAACTAATGAAAGAAGGGTGTGTGCATACACGACAATATATCTGCTTCCCTCTATTTTTATGCTTGTTCGAGGTGCCAGCCCCAAAAGAACAAATATTTTGCTTGATGGGGTTGGCAGCTCCATAGTTAATAGAAGCATCAAATTTGTCATGCAACTTGGGAAGATCAAGAACACACAAAAAAGTAATGAACAAAGGCTCGGAGCAGTGATGTAATAGCTAGCATCAGAAAATGTAGGGTAAAACAAACAAAAAGCAGCGGAACCACATGCTAGTTTGCTGATCTGTAATTAAGCATAGAGAACATGAAGCAGTCTGATGGAACCAACAGGTGGCATCAGAACAACACCATTATCATAAATATAGCATGCAAGAAGTAAAATAGTAGGCAGTGATATTGTAGCGACCAGACCTCAAACAGTCTGATCTATCGTGCACCAGTGTCATCCCTGGATCAGTAATGCTAACATGCACAGTACTTGGAGGATTTATAACAGAGTAGCAATCACACACTTATTACATCGAGTATCTCAAAGAGAAATAAGTATGACAAATATGGCTTAAGGCCATCTAAAACGATAACAGCGGAAGACTTGGAAGATAAGTGAGTCCATCAACTCCAACGGCATCACTGAGTATAAGACCACGACCTAAGGCACCTTACTCGTCGTCTGAAAAGTCTGCAACATGAAACGTTGCAGCCCGAAAACGGGCCAGCACATGGAATATGCTGGCAAAATAACACATAGAGAGTAATGAACAGAATAAAACTATACTACATGCATATTTGGCTGGTGTTTAAGCTCTATGGTTACAGTTTTGCGAAAAGCCATTTTTCCCTACTGCAAAGGAATAAATTTTATTTAACTATCATGGTGGTTGTTAAACATTGAGAATGGTTGACAGCATCTCAATCCCAATTAAGTATCATCCTTAACCCAACAAAATTAATTTGAGTAACATGATGAGATTCACATGATAATCCAAGTACTAGATACTCAAGATGTCCATAACCGGGGACACGGCTAACCATGATTAGTTTATACACTCTGCAGAGGTTTGTGCACTTTTCCCCACAAGACTCGATCTCCTCCGTTGGATTACTCGCACTACATGGTGTTTGAGTGACGGATGACCGAGACATAGTCTTTCAGAAGTGTTTGCACCTTACGATCGGGTAGACCGTTACACCTACTTTCCCCTACATCTGCTAGTCTACCACTGTAAGAGTTCACACAACTTATTCAACTATGCTAGAGCCCATAATAGCTTGTGGCTGCACACGGAAGTTTCTAGCATGAATAATCTCATGATCCCTTTGAGCCTGGGTGGCGGTCCAAAAGAAAACAGGCAATCACTGGAATACCCAGGTGCCTCAATCCACCCAGATGTGTGTTCAAGTTGCCACCTTAAGTAAACCATTAAATTAACAATCTCACATCTGTCATGGATACACTCACCCAATCCACGTCTACTAGCATAGCATAGCAATATGAGCAAACGTAGAAGTAACTCCCAGGGTTTGATAACAAAACAGGTAATAGGTACTACCTCATCTACTTCCCAATACCCACAATTTAATTAGATCCTAATCATGCAATGTTTGAGGATTGGTCTAATGCAATAAAACTGGGTAGTAAAGAGGTATGATCAAAGTGTTACTTGCCTTGCTGATGATCCATGAAACCTAGAGATTCGAAGTAGCAAGCGGCGCACTCCGGGTACTCTATCGCGAACAAACAAGCATACAGTAGCACTCAACTAATGCACAGGTAAAACTCAAATAAAAGATCTAACCAGAAAGTTCAACTTAAGAACTCTGGTTTGCAAAAAGAATCAAATCAAACGAAGCAACGAAAGTCAAACGGCGAAAGAAACAAGCTTCGTTTACTAATCTGAATCTAAGTCAAATTTTACAGTAGCAAAAACTTGTTTGAGTTGGTTAAACGGAAGGAGAATTTCGAGACAAAACTCTAGGCGCTTGAATCGCCTGATTCCGATAAACGAGCGAAAAGATATACTAGAACGAAAATCGGATCAGAAATCGCAATCTGGAATAATCACGGAAAATCCGAGAAAAAGAAAAACTGACGAACAGTTTATCGAACGAACGTTTGTTAACTGTAACTAAACGATGAACACGTTTGTTAAAACGAACGAACGAGCGAACGCTCGCTAATTAATTAAACCGAGAAAAAAAGAAAAAAACCGATCTAAAAAAATAAAACAACCGCAGTTTTTTTAAAAAAAACCGGGCGGTTTTCTAGAAAAAACCGCCGGCGGCGGCGACAACTCCGGCGGCTACCTCGGCGAGGGGCGGCGGCTCCGGCGAGCTCCGGCGGGGTCGGCGGGCGGCGGGGTCGGGCGTCGGGACGTGCGGCGGTGGCAACGGCGTCGGGCGGCGGGGCGACGGCGGGCGACGGGCGACGGGGCGGCGGGGTCGGGCTAGGGTTAGGGTTCGGGGGCGGCGGCGGCTTGGTCCAATGGCGGGGTCGGGCCGCGACTTATAAAGGACCCGGCCAGGCGTAGTCCTGGCCGAACACGGCCCATAGTCGGTTTCGTTTTTAAAAAAATACGCACAGAAAAACAAACAAAATAAATACTAAACGAACTCCAAAAATTCCGGAATAAATTTTCCCTAACTTCTAAAATCAAGCCAGACAAGATGAACATTTATTTGGGCCTAAAATGTAATTTTGAAAAACGCGTATTTTTCCTAATTCAAATAAAATCAAATAAAATCAAATATTTGTTTTTAATATTTTTCCTCCGATATTTCATTATTTTTGGAGAAGTCATATTATCCCCTCTCATATATTTGATATGAAATATTTTCGGAGAGAAAATAATTAAAACAAATGATCCTAGTTTCAAATTTGAGAAAACCCAAATATGAAAATAACGAAATCCCCAACTCTCTCCGTGGGTCCTTGAGTTGCGTAGAATTTCTAGGATCGCAAACAAAATGCAATAAAATATGTTATGCATGATGATCTAATGTATAACATTCCAAATTAAAAATTTGGGATGTTACAAACCTACCACCTTAAGAGGAATCTCGCCCTCGAGATTCGGGTTGGCTAGAAAATAGGTGAGAGTGGTCCTTCCGTAGATCTTCCTCTCGTTCCCAGGTGGCTTCATCCTCGGTATGGTGACTCCACTGAACTTTGCAAAACTTGATAACCTTGCTGCGGGTGACTCGGCTGGCATACTCAAGAATCTTAACTGGTTTCTCCTCATAGGTCAAATCACTATCCAGCTGAATCGCTTCCAATGGCACTGTATCTCTCAGTGGTATCTCAGCCATCTCTGCGTGGCACTTCTTCAACTGGGAAACATGAAATACATCATGAACTCCTGACAATCCTTAGGCAATTCCAGCTTGTAAGCAACTTCTCCCATACGCTGCAAAACTTTGTATGGTCCTACAAAACATGGCGCTAACTTTCCCTTAACTCCAAAGTGCTTCACTCCTCGAAGTGGTGATACTCGTAGATAAACTCTGTCTCCGACTTCGTAAACTGTCTCCTTGCGTTTAGAATCCGCATAACTCTTCTGCCTGGACTGGGCTACCTTGAGCCTATCGCGAATCAACTTCACTTTCTGTTCAGACTCTTTAATCAAATCTGGTCCAAACAACTGGCGGTCTCCAACTTCGTCCCATAACAATGGTGTTCTACACCTCCTTCCGTACAAAGCTTCGAAAGGGGCCATCTTCAAACTGGTTTGATAACTGTTGTTGTAAGAAAACTCTGCATACGGCAAATTGTCGTCCCAACTAGATCCATAATCTAGCGCACAAGCTCTCAGCATATCTTCCAAAATCTGATTGACTCTCTCGGTCTGTCCGTCTGTCTGTGGGTGAAAGGCTGTACTGAACTCTAGCCTGGTACCCAAAGTTTCATGTAACTGATTCCAAAACTTTGAAGTAAACTGGGTTCCTCTATCTGATACAATGGTCCTCGGAACTCCATGCAGACATACGATCCTAGTCATGTATATCTTTGCCAACTTAGCACTGGTGTAAGTGGTCTTCACTGGGATGAAATGAGCTACCTTCGTCAAACGATCGACTACAACCCATATCGAGTCATAGCCTGAACGAGTCCTGGGCAATCCCGTGATAAAATCCATGCCTAGTTTATCCCACTTCCATTCGGGTATCGGCAATGGCTGTAGCAATCCTGCTGGCTTCTGATGCTCTGCCTTCACTCTCTGACATACATCACAAACTGCTACATACTCCGCAATATCCTTCTTCATTCCGGTCCACCAGAAAGTATCCTTCAAATCCAAATACATCTTGGTATTTCCTGGGTGAATCGAATACGGCGAATCATGGGCCTCTTGCAAGATCAACTTCCTGATCTCCGGATCATTGGGCACATAAACGCGGTCCTCAAACCATAAGGTATCGTGCTCATCCTCACGAAATCCCTTGGCTTTTCCTTTACTCATCCTTTTCTTTATCTCGTCAATCTCCTTGTCTGTCTTCTGAGCTTCCCTGATCTTTTCCATCAAGGTAGACTGAATCTCCAATGTTGCTACATAGCCTCTCGGAACTATTTCCAAACGTAGTTCACGAAGATCCTCGGCTAACTTCTTGGGTAATTCTCCGATCATGAGTGTGTTGACATGACTTTTGCGGCTCAACGCATCGGCTACTACGTTAGCCTTTCCGGGGTGATAATGCAATCTCATATCATAATCTTTTATGAGTTCCAACCATCTCCTCTGCCTGAGATTCAACTCCTTTTGCGTGAAAATGTACTTCAAACTCTTGTGATCCGTGTACACCTCACAGTGATTTCCGAGGAGAAAATGTCTCCATGTCTTCAACACATGCACTACGGCTGCTAACTCCAAATCATGCAGGGCATAATTCTTCTCATGGGGTTTAAGTTGTCGTGAAGCATATGAAACAACTCTTCCCTCCTGCATTAGCACTGCTCCAAGTCCTCGACGTGAAGCGTCGCAATATACTTCATAATCCTTGCGTTGATCTGGCAGAATCAACACTGGTGATGTAACCAAACGTTTCTTCAACTCTTGGAAACTAGCTTCACATTCCTCAGTCCAATTGAACTTGGTGTCCTTCTTTAACAGCTCTGTCATGGGCTTAGCAATCCTCGAGAAATTCTCAATGAACCTCCGGTAGTATCCTGCAAGTCCAAGAAAACTCCGGATCTCTCCAACTGATGTGGGTGATTCCCAGTTTGTCACAGTGTCAACTTTGGTGGGGTCTACTGCTATTCCTTCTCCGGATATAACATGTCCGAGGAATCCAACTTCCTTCAACCAAAACTCACATTTGCTGAACTTGGCGTATAACTGATGTTCTCTGAGCTTCTCAAGTACCAAACGCAAATGCTCCTTATGTTCCTCTTCATTCTTTGAGTAAACCAAAATATCATCAATGAATACTACGACGAACTTATCCAGAAACTCCATAAACACTTTGTTCATCAGGTTCATGAAATAGGCAGGTGCGTTAGTCAGACCAAATGACATAACGGTATACTCGTACAGCCCATACCTGGTGGTAAAAGCCGTCTTAGGTATATCCTGCTCTCGAATCTTCAACTGATGGTATCCTGATCGTAGATCGATCTTGGAAAATACCTTAGCTCCTTGTAATCGGTCAAACAGATCATTGATCATCGGCAGTGGGTACTTATTTTTGATGGTCACTTCATTCAATCCACGATAATCAACAACCATCCTCAACGATCCATCTTTCTTCTCCACTAGAAGTACGGGTGATCCCCAAGGTGAAGAACTTGGGCGAATATAGCCTTTATCCAGTAACTCCTTAATCTGCTTCTTAATTTCTTCTAAATCCTTTGCGGGCATCCTGTACGGTCTCTTTGATATTGGCCCTGTGCCTGGCAAAAGCTCAATCAAAAACTCAATGTCTCTATCCGGTGGCATGCCTGGCAACTCCTCTGGAAATACATCCGGGTAATCCTTCACCACTGGTACTTCCTCCTGTACAACTCCTGATAAGGAATTTACTTGAGTCCTCTTCGGCACATGCCGGGATACATACTTAATCCTTCTTCCTTCTGGGGTGGTAAGCGAAATCGTTTTACTGGCGCAATCGATGTTTCCTCCGTACATCGAGAGCCAATCCATACCCAAAATTACGTCCAAACCTTGCGACTCCAAGATTATCAAGTCTGAGGGGAAAACATGCCTACCTATGGACAATGGCATCTGAAAACATCCTTGGCTTGCCATATACTCGGCTCCTGGTGAACTTACTAACATAGGTGTTCTAAGAACTTTGGTGGGCAGTTTATACTTATCCACAAATCCCCTTGATATGTATGAATGCGATGCACCAGTATCAAAAAGAACGAGTGCAGTAAATGACTTAACCAAAAACTTACCTATTACTGCATCAGGCTGTGCTTCAACCTCCTCCACGTAAACGTGGTTCACATGTCCTTTATTGAAAGGGTTAGGCTTCTTCCCAGAGCTTCCATTGCCATTTCCATTTTTAGCTTCGGGACATTCATTAGCATAATGTCCAGTCTTCTGGCACTTGTAGCAAGTGACTTGGCTCAGATCTCTCTTAACTGGGGTAGATGGGTTATTACGGTTCTGTCCGTTGCTTCCTCCATTCCCATTACCATTCTTGGGTCCACTATGGTTGTGCGAACCTCCTGCTCCATGGGTATGCTGAAAAGATCCTCCCGAATTTGGGGTAAAACGTGGCTTCTGATGAGCTCCAGAATTGTACTTCCCTTGTCCATACTTCCTCTTGCGGCTTTCAATCTGCTGCTGCTTCCCTTCAATCATGAGAGCTCTATCTACCAACTCCTGGTAGTTGTTGAAGGTTGCTACCATCAACTGCATACTCAGCTCATCATTCAGTCCTTCCAGAAACTTCTCCTGCTTGGCTGCATCTGTAGCAATGTCATCTGGAGCATAACGTGCTAACTTACTAAAGTCCTCCACATACTGGCCTACAGTGCGTCCTCCTTGGCGTAGGTTGCGAAACTCACGCTTCTTCATAGCCATAGCTCTTGCTGAAACATGGGCGGTACTGAAAGCTTGCTGAAACTGGTCCCATGTGACAGTGTCAATAGGGTGTGTGGCTGTGTAATTCTCCCACCATGATGCTGCGGGTCCATCAAGCTGATGTGCGGCAAAACGCACTCTCTCCGCATCTGTGCATCCTGCAGTGGTCAACTCCCTTCCAACTTTGCGGAGCCAATCATCTGCAACAATCGGCTCGGTGCTGCTGGAAAACACCGGCGGATTCAGTCTCAAGAAACGGGTTAAGTGATCAACAGGTGGTGGTGGGTTGTTGTTGTTGTTGTTGTTGTTGTTGCCTTGGTTCTATACTAACACCTGCATCAGGGCATTCTGCTGCTGAATCAACTGAGTGATCTGCGGTGGGAAAACAAATCCGGTGTCGCGTCTCGGAGGCATCTGATAGGTTAGAAAAGATGAGAATTTAGAATAGAATGAGGTCTAGAGAGAAAACACTACCCATATGCTCATGAGACAAACACAATCAATATCACTCAATCAATTCAAACAAGGCATACAATCGATCTAACTATCGTTACAAAGTGCTCGGACTATACTATATACATGGGGAAATACTACTACTGATTATGGTGGTCTACTAGAAATTTTGATTGGTCGAAGACTCCATGATATCTGCTCCAGCTTCATCAACAAAATCATCTTCACTGGGGACTGAGTCGGTGTCGTCAATGATGATGTAGTTATCCGGGCAAGCGCAATCATCATCTTCTCCTCTTGGTGCTGGGTCTCCCATGAATACTCCGATCTTCTTTATCAGGTCGTCATTCTTCTCCACCAGTGCGACGATTTCCTTCATATAATCCTCGCACGTAGCCTTGAGTTCTTCCTTCAACTCCGTGATCTTGGTCAATGCCTTCTTCAGATCTATCATGCATGTGCTCATTTGGTTCTCCTGGCGACGAATGTGTTGGTTTTGCTCCTGGATGAAAGCTGCAATTGATCCATCCTTCTTGGTTCTGATCACCTCCCATTGCTCATCTCGGCGCCCACAAATCTGATAAATAGTATCCTTAAGCTCCCTGTGGTAGACTTCTCCAATGCGTCCCATAGTGATGTGGGCTGCCATGCTCTTCCCTAAACTCCAGGTTGGTGCATCAAAGGAAAACTCTATGGGCTCAGTGATTGGCGTAAACGTCCTTCCTGGAACTTGAACTTGAATCATCCAGTGCTCTTCTTCTGGTAGTGTGGAGTTGTATGTCCCGGTGAAGCTTGGTATTCCGATGTTCAAGTACTTAGTGACTTCCTTCAAGTGTCGTCCAAAAGGTGTATCTTCATCCGGTTGCATGAACTTGTTCCTTGCATCCGCCATTCCTAAAAGAGTAGAAAATGGAGAGGAGTCAGAAATGAGAAGAGAGTAGTGTTCTAGGGTTTAAGCTTAGTGGTCGTGTCCTACAGTCAGCGTGTGCTCTGATACCACCTTTGTAGCGACCAGACCTCAAACAGTCTGATCTACCGTGCACCAGTGTCATCCCTGGATCAGTAATGCTGACACGCACAGTACTTGGAGGATTTATAACAGAGTAGCAATCACACACTTATTACATCGAGTATCTCAAAAGAGAAATAAGTATGACAAATATGGCTTAAGGCCATCTAAAACGATAACAGCGGAAGACTTGGAAGATAAGTGAGTCCATCAACTCCAACGGCATCACTGAGTATAAGACCACGACCTAAGGCACCTTACTCGTCGTCTGAAAAGTCTGCAACATGAAACGTTGCAGCCCGAAAACGGGTCAGCACATGGAATATGCTGGCAAAATAACACATAGAGAGTAATGAACAGAATAAAGCTATACTACATGCATATTTGGCTGGTGTTTAAGCTCTATGGTTACAGTTTTGCGAAAAGCCAATTTTTCCCTACTGCAAAGGAATAAATTTTATTTAACTATCATGGTGGTTGTTAAACATTGAGAATGGTTGACAGCATCTCAATCCCAATTAAGTATCATCCTTAACCCAACAAAATTAATTTGAGTAACATGATGAGATTCACATGATAATCCAAGTACTAGATACTCAAGATGTCCATAACCGGGGACACGGCTAACCATGATTAGTTTATACACTCTGCAGAGGTTTGTGCACTTTTCCCCACAAGACTCGATCTCCTCCGTTGGATTACTCGCACTACATGGTGTTTGAGTGACGGATGACCGAGACATAGTCTTTCAGAAGTGTTTGCACCTTACGATCGGGTAGACCGTTACACCTACTTTCCCCTACATCTGCTAGTCTACCACTGTAAGAGTTCACACAACTTATTCAACTATGCTAGAGCCCATAATAGCTTGTGGCTGCACACGGAAGTTTCTAGCATGAATAATCTCATGATCCCTTTGAGCCTGGGTGGCGGTCCAAAAGAAAACAGGCAATCACTGGAATACCCAGGTGCCTCAATCCACCCAGATGTGTGTTCAAGTTGCCACCTTAAGTAAACCATTAAATTAACAATCTCACATCTGTCATGGATACACTCACCCAATCCACGTCTACTAGCATAGCATAGCAATATGAGCAAACGTAGAAGTAACTCCCAGGGTTTGATAACAAAACAGGTAATAGGTACTACCTCATCTACTTCCCAATACCCATAATTTAATTAGATCCTAATCATGCAATGTTTGAGGATTGGTCTAATGCAATAAAACTGGGTAGTAAAGAGGTATGATCAAAGTGTTACTTGCCTTGCTGATGATCCGTGAAACCTAGAGATTCGAAGTAGCAAGCGGAGCACTCCAGGTACTCTATCGCAAACAAACAAACAAGCATACAGTAAGCACTCAACTAATGCATAGGTAAAACTCAAATAAAAGATCTAACCAGAAAGTTAAACTTAAGAACTCCGATTTGCAAAAAGAATCAAATCAAACGAAGCAACGAAAGTCAAACGGCGAAAGAAACAAGCTTCGTTTACTAATCTGGATCTAAGTCAAATTTTACAGTAGCAAAAACTTGTTTGAGTTGGTTAAACAGAAAGAGAATTTTGAGACGAAACTCTAGGCGCTTGAATCGCCTGATTCCGATAAACAAGCGAAAAGATATACTAGAACGAAAATCGGATCAGAAATCGCAATCTGCAATAATCACGGAAAATCCGAGAAAAAGAAAAACTGACGAACAGTTTATCGAACGAACGTTCGTTAACTGTAACTAAACGATGAACATGTTCGTTAAAATGAACGAACGAGCGAACGCTCGCTAATTAATTAAACCGAGAAAAAAATAAACCGATCTAAAAAAATAAAACAACCGCAGTTTTTTTAAAAAACCGGGCGGTTTTCTAGAAAAACCGCCGCCGGCGGCGACAACTCCGGCGGCTACCTCGGCGAGGGGCGGAGGCTCCGGCGGGCTCCGGCGGGGTCAGCGGGACGACGGGCGGCGGTGTCGGGCGTCGGGACGGGCGGCGGTGGCAACGGCGTCGGGCGGCGGGGCGACGGGGCGGCGGCGGCGGATCCGGCGGGCGGCGGGGTCGGGCTAGGGTTAGGGTTCGGGGGCGGCGGCGGCGGCTTGGGCCAACGGCGGGGTCGGGCCACGACTTATACGGGACCCGGCCTGGCGGAGTCCTGGCCGAACACGGCCCATAGTCGGTTTCTTTTTTTTAAATAAATACGCGGAGAAAAAAACAAAAGAAATACTAAATGAACTCCCAAAATCCCGAAATAAATTTTCCGCGACTTCTAAAATCAAGCCGGACAAGATGAACATTTATTTGGGCCTAAAATGCAATTTTGAAAAACACGTATTTTCCTAATTCAAATAAAATCCAAATAAAATCAAATATTTGTTTTTAATATTTTTCCTCCAATATTTCATTATTTTTGGAGAAGTCATATTATCCCCTCTCATATATTTGATATGAAATATTTTTGAAGAGAAAATAATTAAAACAAATGATCCTATTTTCAAATTTGAGAAAACCCAAATATGAAAATAACGAAATCCTCAACTCTCTCCGTGGGTCCTTGAGTTGCGTAGAATTTCTAGGATCGCAAACAAAATGCAATAAAATATGTTATGCATGATGATCTAATGTATAACATTCCAAATTGAAAATTTGGGATGTTACACTAGGAAGTACAGTAATAATTAGGACAAAACTAAAGCATATTAACTATATGTGCACTGGTATGTAATTTAGCACATGTAACATGTTCACTGCCAGAAGTATGGCCCTACAGGTGCAAGCAGAATAACGCGTCTCATGAAAAATTGAATGATGTCCTATCGAAATTCAAAGGTGCGGTGCTTATGCTAAGAAAGTGAACGTAGGCTCCGGCCGTTGGATAATAGTACCTGATTCTCGGTGGCGTATGGGTATCATTGTCATACTTTATAGCTAAGGATCGTCGATGGTGCTCGTGTTGCGGTTGAGTTTGGGCCGGTTGTCGCTATTACTCCAGCGGCTCCGGTACTTCGGTTGCGGCGCCTGTCGACATGCAAGAAAGCTCATCTGTGGTAAGTGAACAGTTGCACGATCAAGAAGAGAAAAACCTAAGGAGTACAAATTGAAATAACCTGATGAGGCTACGGCGTCAGTAAAGCAGGGCCAGTGGAGTTGAATATGGCATCCGTGGAGCGGGTCCGATGCAGTGGACGAAGGCTTCAGCGGGCGCGGTGTACAATGCTTTCGGTGAGGCGGATCTGTTGCGGCGGACGGGGGCTTGTATGAAGGGCCAGCGATGGGGCGGACGAGGGAGTCAGTGAAGGGCCTACACTGTGGTGGACGAGGGCGCCGGTTAAGCAGATCCGGTGTGGTGGACCATGATGGCGGTCAAGGAGATCTGGAGCGGTGGACAAGCCAGTCGTTGAAGCGGCTCCGGTGAAGTGGTGAGTTGGCAGTTGGGGGTTCCAAGGTGCGGAAGGTAGATCCGGCGGGGTGTGAGGTCCACCGCTGCGGCGGAGGACTAGATTCGGTGGCTTGCCGTGGTTGGGGGGTCGGGGAGGGGAAGGGGAGGGGCTCTGGGGAAGAATGTTGGGGGCAAAGAGGGGAAAACAATGGAGTTACCAAAGCAGCCCTTTTCTGTTCATGTGGCAGGGGTAAAACAGGAATATTGCAGGGCTAAACTTTCGGGCACGAGATATTTCGATGTGACCGGGAAGTTTCAAAGCTTTTGGCGCCTGAAATTATAAGTGTTCTGCTCTTGTACGACCGACTATGATATCATGGCCGAGAATTTATTTGTTTTGCACACACAAAAAAGTGCAAGTTTTGAAAATCAATGTCTCCAACTCGAAACTTAGATTGTCCATTCAATTCAAATATGGATCATTGAGCTAGTACAAGCAAATACCATCATACGGTCCAATTCAAATGAAATTCCAAATGTGTTTATCCTAAATATGATGACAAAAGCAAAAATGTGTATGTGTATGAATAAAGTGGATGATTATAAAGTTTGAACATGCCCGTATGTGTATATCTCTAGGTTTAATATATGAATTTGAAATCACAAAATCCCGGCTTAAAAAATGTACCTCCATTTAAATGAATTACAAAAGCTAATGATGGAGTCGAATTCCAAAATTCCAATCGTAGGTTTGTAATTCTGGTACATCAAGGCATATCACGCATGTTCAAAAGTATTGTTATCTCATAGTCCAAACTTTGAAACAAATTGATCAACCATGAGTGCACACACTATTGACCATATATATCTCAATTACGCTAAAGTCCGTCAAATATAGACACCTCACCCTTTATCTGAAGCCAACCCCCCCCCCCACACACACACAAGTCATTCTCTCCCCCAGACACGAACACACGAGCACATTAACACCCCCCTCTCTTCTAAAGTCTGGACCCCAATATAGGTCTCTATCACTTTGTCTCTCGAGCATGCACACATCTCTTCCCCCACTCTCTAGGTCTCCCGGCATCTCTCTTTGCCAAGCACACACACTATGTAGAGTGTATCTTTCCCATACACACAAAACATCGCCCCCAAACGTCTATCTCCCTAGTTATGTGGTTCTCGCACACTCACCTCACACACCACCCCCACTGCAAACAAGCACACTTTGTCTCCTTGTGCACCACTCTCCTCTTTCTATCTCTCCCACATGCAGACCCGCCCCAGCTCCTTCCCTGTATACATGTATGTTGTGACTCTTTCCATAGCTCCCTAATGTATCATCGTTCTCAATCTCGCACGTTGTTCTCTACACCGTCTATTCTAGATCTCTTATGAAGTCCCTATCACACACACGATGACTCGCTTCCCTTGCGTCTCCATACATAGGACAATTTCGAACAACATCAACATTGTACCCTATCTATACGCCATTTGTGGACGCAAACGACCCCTCCCCCCCTCTCTTCCTCTCTCTCTCCATCGCTCTCTCTCTCTCTCTCTCTCTCTCTCTCTTGCTCGCTCTCACACCCCTCTCCCACACACACTCGATGTCTCTTCCAAATAGTCTGCTCCCCGCCCGCACCCATGCTATCCCGCTACTACACATGCCTTTGTCTCTCTCTGACACACATGTCACACCATTCCCCTTCCCTTATACTAGGTTTACATCATTAGTTCTCTCTCTACTCCACATACACACACTCCATCTCACACACAAACGCGCACACAAACACACACAGACACGCACAAACACCCATTTATCTGAATCCTCATCTCTCCCCATGTCCGCTTGTGTATCTCACACACTCACTCTCTGATTATGTCTATGTGTCTCCACGTTACACAACACAAAGCCCCATGTACATGTCTCTCTCTATCCTCCACACACATAGACACAAAGAATCTCTTATCATTGCCCCAGTCTCTAGACATATCACACACGCGCATTGTCTCTCTCTCTCTCGCAAACACGCCCAACAAGGGTTTCCCCGTGAATAACTTACCGTCTATTCATCAACAGTCGTGGCAGTACAGCGAACACGAGACGTGAAAAAGAATAAATCTACACGTGCGTAGACCACCTAGTATGACTACTAGGACTAGAGCAAGCCGAAAATGCGCCGCCGTCACCCCCTCCTTATCGGTGACGGGAAAACCTTTTACACGGTCGAGAAGTCATTGTGCTGAGGCCCCACATGCTGAGGCGTTGAATAGAATGTAGATCCTAGTTTACGGAAACAAGTATCGATAATACGTTTGTATCTCCATACTTATATTTCCTCTCTTATAAAAAAACCGAGTTGGTGATGATGGTAGACGTGCCATCTTACAATATAGACCATCCGATCTATATCTGACGGATGGAAATTAAACTAAAAGATACCCGCACCTCTCTCCACACTTGCAGACAAGGCCTTCCCTCGTTCATCCTTATCTCCAACAACCTCATTGTTGAGCAATTAAAAAAGGAAGCCTTTGGAACAAACTGGCCTGGTGGCCGCTGCCGGCGTCGTCCATCCCCATGCCTCCGCTTAGTCCGACCACCAATCACCACCACGCCCCACTCCTCTTCACCTTATCTCCTATTTCTCGAGATATCATTAGTTTTTACACATGGGATTACTCCCGCATGGGTCAATCACAACAAGTGTTTTATAAAAAATGCATCTTGATGTTCCGTGCAATGCACGGACATCTTGCTGGTACTCCTACAGAAGACTAAGTTGGTGATGATGGTGTGTCTGCCATCCGTCATTTCTGACCATTAGATCTACATCTAACGACTGTGAGGTAAGTTGTTGCCTTTTCTCACCAACATCCCACTTCTCTACCAATTTGCAGAAAAACCCATAATTAGTATCTTAAAACCAACCACATCCCTCCCTCACCTCACCAAAACAGCCCAAGGAATATATTCTGATTGAAACATAATATATCTCTAGTGATATATGTATATCAAAATTAGAGTGTTTTGTATCAAGTTTGTGAATAAGTATTATTCTAATTATGATCCGTTGCAACGCACGTGAACATTGCTAGTATTTCCAACCATGCAAAAAAATGCTAGTATTTCCATAGTTTCGAGTTTTCCATCAAGATATTAGTCACTCATGGTTGATATTTACTTTCAATCACGTACACATATGCACTATGTAACTAGCCTTGCTTATTGGCTTCCAAAGCTTAACTTTCACTCCTACTTACAATATGTAGAGTATTTAACAAAAAACTACCACTTTCAACCAGCCCTAGGAAGAAACTATTGTACAAAAAATAGCAAAAACATACCCAAAATTTCTTAATCCGCGCCAAAAACTACTACCTAGTGCCGATTAGGCTCGTTTAAACCCGTTTATGACAGGGTTGGCCCACACGTCCGTGCTGACGAGGCAGCTTAAACCAACACATTTTGTTTGACCGTTGACACGAGGGACCCACATCTGACCTTCTATCCTGTTATTCCCCCTCAAATCATTATTTTTCCTGAACATTACTTCAAACAGTACTGATGCGTGTTCGTCGGTGGCGCCGGTGATGAGCGAGTTGGCCGCCGCTCCGCCGGACGGGCCGGATGCCGCGCTGGCCTCCGCATGGGTTGGCAGGCTGGCCCGAGCGTGACTCACGAGCGAGCAAGCCGCTGCGCTGGCCTTCGCTCGAGCCAGATGGCTGGCCTTAGCGCAGCACGCGCGAGCAAGCCGCCGCGCCGCCGTGCCAATCTAGCTAGCAAACCTTGCAGACAAGCAGCTGGACGGAGCTATCTTGGCTAGCTAGCGGCCGCGAGCGCCGGACGGAGCTGGCATCTGGGCTGCCGCAAGATGGGCTCCGCACCGCCGGCGGTTTTGACCTTGCCTTCTGCCGGCAGCGGTAGCTGTGTCCCATGGCCGAGGATGACTAGATGGACGGGTCAGAGGTAGGAGGTCACTCGGGGATTTTTGTGCAGACTGATATGTAGGTCCCACAAGTCATAACGCCAAACTAGTCGAATAGAAGGCGTTGACTTAAGGGGCGACATGGGTTGAAACATGCCTATAGCGGCACTTTTAGAGTAGTCGTTTCTTGGTAGGGCTGGTTGGTAAGGGCATGTACAATGGTTGATAAGGTAGTCTTATCTTAAGTCTGCCACGCTTGCAAGTGGTAGTAGTTTCTTGGCATTATTAGTGGTTTCTTGTAAGGAACAATGTACTACTAGCGACAAAAGGCGATTCTAGGTTGCGTTGTACTCCAACGAGTACTACTAGTGGTCGCGGGAGTGTATACCTTGTTTTGTGGGTTCGATCCCGGCCTAATGCACGGCGGCCTTTTTTTTTAAATAGTAACTTCGCTGTGAGCCAATATTGTACACGGGTAGTTTGAGTTTTGAAGTCGAACGGACGTGCCGCACCACAATCTGGGTGCACTGGATAGCCCAGCCACGTGAACGGGTTTTCCTTCCCATCATCTCGTGGCTCGCGTGCTCGCCCTAGCCGCACCTCGCTTGCAGCTTCCTCGTCAGCTAGTAGCATATTTAAACTAGTGCCTCCCAATTAAGCCCGAGGAGCCGAAAAAGCGTGGCGCGGCATTGAGAACTGTGCAATATGGCTCTACACGTAAAGTGCTACTAGTACTCTACTACTTTGTAGCTTGTGGCGTTGCACGCATGGACTTCACTCCATTATCGGCTCTATAAAAGAAATTCCTCTTGACGTGTTTTTTTTGAAACGGAGGCAAAAAGCTTTACCTCATCTCATTCATAAAGAAGGAACTACTAACAAAGTTCGACGAGATCCATTACACCTCCACAAATGGAAGTGAAAAGCCTAGTCTCGCTGTATCAAATAACTCAAATGTTCTGCCCCCGCAGTAACCGTCGCTGATAAACAGGCTGCTAGTGTGTGCGTGAGAGGAGCGGCTGAGTAGGCCAGCTACGAGCTTGAATAGAGCACCAAGAGTACCCACTACGCAGGTGTACTTTCCCTGCATTGATAGTACAACGATGGTTCTAGAGAACAGTAGTACCCTCCACTTCCAACTGTAGCTCCTTGGCCCTGAGATTCAAGAGTTCAAAACTGGTGCACTATACTAGAAGTACAGTACATCGCACTACTAGTTAAGAAAGTAGTACTAGTACTGCTACAATACGAGTATGTAGTAAATAATAGCCTCACCCCTTCGCTAAGGAACGATCGAGGTGCTACAGTTGGAAGGGACGAGGCCCTGCGGTTACTACGCTCTTATCTCCTCCTCGCCAGTTCCCCTCCCCCCGAAGAGAAGGCAGTTCGTCACTGCTCCCATGGATTTGCCAGGCAGTTCTCCTCCTCGTCGGGGCTGGGAGATCTTGGACGGTGATCCTCTGGGAGAAATCGCACGCCGCTCCGACGTCCTCACCGCCGCAAGACTCAGTGCTTCCTGCACCAACTTTTCAAGACGGTGCTTAAACAGGCTTGGGAAAAGGCCATGCTTGTTGGTCTTCCATGCGTCCTCGAGGAGAAGGTTCTTCTATGGGACAATCCTTCGAACAGTCCACCGCTCCCTGGCCATGGTTGCACGTTGACTCCGCTAGAGTTGCCGACGTTGAGAGGTAGTCGGATTTTGTCCGATGAGCAGGTCTGTCATGGAGTTTGATCATGTAGTACTTAGTTATTCCATTTCCATCCCGTAATTTCTCCGCTGCCCACCGTCTTATATATAGGTCTGGGTCGGTGCCAACGAAGATTGGCTTGCATACCTCCGGCCGGATACCACCATCATTTTGCACAACATCCACAACAGTGCGGCCGTTCTGTAGACCCCTTCTCCACCATTGGGATCGGCCTTCCGGACTGGCTGGGCTTGAATATGCATGATGATGCCTACATGAGATTGAAGAAGATAGCAATTGCGGACCCACCGACAAAGCGACGTGGCTACGACGATTACTATCTCATCGCGGTGTTCGACATAAGGATTGCCATCAATGCAAGAGGCAGTAACGGCAGAGGCTGGCGCATGTTGGCCGCGGCAGATTTGTACCCCTACACGTTCGAAGACGCCATGCGCCATCTAGGCCGCATCTTCGCGGTGACAAGCCAGGGGACTTGTTTCATCTGGTTGCCATCCTACGGTACGGGAGATTACAAACGGAATGCACAAAGCCACAAACCATCATTTGCATCCCTAACGGTACTCCATTATTTTGCAGGGACTAGTCATCCCCCGATCAAAATAAGGTCGCCGATCTTGGATGTGCATTTGCATCCGCGATTCGGTCTAACCTGGAACCTTGCAGCAGACTTTGGCATATTGGGATCAACTATCTTAGCAGTCGTTACCCATGGTACCACTGATGTGCAACATGGTCACACAATCTACCACGATCGGACCGTCACCATCTACCCAGGTATTCCATTTAGTATTATATGTTTTAACCCTCTCGCCTTCTCTTTCATTGTTGTACTACTTACTAGTACTAGTAGGAGTACTTTTTACCTTGGAGTAGCTAGCTAGGCCCTTGAAGACTTGAACCCACTAGCTGCCACCATTTTTGTTTTTCCATGTCTTACTATCTCATCCATGTAGCCAAGAGTGGCTATATATAATAAGCCAGTTATTTTACTTCCTCTATACCGGAGTAGTACTATTTGTTGCACAATATTACTGACCGCCATATTTGAGCACAACATTATTATGCATGGACCTTGACTATGTACGTCACCATGTGTCCAGATCTGAGATGCCGCGTGTACCAGATGAACGGCGCCGAGTTCGACCCCCGTAATGCTACGTGGGTGCCGAGGAACACTCTTGGAGAGTACTCGCTTTTCATTGGGGACAGCTACCCCATTGTGAAGCGGATGCCAAACCTTCCGTGCACGACACCGAAGTCCAGCCGTTCATGAAGCATGGTTGTGTCTTCAGTGCGCACCGCCAGATGAACGACATGCTAGGACACGCTATCCCTAATTTATGCCGCTTCAGCTTGGATGAGTTTCCATCGTGTGGAATCGGACTAGAAAGCTGCGACAATGATTCCCGTTGCCCACCGCTATGGATCGTGCCATCCATGAAGAACACCTGGGACTGGAACCTGGAGGAGGACATGTAGCCCATCTATAACGTGTAAGTGGAGTATGGTAAATTGTGAACGGTAGCGTTGTGAATATATGTAGACTAGTCGTGCACAGATTTATCACATGAATTGGAGATGAACTTGTGTGGCATACTGGCATTTGTCCTTTAGAATTTATTACTAGTAAATGTGTTATGTGTATGTGCAACTTGTGTGGTTGTTGCACGGGCTCCAACACGCTCTTTGAGAAAAAAAAAGGTGGCACAGCTTTGGATACAGGTGACGTGGCGGCATCATACAGTAGCATCGTTCGCTATAGTTGTACTCCCTCCGTTCCTAAATATAAGTCTTTCTAGAGATTCCAACAAGTGACTACATACGGAGCAAAATGAGTGAATCTACACTCTAAAATATGTCTACATACATCCGTATGTTGTAGTCAATTTGAAATGTCTAAAAAGACTTATATTTAGGAACGGAGGGAGTAGTATACTCCTACTAGGACGACGACTCCTATAAAACCTTGCGCTTGGCTCTTTGCCTCTTCGGGAGGTTCAACAGTTCGTACTCGTGTGAACCTTGCACTTGGCTCTTCGCCTCTTCGGAAGGTCCAACAATGATGATACTACAGTACAATATGCTTCTGGCAATCTAACACCGATTGAACTGCTGCACTCCACCGCGAGGGCGAGGGAGAGGGAGAGGGCGCTGTAGTCAAAACCCTCTCCTCTTCCTGCGAGCCACCGCGCGCGTGGGCGAGGGAGAGGCGTAGTAAGCAAGCTTCTCCTCGTTCGGCGAGTTGACGGGACACATCAAAGCAGTACTAGCACTAGTCCATACTACGTCCTTTCTGGTTAATATGGCTTAATTTGAAACGAGGAAAATACACTAGCGGTCAACGTATGTAACAATATGCTCTTTACGGTCACTATATATAGTTTTGCGGTGATTATACGATCACTAGCTCATCGTAGAGCACCGTATTGCACCCTACTAACTGGCCACATAGTCGAGGTGGCACTTTGTTGACTGGTTAAATTGTCACCTGGTTTCTGGGTCCAACCTGTCAGTTGGCAGAGCAAAGAAATCAGTTAAACAAAACTTTACGCAGGCGCGACAGGAGTCCAACCCTTGCGCGCGAACCACTCTGGCTATGTATGTGAGTGCATGCACGTGTACTCCCTCGGTCTTCCATCAAAGAGTGTACATCGGCTAAAAAACAAAGAGTGTACATCTATACTTCTAATGCATTTAGCCTTTAAGGCTGGTCATAGTGGGAGTAACTTATAGCAAGTAACATAACACATCCGAAGAAAAATTTGCTTACGTGGCATGTAGTTAATGAGGGGAGAGATGGTTGGAGTAACATAATATGTTGTAACATAACACATACCAAGGCAAAATGAGTCTACATCTTAATAAATGCTGGCTTGCATGATACCAACTATATGTTACTTCACACTATGAATGTAGTAACATAGATGTTACTAGTCTAAGTTACTCCCCACTATGACTAGCCTAATCTAAATCGATATTGATTGACTAATGCACCAACTTGTGCTCCAGGTATAGGCTACATGTCTATCCTTAATTACAGCATGCAACAACCTTCATTTAATCTTCTTCTCTCAATGGTCGCATGCACACATAAGTCTGCTACTTTTGGGCGTTAATTATGCCCTGGTCAATGTGTAAATCTCTAAATGTACAGTCTTTCACGGGCGTAGGGAGTAGGTTGAGCACTTGAGCGTGAGCGTGTGTGTTGCGTCGTGTGTTGTGTGCCGCATGGGTGCGTGAGTGTTGCGTGCATCCATGTGTACGTGTGAGTGTTGCATGTTGCATGCATGAGGCTTTTACTCCCTCCCATTGACATGTTCATATTTCAAGCTTCCTCTATTCCCTCCATATGGTGATACTCCCTCTGTTCCCAAATACGGAGTAAAAGCCTCCCTCTGTTCCCAAATACTGAGTATTTGTCTTTCTAGAGATTTCAACAAGTGACTACGTACGGAGCAAAATGAGTGAAGTGAGCGTAGAGGCATAGGGATACTGTAGATAGGAAGTCTTCGCGATCCATTATTCCCCATCTCGGTCAGAGAGAACTATTCAACTAGTCTTCGCAGTGAAGTGACAATACACGCTGCAGCAGATGGGACACACGCGTGTTGGTGTTACTAAATCAGCCTTACCCGGTACTGCCATCGTGTTTGCCAGTAGAGCATGCTTCGTCAAATACACCTACGCACCTCTCTCCTCCATTAACTGACATATGGGCCCTCTTGAGGTAGACCCACATGTCATCGGCGTAACTATTTACACTCCGAAGGACGGTATATCCTGGTAGTAGTACTAGTAGAATTGAGATTTAATGCACTTTCTTCCCCGTATTTCACTCTTCTTCCTCCTCTCTTCCCCATCGTCGGCCGCACACCATCCCCCCCCCTCACTGCTCGCCAGCCCGCGCCATCTTCCTTGGTAGCTCGCGCGTACCATATCCCCCCGCTCACTGCTCGGCCACACACGCCATCTTCTTCGCTCGCCCGCCCGAATCCACTTCCCCGCTGGCTCGCAGGCACCGAAAACCCCAATCACTCAGCGCCCTAAAAAACCTATGGCAGAACCGACTAACACGCAGAGCCGCGATTGGAATTCCCTCCCCGATGTTCTCTTGGAGCAGATCTGTAATCGTATGGACCTACTCGGCACCGTCCGTCTGGCCGCATGCTCGGTGTCTTTGTACCGTCTACTCGTCTGCAATCGGCTGGCTCTTTTCAAGACACCCTGCTTCCTGATGCCCGATCCTCGCAGTTGGCCCAAACACCGACTTGATGATCCTACGGAGGTTGCCGTGGTGCCCCTCGACATGCTACCACTACCCGTCCACCTGTCCTTCATGCGCGGCCACTACTGGGCGGGCATGAAGGCCAACTGGATCATCCTCATCCACCAATCCGGTAGTCCGTGGTGTCTCGTGGATATCTACACCCAGCGAGAGATCACCCTTCCATCGTTGGATACCGCCGCCATCGAGCCACGCGGCCCGCCGGACACCCCTGCCTACTACGCACGAGACGCGTCAAGCTTTTGGCTTGACCTCTGTTTGCTGAAAGTTGTAATCTGCGAAGTGCCCACACCATCAGAATACTACATGGATTACAAGCTCATTGCGTTGTTCAACATGGGATTAGTCTATCTCGAATCCGGTCGCCATACATGGTTATGGCTCATTGTCAATCCTGTTGAGGCAACATTTCTGTCTGATGTTATAGTGCATGATGGCATCGTTTACGCCGTCGACGCACAGATTGGCTTCCTATACTGGTGGAATCTATAGTCATGTAATTGTTCTATCTCATCTCATCTTTACCTTATGAATATGACTGTCTGTTCATTGTTACAAATTTAGAATAGATAGTATGTCTATAACCACATCATTGCTATATGTTCCTCTCATTTCCTAGATTTTTATGACCACACATGTTATTGTTAGAGTTGATATGGGAACAATTAGCATCTAATGATTGTTAGAATATATATTATGAGCATAACCTCATGATTGCTATATGTTACTCTCATTTCCAAGATTTTTATAACAACGCATGTTATTGCTTAGAGTTGATATGGGAACAGTAGTAAGTGCTATGGTAGAATATGAGTAGGCCCTGTCATAGCTGTTTTCCTCTCATTGTTACATGATGTTTGAACCATGACATATTGCTAGAATATGAAAGTCATTGGCTTATTTTTTTTACTTGGGGTATGATTATGACCACGACATTGCAATTCTCTGTCTATGATATGTCTCATTGTTATAATAATCTTAATTTCACACATACTCTGAACATGATTGTTTATTTTTGTCCTTTTGGTCTCTAATTTGAATTGTTGCAGCAGACGCAAATGCGCTGGCCTTCATGATTCCAGGACCTGGAATCATACCAGCCGATGGGTGGTGGTTTATCGCTCATTCAGCTGATGGCGGTCATTTGATGCTCATTCGCACATACCAAATTGACCAAACCATTACATCAAACCACATGCAGTACAATGCCTGGGACGTTCGTGACATTGATGGCTATGGCTGCTTCATGTTCGAGAAAGATCCCAGCTCCGTTGGGCCAGGCATATTCAACTGGAGGCGGGTTTACAGCCTCGGCAACCACTCCATTTTCCTCGGGCTCAATTATCCGATCATCCAACCAAGCATCAATCATATCACCGGTGATGATTACTGTGCTATGCAACTTCCATTTGCTAGGGGGACTGTGTTTACACATCATACCATGGGTTTCATGAATCACCATGTCCAGAGATTCGTCGACACAGCTTGTTGCTAGATAATCTTCAGTGTGTGAAAGGCATCAAGCTTCCGTGCGATGGATGGCTTTTGCAAACCCGACATGCGGCGATGTGGTTCATGCCAACAGCAAATATGAACACTTGATTCGTACTGATATCTAGACTGAGCCAGGTATTCTGCTGATGTAGCACGACCCTCTTTTGTTGGATATTATGTATTGATGTTAGTTTGAAGCACTCCTCTGGTTTGAAGGATAGATACCTTTCTGGGATCAAGTGCATCCTAACTCACCTGCGTAGGTTGTACTGATAATGATGATGGAGATGCTGTGCAGAAGCCATATATATATAATGTATCAATTAGGCTTCAAGTGCGTACTTGCTAGTTAAACCTATGGTTAAAATGTGACACTAAATACGACTAGTAATGTAGCGACCCGACCCGAATGGATTGAAATCTCTGTGCTTAAGTGTCATCCCTGGATCGGTATGCTGACACACACAGTACTCGAGGATTTATAACAGAGGTAAATCACATGAATAAAGTAACATAAATACTATTACCTCAATCCAAATAGCAGAAGTAACAACAAGGTTGTGGATTCCCATCAACACCAACGGCAAAGTTGAGTGTAGACATCGTAACCCTAACGTATCACTTACTCGTCGTAAGATTCCTGCAACATGAGGCGTTGCAGCCACAAAGGGTCAGTACATTGAATGTACTGGCAAATTCACACCATAGAGCAAAGATGAATAATAGCTATCACTACATGCATATATGGCTGGTGGAGGCTCTATGGTTATCATGTTTTTGCGAAAAGCCAATTTTTCCCTACTGCAAAGGAATATATTTTATTTAACTGCAAAGTTTGTTGAAAATATTGAGAAGGTTCCTCCAACTCAATCCCAATTAAAAGTTAACATCCCAACAAATTAATTTAGTAGAGTGATGAGATAAATCAAATAATTCAAGTACCAGATACTCAAGATGTCCATAACCGGGGACACGGCTAACCATGATTAGTTGGTACACTCTGCCGAGGTTTGCGCACTTTTCCCCACAAGACCCGATCTCCTCCGTTGGATTTCTCGCACTACATGGTGTTTGAGAAACGGATGACCGAGACACAGTCTTTCAGAAACACTAACTCTTTACTCTGGGTGGACAGTTACACCTACATTCCCCTACATCTGCTAGCCCACCACTGAAAGAGGTCGTGCAACATGCTCAACTATGTTAGAGCCCATAATAGCTTGTGGCTGCACATGGAAGTTTCTAGCATGAATAATCTTATGATCCCTTTGAGCCTGGGTGGCGAACCATAGGATGATCACACGGGTCCTCCAGTATATCCTAGGACAACACTGGATTCTCCAGGTGCCCGGGCAAACCACTGGGTGCTCCAGGGTGCCCCAACCAATCCACCCAGATATGTATTAAAGTAGACGACTTAAGTTAACCATTAATGATAACTCTCACATCTGTCATGAATACACTCAACCAATCCACGTCTATGAGCATAGCATAGCAGCATGATCATAACGTAGAAGTAACTCCCAAGGTTTGAATGTAGGACAATAGGTTCCTACCTCATCAACTACTTCCCAAAACCCACCTGTTATCAAGTCCTGCTCATGCAATATTTGAGGGTGAAACTAATGCATAAAAACTGGGTATGAAAGGGATATGATCAAAGTGTGAACTTGCCTTGTACTGTTGATGAAGATGATTCGCACTCATAACTCCTGATAGTTCTACTCGTCACACTCTGGTGAATCTATCGTAAGCAAGCAATAGTAACCACACATAAGCAATCATGCAAAAGAATCGAAGAAAAGATCTCGAAAAACTTCGAAAACAGGCAATAAACTCTTGCAACAGAAGACAGTTTCTAACAGTACCAAAATTGGGTGAATTTGGCCTTATCAGAAATTTTAGGTCAAGAGCTTCACTTTGCAAAAAGAATCAACTCAAACGGAGTTACGAAACTCAAGTTACGGCAAAAATAGTGATTTGAGCAAATTTCATCAAATTCAATTTAAAACTACTCAAATCTGAAATACAATTGTACAAACATAAACTTTAATACATTTTGAATCTAATGCAAAAAGAATCACTCAATTTGGATCTAAAACATAAAAGTTATTAACAATCTAAAACAGAAACTATTCTGAATTTTTTTTAAACAAAACAGAAAAGAAAAAAAAACTTTTGATCGGGCAGGGCTACGTGGAACTACGTGATTGGACGAATACGTGCACCCGTTGGTGGTTACGAATGGACGACCGAAGCTTAATAGAAAATGATTCGAGTGAAGAAAAAAAACAGACGATCTAATCCCAGCCATCTAAAATGAATCGGACGACTGAGGGGAAAAGCGGTGTTACCGCGGCGGTGGGGGTCGCCGGCGAAGTTGAAGACGGCGGCAGCGGCTCGGCTTCGAGCGGGGAGGCGACTCCGGTGGTCGGCGTCAGCGGCGGAGTAGTCGGGGAGGGGTGGCTTGGCGAGGCGGATCCGAAGGTGGTGGCGGCGTCGGGCGAGGGCGGCGGTAGAGCGCGGGGCGGTGCGGCGGATCTCGTCGGAGTTGGGAACTCCGGCGAGTTCGGGCGGTGGCTGCGAGGGGCTTCGGGGGTTGTGGGTTTGAGGGAAAAAGGCCTGGGGCCGAGACTATATAAAGGGGGTCGCCTTGGGCGAGGGGCAAGGCGAGGGAGGCGTCCGGGTTGAGCATGGCGTCGGCCAGCGGAGCGTGCGCGTGCGGGACACCGGCGGGAGGTCGTTGACGAACCCGACAGGTGGGACCCACCTGTCGGCGGCAGAGAGAGGCGGTGGCCGAACGGGGCTGCGAGTGGGCGAGCGAGCGGGAGGGGTTTTGTGGGCGCTGCGCCGGGAGGCCGTTGCTGGGCTGGCGGGCGCTGGCGGCTAGCTGGGCCGGCCCAGCTCGAGGGAGAAGTTTTTTGTTTAACATTTTCCCAGACAAACAAAAATAATAAAAACTAAATAAATAAAAATATTGCATAGGCGTATAATATATCAAAATTTCCAGAAAATCATTTTCTTTAAGATGAACATTTTTCTAGCGTCAAATAAAATCCTCAAAAATTCAAATAAAGCAAAGAGTGCTACTGCTATAATAAAACCCAATAAAATCATTTTAAATATACCAAAATGGTTTCAAATTTATTTCTCTCCAATTTTCTGATGTAGGGAATCATTTTACCTTATTTTCCATATATTTTATTTTTGGAGAAAAATAATTTGAATAAAACCCAAGTAACTCCAAATTGAAAATAGTTTTCAAAATACCTTCAAAGGGACTTTAAATTTGATTCCCTGAAACTCCCAACTCATATTTCATATTGTTTGAAGAAGTCATTTTATCTTCTCTCATGAAAATCATTGAGTTGCTTAAAGTTTCTGAATTTGAAATATTTTCAAATGAAATTCAAATATTTTCAACAACCCCTTTCATTTAAATAAATGGAAGAAGTCATATCATCTTCTCTCTAGGGTTTTGTATTTGAAAAGAATTTGAATTCATGGAGATTAGAAAGCAAAGGTGAAAGTTTGGGAAAGTCATTTCATTCCCTCTCATTTAACTTTCAAAAGTTTCAAATTTCACTCATCACAATCAAGCAAACAATCAAAACTATCTATTTAATATAACATTCCAAAATTTAGAATTTTTGGATGTTACAAACCTACCACCCTTAAAATGAATCTCGTCCTCGAGATTCGGAGAGGCTAGCAAGAAATAGGTTAGGTTCGGGGGTCTTCTCAAAATCGATCGTCTCTGGGGGTCTGGGGTGCTACCACCCTTAGAATCATCGTTACGGTCCCATCAATACTCATATACTCCATCCTTATCGTTGACAAAGTCGGTCTTCTCAGATTCTCGGGAAAATTACTTCTCTGGCTGTTCCGGTAGTGGCATAACCTTTTCCCTCAATTCATGTGTCCATTTCATCTTGGTACGGTTCTTCCATGACTGGGTCTTCTTAGCTGACAGGTCTGGCGCCAATACTAAACAACTATCGATATCTCATGATGGTCATCAATTTTATGGTTTCTCCTGCAGGAAAATGGGTCTGGGCTTCATCCTCACCGTATATCCTACGTGTGGCAACAGCTGCCTTGTACAAGGGAAAAATTGTCATACCATTCTAAGGTTCAAACAAGGTTTGATCATCGTCTCTCTACTATAGGCAAGTCACTCAGATTTACTATCCCATATAGCAAGGCGAATAGTAAGAGTATGTCGGTATGGTGATCAATCCTTCCCGCACCCAAATCATTACCTTGTATATGGTTTAGCGAATCTCACATTCTAACACTCGGTCATCCTCACAAGCATTGCAGAATTTCTCTTGTCGACGAACCAAGTTCGGATAAATCCATGGATTCTGCAAGCCAAACAAACATCTATCGTTCCTTCACAACTCTCAGGTTTTTGCGTAAACTCCTATAAGATCCTATGTTGATGGAGTCGTAATCTCTTCCAGGGTTTTTCCATCGGCAAGAGTGTGCTTGCTTTTGGCAGGTCCTGGGGCCTGTGGGTTATGGCCCATTTCATCACTTGTAAACCTTGAACTCATCATCGGGCCAACTGATCATTACTCCAACATCCAGCTTCCTAGCATTCTTAAATCCATCCAATTGTACTTTCTCCCTTCCTTCTATTGGTACCAAACTAAGACGTGATTACTCCGACTCACCATGGAGTAACAATTGCTCCATATTACCAATATTATACCTCCTTTATATCCAATAGTACTTCATCCCTTCATACTCTTGGGGTACCCCACGTATCGAGACAAAACTCATACTTATTTTGTCCGAAATCCACTTCGGGGAATAACATTATCCTTTCCAGGGGTCAAATCTCCTCACAGGGTACTACCACCCTTGAAATGCACAAATTCATCCATAGACCATATTTCTCATATCCTCGAAAATGGTCAAAATCTTCCTTCATAGAGCCACTACTCATAAAATCCAAATCAGTACCAATGATGCTAACTTTATTGATTCTCCGATCATTATAATCTCCTGCATTTCCATTACATGCATCAACTTAACACCTCACTAATAAAAGAAATGTCCTCACTACTACTACTGTATTTTCTCACAGAGTGAACTATTTATTCAAGTCTCCTTCTCTTTGGGACAATCCTCGCAAAGTGCCCTGCTTCATTACAACAAAAACATATTACTTTCAACAAGTCTCGTGGTTTCCTTATGACTACATAGCCTCCTTGGGTCCTCGGCTTCCTTTTTGGGCAACTGCTGAAGTAGTGCCCTGACTCCTTGCACCTGAAACAGGTGATATGACTCAGGTCCTTCCTGGAATCCAATATATTTCTCTTCCTGGACTTCTCCATTCTAATCAGGGCTTCTATATCCTGTGGGTCATACTCTACTTCCTCTGTCGGGAATTCTACTAGATCCCCTTCATACAATTCTGGGAGATGTGTCCTTCTTGAATAGCATGACTTGGTGCAGGGTTTAATTGGTCCTTTTTCAGGTGTGTCCTCCACCTCTTCCTCCATCACAGGTTCTTCTAAAATTTCCATGAGGGCTCCTTTCATTGCTTCTTTCTTCTGCTGTACGGTTCTTTGTACCATGGGGTAAAGGTGACACTGAGCAGGGTAGTGGGTAGTCCCTTCACACAAGAAACAAACAATCTGCCTAGTTGGGCATTCTTCAGCTGGGTGACTTCCTTCACAACGAGGGCATTCATCCTTGTTTTCTTTATGGGTGTGTCCTATTTCTCCACAGAGCTTGCATGCACAAGGCTTCTTCATATCATTTCCATAAGGCTTCAATTTCTAGGACACAAGCCGAGACTTTAGCACAGTCAACTTAAATTCCTCCCAAGTGGTTACTCCTTGCCATCCATTGATGATTTGGTACATCCTCCACCAAGTAGCAGCACCTCTTTCAAAGTACTGAAGAGCATGCTGGGCCATATCCTTTCCGAATATAGGGTTATTCTCCAAGCGATCTTCCATGTTCTGAATCCATCGGTCTGTCTCCAATTGACTTATCGGTCCAGAAAATATGGGTTCATCTCCATTCATCCTCTAATGGTCCAGGGTTTGGGGTGAGATAAGAGAGATAGGGAGGGAAACACGCAATGCAACCAATAGTTTTGAAAAGACAGATTTTATTTTGTGGCTGTCAGAAAAACACCAAACAAATGACAGCTCACAATCGTCGCATCTAACGTAGGTATATAATAGGGGTTTGGTCTTGTAAGGGTCAATAAATCCTCAAAGTCGCCAAACTCTTCAAGTCTTGTTCATGTCTTTGATGGCTTCTTCCGATCGTGCTTGTCCTTCTCAAGTTCTTTTGCCAGATCATCTCTGTTGACGTGAAGTCTCTTGTGACGTCCTTTAATATTCTGGAGTTGCATTCCAAACTTCCGGGTTCCAACATCCTTGGCATGAACCATGGTCCTACTGTCCTTCAGTTCCTGACGAATCTCCGGTGTCTCGAGGTTTTGCTCCTCCATCTTGACTACTTTCAGTTTCTGGGTCCTGAGTTCTTAGCGAAATGCTTCCTTATCAAATACGGCTTCCTGCAAGTCCACCCTAAACTTCTTGATGTAACACTCCAGATCCTGGCGATACACCAGCTAAGGCTAAAACTTCATCTTTTACTGATAGGTGCTCCATCAGCCTTCTACCATCCAATCCTTCCAAAAAATACATGATTAACTCAGCACGGTGACAATAGCACAAGCGGGCGATAACATCATGGATAGCCTTGTTTCTGCTCTTATCATTTCCATGAGCTATCATTCCATAGTTGATACCTCCTGCCTTAGGGTTTTCTTGACAAAAATTTGAGTTCTACTGCTCCATGTTCCGGTCTTTCTCCGGTACACCTTGATCTCGGGTATTGACAGCTTCACTAGTCTGACAAGTTCCATAACGGTAGCCTTCCTAGTCATACCAATCTGGAAATCCTTTAGAGCCTTCAAATTCTCCTAGTCTTTGGAGTCTTCAACCGTTGTAGTTTTCCAATTATTAAAATGCTCGGTAAATTTATTCCAAAGTGGTCTTAGTTGTCCGATATCTTGTACTTCTTCGAGTGGTCTCATCCGTCGAATCTTCGTGGTCAAAAGGGGAAAGGGTATGGTCTAACTAAAAGGGAATATTTTGAATAAGCTCAGAAGAGAAGAGAGGTAAAAGATCTTTTTGAAAAAAAAAAAGTTGTAGAGAAAAATCTTTTCTATGGGCTTGCCAGTTTCTAGGGGTCACGTCCTACAGTCAACATGTGCTCTGATACCATCTTGTAGCGACCCGACCCGAATGGATCGAAGTCTCTATGCTTAAGTGTCATCCCTGTATCGGTATGCTGACACACACAGTACTCGAGGATTTATAACAAAGCTAAATCACATGTATAAAGTAACGTAAATACTATTACCTCAATCCAAATAGCGGAAGTAACAACAAGGTTGTGGATTCCCATCAACACCAATGGCAAAGTTGAGTGTAGACATCATAACCCTAACGTATCACTTACTCGTCGCAAGATTCCTGCAACATGAGGCGTTGCAGCCACAAAGGGTCAGTACATTGAATGTACTGGCAAATTCACACCATAGAGCAAAGATGAATAATAGCTATCACTGCATGCATATATGGCTGGTGGAGGCTCTATGGTTATCATGTTTTTGTGAAAAGCCAATTTTTCCCTACTGCAAAGGAATATATTTTATTTAACTACAAAGTTTGTTGAAAATATTGAGAAGGTTCCTCCAACTCAATCCCAATTAAAAGTTAACATCCCAACAAATTAATTTAGTAGAGTGATGAGATCAATCAAATAATTCAAGTACTAGATACTCAAGATGTCCATAACCGGGGACATGGCTAACCATGATTAGTTGGTACACTCTGCAGAGGTTTGCGCACTTTTCCCCACAAGACTCGATCTCCTCCGTTGGATTTCTCGCACTACATGGTGTTTGAGAAACGGATGACCGAGACACAGTCTTTCAGAAACACTAACTCTTTACTCTGGGTGGACAGTTACACCTACTTTCCCCTACATCTGCTAGCCCACCACTGAAAGAGGTCATGCAACATACTCAACTATGCTAGAGCCCATAATAGCTTGTGGCTGCACACGGAAGTTTCTAGCATGAATAATCTTATGATCCCTTTGAGCCTGGGTGGCAAACCATAGGATGATCTCACGGGTTCTCCAGGATATCCTAGGACAACACTGGATTCTCCAGGTACCCGGGCAAACCACTGGGTGCTCCTGGGTGCCCCAACCAATCCACCCATATGTGTATTAAAGTAGCCACCTTAAGTTAACCATTAAGGATAACTCTCACATCTGTCATGAATACACTCAACCAATCCACGTCTACGAGCATAGCATAGCAGCATGATCATAACGCAGAAGTAACTCCCAAGGTTTGAATGTAGGACAATAGGTTCCTACCTCATCAACTACTTCCTAAAACCCACATGTTATCAAGTCCTACTCATGCAATATTTGAGGGTGAAACTAATGCATAAAAACTAGGTATGAAAGGGATGTGATCAAAGTGTGAACTTGCCTTGTACTGTTCATGAAAATGATTCGCACTCATAACTCCTGATAGTTCTACTCGTCACACTCCGGTTAATCTATCGTAAGCAAGCAATAGTAACCACACATAAGCAATCATGCAAAAGAATCGAAGAAAAGATCTCGAAAAACTTCAAAAACAGGCAAATAACTCTTGCAACATAAAACAATTTCTAACAGTACCAAAATTGGGTGAATTTGGCCTTATCGGAAATTTTAGGTCAAGAGCTTGACTTTGCAAAAAGAATCAACTCAAACGGAGTTATGGAACTCAAGTTACGGCAAAAATATTGATTTGAGCAAATTTCATCAAATTCAATTTAAAACTACTCAAATTTGAAATACAATTGTACAAACAGAAACTTTAATGAATTTTGAATGTAATGCAAAAAGAATCACTCAATATCGATCTAAAACATAAAAGTTATTAACAATCTAAAACAGAAACTATTCTGAATTTTTTTAAACAAAACAGAAAAGAATAAAAATCTTTTGATCGGGCAGGGCTACGTGGAACTACGTGATTGTGATACGTCTCCAACGTATCTATAATTTTTTATTGTTCCATGCTATATTATATTCTGTTTTGGACATTATTGGACTTTATTATACACTTTTATATTATTTTTGGGACTAACCAATTAACCGGAGCCCCAGCCCAGAATTGCTGTTTTTTGCCTATTTCAGAGTTTCGCAGAAAAAGAATATCAAACGGAGTCCAAACGGAATGAAACCTTCGGGAACGTGATTTTCGGAACGAACGTGATCCAGAGGACTTGGACCCTACGTCAAGACATCAACCAGGAGGGCACGAGGTAGGGGGCGCGCCTACCCCCCTGGGCGCGCCCTCCACCCTCGTGGGCCCCCTGTTGCTCCACCGACGTACTCCTTCCTCCTATATATACCTACGTACCCCCAAACTACCAGATACGGAACCAAAAACCTAATTCCACTGCCGCAACCTTCTGTACCCGTGAGATCCCATCTTGGGGCCTGTTCCGGAGCTCCGCCGGAGGGGGCATCGATCACGGAGGGCTTCTACATCAACACCATAGCCTCTCCGATGATGTGTGAGTAGTTTACCTCAGACCTTCGGGTCCATAGTTATTAGCTAGATGGCTTCTTCTCTCTTTTTGGATCTCAATACAATGTTCTCCCCCTCTCTCGTGGAGATCTATTCGATGCAATCTTCTTTTGCGGTGTGTTTGTTGAGACCGATGAATTGTGGGTTTATGATCAAGTTTATCTATGTACAATATTTGAGTCTTCTCTGAATTCTTTTATGTATGATTGGTTATCTTTGCAAGTCTCTTCGAATTATCAGTTTGGTTTGGCCTACTAGATTGATCTTTCTTGCAATGGGAGAAGTGCTTAGCTTTGGGTTCAATCTTGCGGTGTCCTTTCCCAGTGACAGTAGGGGCAGCAAGGCACGTATTGTATTGTTGCCATCGAGGATAACAAGATGGGGTTTATATCATATTGCATGAGTTTATCCTTCTACATCATGTCATCTTACTTAAGGCGTTACTCTGTTCTTACGAACTTAATACTCTAGATGCATGCTGGATAGCGGTCGATGTGTGGAGTAATAGTAGTAGATGCAGGCAGGAGTCGGTCTAGTTGTCTCGGACGTGATGCCTATATACATGATCATACCTAGATATTCTCATAACTACGCTCAATTCTGTCAATTGCTCAACAGTAATTTGTTCACCCACCGTAATACTTATGCTATTGAGAGAAGCCACTAGTGAAACCTATGGCCCCCGGGTCTATTTTCCATCATATTAATCTCTCGACAACAAGTTATTTCTAGCGTCGTTTTTATTTTACTTTCTTTACTTTCCATCTTTATCATAAAAATACCAAAAATGTTATCTTATCATATCTATCAGATCTCACTCTCGTAAGTGACCGTGTAGGGATTGACAACCCCTTATCGCGTTGGTTGTGAGGATTTATTTGTTTGTGTAGGTGTGAGGGACTCGTGCATGGCCTCCTACTGGATTGATACCTTGGTTCTCGAAAACTGAGGGAAATACTTACGCTACTTTGCTGCATCACCCTTTCCTCTTCAAGGGAAAACCAACGCAATGCTCAAGAGGTAGCAAGAAGGATTTCTGGCGCCGTTGCCGGGGAGTCTACGCAAAAATCAACATAACAAGTACCCATCACAAACCCTTACCTCCCGCATTACATTATTTGCCATTTGCCTCTCATTTTCCTCTCCCCCACTTCACCCTTGCCATTTTATTCGCCCTCTCTCTTTTCCATTCGCCTCTTTTTCGCTTGCTTCTTGTTTGCTCGTGTGTTGGATTGCTTGCTTGTCACGATGGCTCAAGATATTACTAAATTGTGTGACTTTACCAATACCAACAATAATGATTTCCTTAGCACTCCGATTGCTCCTCTTACCGATACTGAATATTGTGAAATCAATGCTGCTTTGTTGAATCTTGTCATGAAAGATCAATTCGCTGGCCTTCCTAGTGAAGATGCCGCTACCCATCTAAATAGCTTCGTTGATTTGTGTGATATGCAAAAGAAGAAAGATGTGGACAATGATATTGTTAAATTGAAGCTATTTCCTTTTTTTCTTAGAGATCGTGCTAAAGCTTGGTTTTCATCTTTGCCTAAAAATAGTATTGATTCTTGGAATAAGTGCAAAGATGCTTTTATCTCTAAGTATTTCCCTCCCACTAAGATTATCTCTCTTAGAAACGATATTATGAATTTTAAGCAACTTGATCATGAACATGTTGCACAAGCTTGGGAGAGGATGAAATTAATGATACGTAATTGCCCTACTCATGGTTTGAATTTGTGGATGATTATACAAAAAATTTATGCCGGATTGAAATTTGCTTCTAGAAATCTTTTAGATTCGGCCGCGGGAGGCACTTTTATGGAAATCACTTTAGGAGAAGCTACTAAACTCCTAGATAATATTATGGTTAATTATTCTCAATGGCACACTGAAAGATCTACTAATAAAAAAGTGCATGCGATAGAAGAAATTAATGTTTTGAGTGGAAAGATGGATGAACTTATGAAATTATTTGCTAATAAAGTGTTTCTTCTGATCCTAATGATATGCCTTTGTCTACTTTGATTGAGAATAATAATGAATCTATGGATGTGAATTTTGTTGGTAGGAATAATTTTGGTAACAACGCGTATAGAGGAAACTTTAATCCTAGGCCTTATCCTAGTAATTCCTCTAATAATTATGGTAATTCCTACAACAATTCTTATGGAAACTTTAATAAGATGCCTTCTGAATTTGAGACTAGTGTTAAGGAATTTATGAATTCGCAAAAGAATTTCAATGCTTTGCTTGAAGAAAAATTGCTTAAAGTTGATGAATTGGCTAGGAACGTTGATAGAATTTCCCTTGATGTTGATTCTTTAAAACTTAGATCTATTCCACCTAAGCATGATATCAATGAGTCTCTCAAAGCCATGAGAATTTCCATTGATGAGTGCAAAGAAAGAACCGCTAGGATGCGTGCTAAGAAAGATTGCTTTGTGAAAGCGTGTTCTTCTAGTTTCTATGAAAATAAAGATGAAGATCTAAAAGTTATTGATGTGCCCCCTACTAAATCTTTGTTTTGCAATATGAATCTTGATAATGATGGGACAGAATATGATCCACCTTTACCTAGAAGGAGTTCCAAAAATTCGGAGTTTTTAGATCTTGATACTAAAATTGATAAAAGTGGGATTGAAGAGATCAAAACATTAGATATTAATGAACCCACTATTTTGGATTTCAAGGAATTTAATTATGATAATTGCTCTTTGATAGATTGTATTTCCTTGTTGCAATCCGTGCTAAATTCTCCTCATGCTTATAGTCAAAATAAAGCTTTTATTAAACATATCGTTGATGCTTTAATGCAATCTTATGAAGAAAAACTTGAGTTGGAAGTTTCTATCCCTAGAAAACTTTATGATGAATGGGAACCTACTATTAAAATTCAAATTAAAGATCATGAATTCTATGCATTGTGCGATTTGGGTGCTAGTGTTTCCACGATTCCAAAAACTTTGTGCGATTTGCTAGGTTTCATTGATTTTGATGATTGCTCTCTAAACTTGCACCTTCAGGATTCCACTATTAAGAAACCTATGGGAAGAATTAATGATGTTCTTATTGTTGCAAATAGGAACTATGTGCCCGTAGATTTTATTGTTCTTGATATAGATTGCAATCCTTCGTGTCCTATTATTCTTGGTAGACCTTTCCTTAGAACGATTGGTGCAATTATTGATATGAAGGAAGGGAATATTAGATTCCAATTTCTGATAAGGAAAGGCATTGAACACTTTCCTAGAAAGAAAATAAAATTACCATATGAATCTATTATGAGAGCCACTTATGGATTGCCACTAAAGATGGCAATACCTAGATCTATCCTTGCTATTATGCCTAGCTAGGGGCGTTAAACGATAGCGCTTGTTGGGAGGCAACCCAATTTTATTTTTAGTTTTTTTTGCTTTTTGCTTCTCTTTAGGAATAAATCTTTGATCTAGCCTCTGGTTATATGTCTTTTTTATGTTTTAATTAGTGTTTGTGCCAAGTTAGACCTATAGGATCTTCTTGGATGATAGTTATTTGATCTTGCTGAAAATTCCAGAAACTTTCTGTTCACGAAAATAATTGTTAAAAATCACCAGAGAGTGATAAAATATTGATTGCAATTGCTGCTGTTAAATAAAAAAAAATTCTAGGTCGTCCTATTTTGGCTGAATTTTTGGAGTTCCAGAAGTTTGCGTTAGTTACAGATTACTACAGACTGTTCTGTTTTTGACAGATTCTGTTTTTCATGTGTTGGTTGCTTATTTTGATGAATCTATGGCTAGTACAATAGTTTATAAACCATAGAGAAGTTGGAATACAGTAGTTTTAACACCAATATAAATAAAGAATGAGTTCATTACAGTACCTTGAAGTGGTCTTTTGTTTTCTTTCGCTAACGGAGCTCACGAGATTTTCTGTTAAGTTTTGTGTTGTGAAGTTTTCAAGTTTTGGGTAAAAGATTTGATGGATTATGGAAAAAGGAGTGGCAAGAGCCTAAGCTTGGGTATGCCCATGGCACCCCAAGATAATATAAGGACACCTAAAAGCCAAAGCTTGGGGATGCCCCGGAAGGCATCCCCTCTTTCGTCTAATTCCATCGGTAACTTTACTTGGAGCTATATTTTTATTCACCACTTGATATGTGTTTTGCTTGGAGCGTCTTGTATGATTTGAGTCTTTACTTTTTAGTTTACCACAATCATCTTTAATGTACACACCTTTTGAGAGAGACACACATGATTCGGAAATTATTAGAATACTCTATGTGCTTCACTTATATCTTTTGAGTTATATAGTTTTTGCTCTAGTACTTCACTTATATATTTTAGAGCACGGTGGTGGTTTTGTTTTATAGAAACTATTATTCTCTCATTCTTCACTTAGATTATTTTTAGAGTCTTAAACAACATGGTAATTTGCTTAAATAATCCTAATATGCTAGGTATTCAAGACTAGTAAAAACTTTCTTATGAGTGTGTTGAATACTAAGAGAAGTTTGATGCCTGATGATTGTTTTGAGACATGGAGGTAGTGATATCAAAGTTGTGCTAGTTGAGTAGTTGTGAATTTGAGAAATACTTGTGTTGAAGTTTGCAAGTCCCGTAGCATGCACGTATGGTAAACGTGATGTAACAAATTTGAAACATGAGGTGTTCTTTGATTGTCCTCCTTATGAGTGGCGGTCGGGGACGAGCGATGGTCTTTTCCTACCAATATATCCCCCTAGGAGCATGCGCGTAGTGCTTGGTTTTTGATGACTTGTAGATTTTTGCAATAAGTATGTGAGTTCTTTATGACTAATGTTGAGTCCATGGATTATACGCACTCTCACCTTTCCATCATTGCTAGCCTCTTCGGTACCGTGCATTGCCCTTTCTCACATTGAGAGTTGGTGCAAACTTCGCCGGTGCATCCAAACCCCGTGATATGATACGCTCTTTCACATATAAACCTCCTTATATCTTCCTCAAAACAGCCACCATACCTACCTATTATGGCATTTCCATAGCCATTCCGAGATATATTGCCATGCAACTTTCCACCGTTCCGTTTATCATGACACGTTCATCATTGTCATATTGCTTTGCATGATCATGTAGTTGACATAGTATTTGTGGCAAAGCCACCATTCATAATTCTTTCATACATGTCACTCTTGGTTCATTGCATATCCCGGTACACCGCCGGAGGCATTCATATAGAGTCATACTTTGTTCTAGTATCGAGTTGTAATCATTGAGTTGTAAATAAATATAAGTGTGATGATCATCATTTTCTAGAGCATTGTCCCAAGTGAGGAATAAAAAAGAGAAAGGCCATAAAAAATAAAAAAAGGAAGGCCCCAAAAAAAAGAGAAAAAGAGAGAAGGGACAATGTTACTATCCTTTTACCACACTTGTGCTTCAAAGTAGCACCATAATCTTCATGATAGAGAGTCTCTTGTTTTGTCACTTTCATATACTAGTGGGAATTTTTCATTATAGAACTTGGCTTGTATATTCCAACAATGGGCTTCCTCAAATGCCCTAGGTCTTCGTGAGCAAGCAAGTTGGATGCACACCCACTTAGTTTCTTTTGTTGAGCTTTCATATATTTATAGCTCTAGTGCATCTGTTGCATGGCAATCCCTACTCCTTGCATTAACATCAATCTATGGGCATCTCCATAGCTCATTGATTAGCCTCGTTGATGTGAGACTTTCTCCCTTTTTGTCTTCTCCACATAACCCCCATCATTATATTCTATTCCGCCCATAGTGCTATATCCATGGCTCATGCTCATGTATTGCGTGAAGGTTGAAAAAGTTTGAGATTACTAAAGTATGAAACAATTGCTTGGCTTGTCATCGGGGTTGTGCACGATGAGAGCATTCTTGTGTGACGAAAATGGAGCATGACTAAACTATATGATTTTGTAGGAATGAACTTTCTTTGGCCATGTTATTTTGAGAGGACATAATTGCTTAGTTAGTATGCTTGAAGTATTATTATTTTTATGTCAATATTGAACTTTTATCTTGAATCTTTCGGATCTGAATATTCATACCACAATTAAGAAGAATTACATTGAAATTATGCCAAGTAGCATTCCACATCAAAAATTCTGTTTTTATCATTTACCTACTCGAGGACGAGCAGGAATTAAGCTTGGGGATGCTTGATACGTCTCCAACGTATCTATAATTTTTTATTGTTCCATGCTATATTATATTCTGTTTTGGACATTATTGGGCTTTATTATACACTTTTATATTATTTTTGGGACTAACCTATTAATCGAAGGCCCAGCCCAGAATTTCTGTTTTTGCCTATTTCAGAGTTTCGCAGAAAAAGAATATCAAACGGAGTCCAAACGGAATGAAACCTTCGGGAACGTGATTTTCGGAACGAACGTGATCTAGAGGACTTGGACCCTACGTCAAGACATCAACCAGGAGGGCACAAGGTAGGGGGCGCGCCTACCCCCTGGGCACGCCCTCCACCCTCATGGGCCCCCTGTTGCTCCACCGACGTACTCCTTCCTCCTATATATACCTACGTACCCCCAAACTACCAGATACAGGAGCCTAAAACCTAATTCCACTGCCGCAACCTTCTGTACCCGTGAGATCCCATCTTGGGGCCTGTTCCTGAGCTTCGTCGGAGGGGGCATCGATCACCGAGGGCTTCTACATCAACACCATAGCCTCTCCGATGATGTGTGAGTAGTTTACCTCAGAACTTCGGGTCCATAGTTATTAGCTAGATGGCTTCTTCTCTCTTTTTGGATCTCAATACAATGTTCTCCCCCTCTCTCGTCGAGATCTATTCGATGTAATCTTCTTTTGCGGTGTGTTTGTTGAGACTGATGAATTGTGGGTTTATGATCAAGTTTATCTATGAACAATATTTGAGTATTCTCTGAATTCTTTTATGTATGATTGGTTATCTTTGCAAGTCTCTTCGAATTATCAGTTTGGTTTTGCCTACTGGATTGATCTTTCTTGCAATGGGATAAGTGCTCAGCTTTGGGTTCAATCTTGCGGTGTCCTTTCCTAGTGACAGTAGGGGCAGCAAGGCACGTATTGTATTGTTGCCATCGAGGATAACAAGATGGGGTTTATATCATATTGCATGAGTTTATCCCTCTACATCATGTCATCTTACTTAAGGCATTACTCTGTTCTTATGAACTTAATACTCTAGATGCATGCTGGATAGCGGTCGATGTGTGGAGTAATAGTAGTAGATGCAGGCAGGAATCGGTCTACTTGTCTCGGACGTGATGCCTATATACATGATCATACCTAGATATTCTCATAACTATGCTCAATTCTGTCAATTGCTCAACAGTAATTTGTTCACCCACCGTAATACTTATGCTCTTGAGAGAAGCCACTAGTGAAACCTATGGCCCCCGGGTCTATTTTCCATCATATTAATCTCCCGACAACAAGTTATTTCTAGCGTCGTTTTTATTTTACTTTCTTTACTTTGCATCTTTATCATAAAAATACCAAAAATATTATCTTATCATATCTATCAGATCTCACTCTCGTAAGTGACCGTGTAGGGATTGACAACCCCTTATCGCGTTGGTTGCGAGGATTTATTTGTTTGTGTAGGTGCGAGCGACTCGTGCGTGGCCTCCTACTGGATTGATACCTTGGTTCTCAAAAACTGAGGGAAATACTTACGCTACTTTGCTGCATCACCCTTTCCTCTTCAAGGGAAAACCCACGCAGTGCTCAAGAGGTAGCAGACGAATACGTGCACCCGTTGGAGGTTACGAGCGGATGACCGAAGCTTAACAGAAAACGATTCGAAAAAAAACAGACGATCTAATCCTAGCCATCTAAAACGAATAGGACGGCTGAGGGGAAAAGCGGCATTACCGCGGCGGTGGGGGTCGCCGGCGAAGTTGAAGACGGCGGCGGCGGCTCGGCTTCGAGCGGGAAGGCGACTCCGGTGGTCGGCCTCGGCGGCGGAGTAGTCGGGAGGGTGGCTCGGCGAGGCGGATCCGGAGGTGGTGGTGGCGTCGGGCGAGGGCGGCGGTAGAGCGCGGGGCGGTGCGGCGGATCTCGTCGGAGTTGGGAACTCTGGCGAGTTCGGGCGTTGGCTGCGAGGGGCTTCGGGTGTTGTGGGTTTGAGGGAAAAGAGGCCCGGGGCCAAGACTATATAAAGGGGGTCGCCTTGGGCGAGGGGCAAGGCGAGGGAGGCGTCCGGGTTGAGCACGACGTCGGCCAGCGAAGCGTGCACGTGCGGGACTGATACGTCTCCAACGTATCTATAATTTTTGATTGTTCCATGCTATTATATTATCTATCTTGGATGTTTTATGGGCTTTACTATGCACTTTTATATTATTTTTGGGACTAACCTATTGACCCAGTGCCAGTTCCTGTTTTTTCCCTTGTTTTAGTGTTTCGAAGAAAAGGAATATCAAACGGAGTCGAAACGGAATGAAATCTTCTGGAGAAGTTATTTTGGAAGGAAAGCAACCCGGGGGACTTAGAGTCCACGTCAAGAAAGCAACGAGGAAGGCACGAGGCAGGGGGGCGCGCCCTCCACCCTCGTGGGCCCCTCGTGGCTCCCCTGACGTACTTCTTTCACCTATATATACCCATATACCCTAAAATGATCGGAGAACAGAATAGATCGGGAGTTCCGCCGCCGCAAGCGTGTGTAGCCACCAAAAACCTCTCGGGAGCCCGTTCCGGCACCCTGCCGGAAGGGGGGAACCCTCACCGGTGGCCATCTTCATCATCCCGGCGCTCTCCATGACGAGGAGGGAGTAGTTCACCCTCGGGGATGAGGGTATGTACCAGTAGCTATGTGTTTGATCTCTCTCTCTCTCTCGTGTTCTTGATTTGGCATGATCTTGATGTATCGCGGGCTTTGCTATTATAGTTGGATCTTATGTTGCTTCTCCCCCTCTACTCTCTTGTAATGGATTGAGTTTTCCCTTTGAAGTTATCTTATCGGATTGAGTCTTTAATGATTTGAGAACACTTGATGTATGTCTTGCCGTGCGTATCTGTGGTGACAATGGGATATCACGTGACTCACTTGATGTATGTTTTGGTGATCAACTTGCGGGTTCTGCCCATGAACCTATGCATAGGGGTTGGCACACGTTTTCGTCTTGACTCTCCGGTAGAAACTTTGGGGCACTCTTTGAGGTTCTATGTGTTGGTTGAATAGATGAATCTGAGATTGTGTGATGCATATCGTATAATCATACCCACGGATACTTGAGGTGACATTGGAGTATCTAGGTGACATTAGGGTTTTGGTTGATTTGTGTCTTAAGGTGTTATTCTAGTACGAACTCTAGGGCTGTTTGTGACACTTACAGGAATAGCCCAACAGATTGATTGGAAAGAATAACTTCGAGGTGGTTTCGTACCCTACCATAATCTCTTCGTTTGTTCTCCGCTATTATTGACTTTGGAGTGACTCTTTGTTGCATGTTGAGGGATAGTTATATGATCCAATTATGTTATTATTGTTGAGAGAACTTGCACTAGTGAAAGTATGAACCCTAGTCCTTGTTTCCTAGCATTGCAATACCGTTTACGCTCACTTTTACCACTTGTTACCTTGCTGTTTTTATATTTTCAGATTACAAAAACCTATATCTACCATCCATATTGCACTTGTATCACCATCTCTTCGCCGAACTAGTGCACCTATACAATTTACCATTGTATTGGGTGTGTTGGGGACACAAGAGACTCTTTGTTATTTGGTTGCAGGGTTGCTTGAGAGGGACCATCTTCATCCTACACCTCCCACGGATTGATAAACCTTAGGTCATCCACTTGAGGGAAATTTGCTACTGTCCTACAAACCTCTGCACTTGGAGGCCCAACAACGTCTACAAGAAGAAGGTTGTGTAGTAGACATCAAGCAGTTTCTGGCGCCGTTGCCGGGGAGGTGAGTGCTTGAAGGTATATCTTTAGATCTTGCAATCGAATCTTTTAGTTTCTTGGTTTAGCACTAGTTTATTTTATAAAATAAAACTACAAAAAAATGGAATTAAGGGTACCTCATATGCTTCATCTTTTTAATGTCTTCCGTGAGAATGATGGAAAGGAAAATTGTGCTCAATTGCTAGAAGAAGAATGCATTAAAATGTTTGGTACTAGATCTTTTTATGATGAGCATGATTGCAATGTTGTTAGTATGAATTCCTTGAATATCCACGATGCTAATGATATGCAAAGCGACAAGCTTGGGGAAGCTATGTTTGATGAAGATGATATTTTTTGTCCCCCAAGCTTTGATGAGCAAATTTACTATGATGAAAGCATGCCTCCTATCTATGATGATTATTGTGATGACACATATGCTATAAATAATAATTATAACCATGAAACTTGTTGTAACATCCCAAATTTTCAATTTGGTATGTTATACATAGATCATCATTTCATATCATGTTTTATTGCATTTTGACAAATCCTCGATAAATCCTAAGCAACTCAAGGACCCTCGGAGAGAGTTGGGGATTTTCTCGAATTTTCGTATTTGATTTTCATCAAATAATAAGACGAGGATTTTGATTTTAATTATTTTCTCTCCGGAAAAATATTTCAATTTAAAAATAAAGGAGAGGAGAAAATATGACTTCTCCAAAACAATTGAAATACTGGAGGTAAAATGTTAAAATTATTTATTGGAATTTATTTGGATTTTATTTGCAATTTTTATTGCATTAAAAATATTGCATGTTTTCAAAATATTTATTTTGTGTTAAAAAATGTTCACCCTATTCTAGATTTTCTAACTAGACGGGGAAAATTTATTTTATATTTTTTGGACTTTTATTTATTTTTCTACGAATTATTTTCCGCGGAACGTTTTAAAAAAAACTACGCACGCCAGCCCCCCCTCCTATTTATACCCCGCACCCCCCCCCCCTCTCACCTCATCCCGCCGCCGCCGCCCTTGCCCGCCCCGCCGCCGCCGGAGTTGAGCACGGGAGCCGCCGTCGCCGCCGTTTGCCGCCCCCTCGCACCCCCCGAGCCCCGCCGCACCCGCCGCCCTCGCCGGAGCAGCCGAGCCCCGCCGGAGCCCCGCCCCCGACGAGGTACTGCCCCGTTCGTTGCCGGTTTTCTTAAAAAAACCATTTGTTTAAAAAAAACCTAGATCAGTTTTTTTCGGTTTTATTATTTTGCGAGCGTTCACCGAACCGTTCGTTTTAACGAACACATTCGTCGGTTTTTCTCTGTTAACGAACGTCCGTTCTTTAACCGTTCGTCCGTTTTTCTTTTTCATCGGATTTTTTCTGCGATTATCTCAGATTCGATTTCTGATCGAATCTTCGTTTCTGTTTAACTTCTCGCTCGTTTATCGGAATCAGGCGATTCAAGCGCCTAGAGTTTCGTCTCGAAATTCTCTTTCCGTTTAACCTACTCAAACAAGTTTTTGCTACTGTAAAATTTGACCTAGATCCAGATTAGTAAACGAAGCTTGTTTCTTTCGCAGTTTGACTTTCGTTGCTTCTTTCGAGTTGATTCTTTTTGTAAACCAGAGTTCTTAAGTTGAACTTTCTGGTTGGATCTTTCATTCGAGTTTTACCTGTGCATTAGATGAGTACTGATTGTATGCTTGTTTGTTTGCGATAGAGTACCCGGAGTGTGTCGCTTGTTACTTCGAATCGCTAGGTTTTGCGGATCATCAGCAAGGCAAGTAACACTTTGATCATACCTTTCCATACCCAGTTTTTATTGCATTAGATCTTTTCCTCAAACAATTGCATGATTAGGATCTAATTAAATTGTGGGTTTTGGGAAGTAGTTGAGGTAGTACCTATTACCTGTTTTATTATCAAACCCTTGGGAGTTACTTCTACGTTTGCTATTATATTGCCATGCTATGCTTGTAGACGTGGATTGGGTTTGAGAGATTTCCATGACAGATGTGAGATTGTTAAATTAATGGTTTACTTAAGGTGGCAACTAAAACTCACATCTGGGTGGATTGAGGTACCTGGGTATTCCAGGATTGCCTGTTTTTCTTTTGGACCGCCACCCAGGTTCAAAGGGATCATGAGATTATTCATGCTAGAAACTTCCGTGTGCAGCCGCAAGCTATTATGGGCTCTAGCATAGTTGACTACGTTGTGTGAACTCTTACAGTGGTAGACTAGCAGATGTAGGAGAAAGTAGGTGTAACTGTCTACCCATACGTAAGGTGCAAACACTTCTGAAAGACTGTGTCTCGGTCATCCGTTACTCAAACACCATGTAGTGCAAGTAATCCAATGGAGGAGATCGAGTCTTGTGGGGAAAAGTGCGCAAACCTCTGCAGAGTGTACAAACTAATCATGGTTAGCCGTGTCCCCGGTTATGGACAATTTGAGTATCTAGTACTTGGATTATCATGTGAATCTCATCACCATGTTACTTTTAATTAATTTTTTTGGGTTAATGATGATTTCTTAATTGGGATTGAGATGCTGTCAACCACCTCAATGTTTCACAACCACCATGATAGTTAAATAAAATTTATTCCTTTGCAGTAGGATAAAATTGGCTTTTCGCAAAATTGTAACCATAGAGCTTTCCACCAGCCATATATGCATGTAGTATAGCATTATTATTGTTCATTATTCTCTATGTGTTACATTGCCAGCATATTCTATGTGCTGACCCGTTTTCGGGCTGCAACGTTTCATGTTGCAGACTTTTCAGACGACGAGTAAGGTGCCTTAGGTCGTGGTCTTATACTCAGTGATGCCGCTGGAGTTGATAGACTCACTTATCTTCCAAGTCTTCCGCTGTTATCGTTTTTAGATGGCCTTAAGCCATGTTTATCATACTTATTCTCTTTGGAGATATTCGATGTAATAAGTGTGTGATTGCTACTCTGTTATAAATCCTCCATTTGTACTGTGCGTGTCAGCATTACTGATCCAGGGATGACACTGGTGCACAGCAGCACAGACCATTTGAGGTCTGGTCGCTACAAAGTTGGTATCAGAGCACACGCTGACTGTAGGACACGACCACTAAGCTTAAGCCCTAGAAAGCTTCTCTCTTCTCATTTCTGACCCCTCTCCACTTTCTACTCTTTTAGGAATGGCGGATGCAAGGAGCAAGTTCATGCAACCAGATGAAGACACGCCGTTTGGTAGACACTTGAAGGAAGTCACTAAGTACTTGAACATAGGAATACCAAGCATCACCGGAACCTACAACGCCACATTACCTGAAGAGGAGAGCTGGAAGATTCAAGTTCACATTCCAGGAAGGACGTTTGTGCCAGTTACTGAACCCATAAGATTGGTTTTCGAAGCACCAACCTGGAGTTTAGGGAAGAGCATGGCCGCACACATCGCCATGGGACGCATTGGAGAAGTCTACCACCAGGAGCTTAAGGATACAATTTACCAGATTTGTGGACGCCGAGACGCGCAATGGGAGATGATCAGAACCAAGAAGGATGGATCAATTGCAGCTTTCATCCAGGAGCAGAACCAACATATTCGTCGCCAGGAGAACCAGATGTGCACGGACAAGGAAGAACTGAAGAAGGGATTAACCAAGATCAAGGAGCTCCAAGAAGAACTCAAGGCTACACGCGAGGATTATATGGAGGAAATCATCGCACTAGTAGGGAAGAATGACGACCTGGAGAAGAAGATTGGAATATTCATGGGAAATCCAGTGCCAAAAGCAGAAGTCGACGAATGCACTTGTCCGGATAACTACATCATCATCGACGACACCGACTCGGAACCAAGTGAAGATGACTTTGTTGATGAAGCTGGAGCGGACATCATGGAGTCTTCAACGGATTAGAATTTTATTAGACCACCATATCAGTAGTAGTTTTTCCCCATTTAATAGTATAGTTCAAGCACTTTGTAACGCTAGTTAGATCGATTGTTTTGCCTTGTTTGAATTGATTGAGTGATATTGATTGTATTTGTCTCATGAGCATATGGGTAGTGTTTTCTCTCTAGACCTCATTCTATTCTTAACTCTCATCTTTTCTAAACCTATCAGATGCCTCCGAGACGCGACACCGGATTTGTTTTCCCACCAGAGATCACCCAGTTGATTCAGCAACAGAATGCCCTGATGCAAGTGTTAGTGCAGAACCAAGGCAACAACAACAACAACAACAACCCACCGCCACCACCACCTGTTGATCACTTAGCCCGTTTCTTAAGGCTAAACCCGCCGGTGTTTTCCAGTAGCACCGAGCCGATTGTAGCAGATGATTGGCTCCGCAAAGTTGGAAGGGAGTTGACCACTACAGGATGCACAGATGTGGAAAGAGTGCGTTTTGCCGCACATCAGCTTGATGGACCCGCAGCATCATGGTGGGAGAATTATACAGCCACGCATCCTATTGACACTGTCACGTGGGATCAGTTTCAGCAAGCTTTCCGTACAGCACATGTTTCAGCAGGAGCTATGGCTATGAAGAAGCGTGAGTTTCGCAACCTACGCCAAGGAGGACGTACCGTAGGCCAGTATGTGGAGGATTTCAGTAAGTTAGCACGTTATGCACCAGATGACGTTGCTACAGATGCAGCCAAGCAGGAGAAGTTTTTGGAAGGACTGAATGATGAGCTGAGTATGCAGTTGATGGTAGCAACCTTCAACAACTACCAGGAGCTGGTAGATAGAGCTCCCATGATTGAAGGGAAGCAACAACAGATTGAAAACCGTAAGAGGAAGTATGGACAAGGGAAGTATAACTCAGGAGCTCAACAGAAGCCTCGTTTTGCCCCGAAGCCGGGAGGACAGTTTCAGCATACCCATGGAGGAGGTAGTTCGCACAACCATAATGGCTCTAAAAATGGTAATGGGAATGGAGGAAGCAACGGACAAAACCGCACCAACCCATCTACCCCAGCCAAGAGGGACCTGAGCCAAGTCACTTGCTTTAAGTGCCAGAAGAATGGACATTATGCCAATGAATGTCCTGAAGCCCAAAATGGAAATGGCAATGGAAGCTCTGGGAAGAAGCCGAACCCGTTCAACAAAGGACACGTGAACCACGTGAGCGTGGAGGAGGTTGAAGCTCAGCCTGATGCAGTAATAGGTAAGTTTTTGGTTAAGTCATTTACTGCAACCGTTCTTTTCGATACTGGTGCATCGCATTCATACATATCAAGGGGATTTGTGAATAAGTTTAAGCTGTCCACCAAAGTTCTCAGAACCCCTATGTTAGTAACCTCGCCAGGAGCAGAGTATATGGCAACCCAAGGATGTTTTCAGATACCATTGGCCATTGGTAGGCATGTTTTCCCCTCAGACCTCATAGTTTTGGAATCGCAAGGTTTGGATGTGATCTTGGGAATGGATTGGCTATCGTTGTATGGAGGAAACATCGATTGTGCCAGCAAGACGATTTTGCTTACCACCCCAGAAGGAAAAAGGATCAAGTATGTATCCCGGCATATGCCGAAGAGGACTCAAGTAAATTCCTTATCAGGAGTTGTACAGGAGGAAGTACCAGTGGTGAAGGATTACCCGGATGTATTTCCAGAAGAGTTGCCAGGCATGCCGCCAGATAGAGACATTGAGTTCTTGATTGAACTTTTGCCAGGCACAGGGCCAATATCTAAGAGACCGTACAGGATGCCCGCAAAAGATTTGGAGGAAATTAAGAAGCAGATAAAGGAGTTACTGGATAAAGGCTATATTCGCCCAAGTTCGTCACCTTGGGGATCACCAGTACTTTTAGTGGAGAAGAAAGATGGATCGCTGAGGATGGTTGTTGATTACCGTGGATTGAATGAAGTGACCATCAAAAACAAGTACCCACTGCCGATGATCAATGATTTGTTTGACCGCCTACAAGGAGCTAAAGTATTTTCCAAGATCGATCTACGATCATGATACCATCAGTTAAAGATTCGAGAGCAGGATATACCCAAGACGGCATTTACCACCAGATATGGATTGTATGAGTATACCGTTATGCCATTTGGTCTGACTAACGCACCTGCCTATTTTATGAACCTGATGAACAAAGTGTTTATGGAGTGTTTGGATAAGTTCGTCGTGGGTTCATTGATGATATTTTAACCTTTTCCAAGGACGAGGAAGAGCATGAGGAGCATTTGCGATTGGTACTTGAGAATCTCAGAGAACATCAGTTATACGCCAAGTTCAGCAAATGTGAATTTTGGCTGAAGGAAGTTGGATTCCTTGGACATGTTATTTCTGGAGAAGGAGTAGCAGTGGACCCTGCCAAGGTTGACACAGTGACAAGTTGGGAATCACCCACGACAGTTGGAGAAATCCGGAGTTTTCTTGGACTTGCAGGATAGTACCGGAGATTCATCGAGAATTTCTCGAAGATTGCTAAGCCCATGACTGAGCTATTGAAGAAGGACACCAAATTCAATTGGACTGAGGAATGTGAAGCTAGTTTCCAAGAGTTGAAGAAACGATTGGTTACCTCACCAGTGTTGATTCTGCCAGATCAACGCAAGGATTATGAAGTTTATTGCGACGCTTCTCGTCAAGGACTTGGAGCAGTGCTTATGCAGGAAGGAAGAGTTGTGTCATATGCTTCACGACAACTTAAACCCCATGAGAAGAATTATGCTACGCATGATTTGGAATTAGCAGCCGTGGTGCATGCATTGAAGACATGGAGACATTTTCTCATCGGAAACCATTGTGAGGTGTATACGGATCACAAGAGTTTGAAGTATATTTTCACGCAGAAGGAGTTAAATCTCAGACAGAGGAGATGGTTGGAGCTCATTAAGGATTATGATATGAGATTGCATTATCACCCAGGAAAGGCTAACGTAGTAGCAGACGCGTTGAGCCGCAAGAGTCATGTCAACACCCTCATGACAGGAGAGTTACCTCAGGAGTTAGCCGAAGACCTTCGCGAGCTATGTTTGGAGATAGTCCCAAGAGGCTATTTAGCGACACTGGAGATTCAGTCTACCTTGATGGGAAGGATCAGAGAAGCTCAGAAGACAGACAAGGAGATTGAAGAGATAAAGGAGAAGATGAGCAAAGGAAAAGCCAAGGGATTTCGTGAGGATGAGCACGATACCTTATGGTTTGAGGACCGCGTATATGTGCCAAATGATCCGGAGATCAGGAAGTTGATTTTGCAAGAAGCCCATGATTCACCGTACTCGATTCACCCAGGGAATACCAAGATGTATTTGGATTTGAAGAATACTTTCTGGTGGACCGGAATGAAGAAGGATATTGCAGAGTATGTAGCTGTTTGTGATGTATGTCAGAGAGTGAAGGCAGAGCATCAGAAGCCAGCAGGATTGCTACAACCATTGCCGATACCCGAATGGAAGTCGGATAAAATAGGCATGGATTTTATCACGGGATTAACCAGGACTCGTTTAGGCTATGACTCAATATGGGTTGTAGTCGACCGTTTGACGAAAGTGGCTCATTTTATTCCAGTGAAGACCACTTACACCAGTGCTAAGTTGGCAAAGATATACATGACCCGAATCGTATGTTTGCATGGAGTTCCGAGGACCATTGTATCAGACAGAGGAACCCAATTTACCTCGAAGTTTTGGAAGCAGTTACATGAAACATTGGGAACCAGGCTGGAATTTAGTACAGCTTTTCACCCACAGACAGATGGACAGACCGAGAGAGTCAACCAGATTTTGGAGGACATGTTGAGAGCTTGTGCACTAGATTATGGATCTAGTTGGGACGACAATTTTCCATATGCGGAGTTTTCTTATAACAACAGTTATCAAACTAGTTTGAAGATGGCCCCTTTCGAAGCCTTGTACGGAAGGAGGTGTAGAACACCGTTGTTATGGGACGAAGTTGGAGACCGTCAGCTGTTTGGACCAGATTTGATTAAGGAGTCTGAACAGAAAGTGAGGTTGATTCGCGATAGGCTCAAGGTAGCCCAGTCCAGGCAGAAGAGTTATGCTAATTCTAAACGAAAATAGACAGTTCACGAAGTCGGAGACAGAGTGTATCTTCGAGTATCACCACTTCGAGGAGTGAAGCGCTTTGGAGTTAAGGGAAAGTTAGCGCCCCGTTTTATCGGACCATACAGAGTTGTGGAACATATGGGAGAGGTTGCTTACAAGCTGGAATTGCCCGAAGGATTGTCTGGAGTTCATGATGTATTTCACATTTCCCAGTTGAAGAAGTGCCACGCAGAGATGGCTGAGATACCACTGAGAGATACTGTGCCACTGGAAGCGATTCAGCTGGAAAGTGATTTGACCTATGAGGAGAAACCAGTTAAGATTCTTGAGTATGCCAGCCGAGTTACCCGCAGCAAGGTTATCAAGTTTTGCAAAGTCCAGTGGAGTCACCACACGGAAGATGAAGCCACCTGGGAGCGAGAGGAAGATCTACGGAAGGACCACTCCCACCTGTTTTCTACCCAACCCGAATCTCGAGGGCGAGATTCATCTTAAGGGGGGTAGGTTTGTAACATCCCAAATTTTCAATTTGGTATGTTATACATAGATCATCATTTCATATCATGTTTTATTGCATTTTGACAAATCCTCGATAAATCCTAAGCAACTCAAGGACCCTCGGAGAGAGTTGGGGATTTTCTCGAATTTTCGTATTTGATTTTCATCAAATAATAAGACGAGGATTTTGATTTTAATTATTTTCTCTCCGGAAAAATATTTCAATTTAAAAATAAAGGAGAGGAGAAAATATGACTTCTCCAAAACAATTGAAATACTGGAGGTAAAATGTTAAAATCATTTATTGGAATTTATTTGGATTTTATTTGCAATTTTTATTGCATTAAAAATATTGCATGTTTTCAAAATATTTATTTTGTGTTAACAAAATGTTCACCCTATTCTAGATTTTCTAACTAGACGGGGAAAATTTATTTTATATTTTTTGGACTTTTATTTATTTTTCTACGAATTATTTTTCGCGGAACGTTTAAAAAAAACTACGCGCGCCAGCCCCCCCCCCTCCTATTTATACCCCGCACCCCCCCCCCCTCTCACCTCATCCCGCCGCCGCCGCCCTTGCCCGCCCCGCCGCCGCCGGAGTTGAGCACGGGAGCCGCCGTCGCCGCCGTTTGCCGCCCCCTCGCACCCCCCCGAGCCCCGCCGCACCCGCCGCACCCCGCCGCCCTCGCCGGAGCAGCCGAGCCCCGCCGGAGCCCCACCCCCGACGAGGTACTGCCCCGTTCGTTGCCGGTTTTCTTAAAAAAAACCACTTGTTTAAAAAAAACCCTAGATCGGTTTTTTCGGTTTTATTATTTTGCGAGCGTTCACCGAACCGTTCGTTTTAACGAACGCGTTCGTCGGTTTTTCTCTGTTAACGAACGTCCGTTCTTTAACCGTTCGTCCGTTTTCTTTTTCATCGGATTTTTTTTGCGATTATCTCAGATTCGATTTCTGATCGAATCTTCGTTTCTGTTTAACTTCTCGCTCGTTTATCGGAATCAGGCGATTCAAGCGCCTAGAGTTTCGTCTCGAAATTCTCTTTCCGTTTAACCTACTCAAACAAGTTTTTGCTACTGTAAAATTTGACCTAGATCCAGAGTAGTAAACGAAGCTTGTTTCTTTCGCAGTTTGACTTTCGTTGCTTCTTTCGAGTTGATTTTTTTTGCAAACCAGAGTTCTTAAGTTGAACTTTCTGGTTGGATCTTTCATTCAAGTTTTACCTGTGCATTAGATGAGTACTGATTGTATGCTTGTTTGTTTGCGATAGAGTACCCGGAGTGTGCCGCTTGTTACTTCGAATCGCTAGGTTTTGCGGATCATCAGCAAGGCAAGTAACACTTTGATCATACCTTTCCATACCCAGTTTTTATTGCATTAGATCTTTTCCTCAAACAATTGCATGATTAGGATCTAATTAAATTGTGGGTTTTGGGAAGTAGTTGAGGTAGTACCTATTACCTGTTTTATTATCAAACCCTTGGGAGTTACTTCTACGTTTGCTATTATATTGCCATGCTATGCTTGTAGACGTGGATTGGGTTTGAGAGATTTCCATGACAGATGTGAGATTGTTAAATTAATGGTTTACTTAAGGTGGCAACTAAAACTCACATCTGGGTGGATTGAGGTACCTGGGTATTCCAGGATTGCCTGTTTTTCTTTTGGACCGCCACCCAGGTTCAAAGGGATCATGAGATTATTCATGCTAGAAACTTCCGTGTGCAGCCGCAAGCTATTATGGGCTCTAGCATAGTTGACTACGTTGTGTGAACTCTTACAGTGGTAGACTAGCAGATGTAGGGGAAAGTAGGTGTAACTGTCTACCCATACGTAAGGTGCAAACACTTCTGAAAGACTGTGTCTCGGTCATCCATTACTCAAACACCATGTAGTGCGAGTAATCCAACGGAGGAGATCGAGTCTTGTGGGGAAAAGTGCGCAAACCTCTGCAGAGTGTACAAACTAATCATGGTTAGCCGTGTCCCCGGTTATGGACAATTTGAGTATCTAGTACTTGGATTATCATGTGAATCTCATCACCATGTTACTTTTAATTAATTTTGTTGGGTTAATGATGATTTCTTAATTGGGATTGAGATGCTGTCAACCATCTCAATGTTTCACAACCACCATGATAGTTAAATAAAATTTATTCCTTTGCAGTAGGATAAAATTGGCTTTTCGCAAAATTGTAACCATAGAGCTTTCCACCAGCCATATATGCATGTAGTATAGCATTATTATTGTTCATTATTCTCTATGTGTTACATTGCCAGCATATTCTATGTGCTGACCCGTTTTCGGGCTGCAACGTTTCATGTTGCAGACTTTTCAGACGACGAGTAAGGTGCCTTAGGTCGTGGTCTTATACTCAGTGATGCCGCTGGAGTTGATAGACTCACTTATCTTCCAAGTCTTCCGCTGTTATCGTTTTTAGATGGCCTTAAGCCATGTTTATCATACTTATTCTCTTTGGAGATATTCGATGTAATAAGTGTGTGATTGCTACTCTGTTATAAATCCTCCATTTGTACTGTGCGTGTCAGCATTACTGATCCAGGGATGACACTGGTGCACAGCAGCACAGACCATTTGAGGTATGGTCGCTACACTTGTGATCTCGATCTTAATTTTCAATCACATGATTGTTATTTTGTTGAGTTTGCTCCCACTTTTATTCATGAGAAGAAATTTTCTTATGTGGAGAGTAGTAAAATTTCTATGCAACTAGATCATGAAAAGAATGCTTTAGGTGCTGGTTATATTGTTGAATTTATTCATGATGCTACTGAAAATTATTGTGAGGGAGGAATATATGCTTGTAGAAATGGCAATAATATCAAGTTTCCTCTCTATGTGCTTAAAGTTTTGAAGTTATGCTTGTTTTGCCTTCCTATGCTAGTTGATTATTGTTCCCATAAGTTGTCTGATCACAAAATCCCTATGCATAGGAAGTGAGTTAGACTTAAATGTGCTACTCATATTCTTCATGATGCTCTCTTTATGTTACAATTCTTATCTTTTAGGTGAGCATCATTGAAATCATCATGCCTAGCTAGGGGCGTTAAACGTTAGCGCTTGTTGGGAGGCAGCCCAATTTTATTTTAGTTTCTTGCTTTTTGGTTCTGTTTAGTAATAAATAATCCATATAGCTTCTGTTTAGATGTGGTTTTATGTTTTAATTAGTGTTTGTGCCAAGTAGAACCTTTGGGAAGACTTGGGTGAAGTCTTTATGATCATGCATTAAAAACAGAAACTTTAGCGCTCACGAGATTAGCTAAAACTTTTTACTGGAGAGTGATATTTAGTTGATTCTTTTTGCAGATGATTACTAGACAAATTACTCATGTCCACCAATTTATTTTAGAATTTTCTGAGTTCCAGAAGTTTGCGTTAGTTACATATTACTACAGACTGTTCTGTTTTTGACAGATTCTGTTTTTCTTGTGTTGCTTGCTTATTTTGATGAATCTATGGCTAGTAAAATGGTTTACAAACCATAGAGAAGTTGGAATACAGTAGGTTTAAGACCAATATAAATAAAGAATTATTTCATTACAGTACCATGAAGTGGTGTTTTGTTTTCTTTCGCTAACGGAGCTCACGAGTTTTCTGTTAAGTTTTGTGTTGTGAAGTTTTCAAGTTTTGGGTAAAGATTCGATGGACTACAGAATAAGGAGTGGCAAGAGCCTAAGCTTGGGGATGCCCAAGGCACCCCAAGGTAATATTCAAGGATAACCAAGAGCCTAAGCTTGGGGATGCCCCGGAAGGCATCCCCTCTTTCGTCTTCATTCATCGGTAACTTTACTTGGAGCTATATTTTTATTCACCACATGATATGTGTTTTGCTTGGAGCGTCATTTTATTTTCTTTTGTTTTGCTTGCTGTTTGAATAAAGTATCAAGATCTGAAATTATTAAATAGGACAGTCTTCACATAGTTGCATAATTATTCAACTACTCATTGATCTTCACTCATATCTTTTGGAGTAGTCTGTCGTTTGCTCTAGTCCTTCACTTATATCTTTTAGAGCACAATAGTGGTTTTATTTTGAAGAAATAGATGAACTCTCATGCTTCACTTATATTATTTTAAGAGTCTTAAACAGCATGGTAATTTGCTTAATCCTAATATGCTAGGTATTCAAGACTAGTAAAAACTTTCTTATGGGTGTGTTGAATACTAAGAGAAGTTTGATGCTTGATGATTGTTTTGAGATATAGAGGTAGTGATATTAAAGTTGTGCTAGTTGAGTAGTTGTGAATTTGAGGAATACTTGTGTTGAAGTTTGCAAGTCCCGTAGCATGCACGTATGGTAAACGTTATGTAACAAATTTGAAACATGAGGTGTTCTTTGATTGTCCTCCTTATCACTGGCGGTCGGGGACGAGCGATGGTCTTTCCTACCAATCTATCCCCCTAGGAGCATGCGCGTAGTGCTTGGTTTTTGATGACTTGTAGATTTTTGCAATAACTATGTGAGTTCTTTATGACTAATGTTGAGTCCATGGATCATACGCACTCTCACCTTTCCATCATTGCTAGCCTCTTCGGTACCGTGCATTGCCCTTTCTCACATTGAGAGTTGGTGCAAACTTCGCCGGTGCATCCAAACCCCGTGATATGATACACTCTTTCACACATAAACCTCCTTATATCTTCCTCAAAACAGCCACCATACCTACCTATTATGGCATTTCCATAGCCATTCCGAGATATATTGCCATGCAACTTTCCACCATTCCGTTTATCATGACACGTTCATCATTGTCATATTGCTTTGCATGATCATGTAGTTGACATAGTATTTGTGGCAAAGCCACCATTCATAATTCTTTCATACATGTCACTCTTGCTTCATTGCATATCCCGGTACACCGCCGGAGGCATTCATATAGAGTCATACTCTGTTCTAGTATCGAGTTGTAATCATTGAGTTGTAAATAAATAGAAGTGTGATGATCATCATTTTCTAGAGCATTGTCCCAAGTGAGGAATAAAAAAAGAGAAAGGCCATAAAAAAGAGAAGGCCCAAAAAAAGAGAAAAAGAGAGAAGGGACAATGTTACTATCCTTTGCCACACTTGTGCTTCAAAGTAGCACCATGATCTTCATGATAGAGAGTCTCTTGTTTTGTCACTTTCATATACTAGTGGGAATTTTTCATTATAGAACTTGGCTTGTATATTCCAACAATGGGCCTCCTCAAGTGCCCTAGGTCTTCATGAGCAAGCAAGTTGGATGCACACCCACTTAGTTTCTTTTGTTGAGCTTTCATATATTTATAGCTCTAGTGCATCCGTTGCATGGCAATCCATACTCCTTGCATTAACATCAATCGATGGGCATCTCCATAGCTCATTGATTAGCCTCGTTGATGTGAGACTTTCTCCTTTTTTGTCTTCTCCACATAACCCCCATCATCATATTCTATTCCACCCATAGTGCTATGTCCATGGCTCGCTCTCATGTATTGCGTGAGGGTTTATAAGTTTGAGATTACTAAAGTATGAAACAATTGCTTGGCTTGTCATCGGGGTTGTGCATGATGAGAGCATTTTTGTGTGACGAAGATGGAGCATGACTAAACTATATGATTTTGTAGGGATGAACTTTCTTTGGCCATGTTATTTTGAGAGGACATAATTGCTTAGTTAGTATGCTTGAAGTATTATTATTTTTATGTCAATATGAACTTTTATCTTGAACCTTTCGGATCTGAACATTCATACCACAATTAAGAAGAATTACATTGAAATTATGCCAAGTAGCATTCCACATCAAAAAAATTGTTTTTATCATTTACCTACTCGAGGACGAGCAGGAATTAAGCTTGAGGATGCTGATACGTCGCCAACGTATCTATAATTTTTGATTGTTCCATGCTATTATATTATCTATCTTGGATGATTTATGGGCTTTACTATGCACTTTTATATTATTTTTGGGACTAACCTATTGACCCAGAGCCTAGTGTCAGTTCCTGTTTTTCCCTTGTTTCGGTGTTTTGAAGAAAAGGAATATCAAACGGAGTGAAATCTTCTGGAGAAGTTATTTTTGGAAGGAAATCAACCCGGGGGACTTGGAGTCCACGTCAAGAAAGCAACGAGGAAGGCATGAGGCAGGGGGCGCGCCCTCCACCCTCGTGGGCCCCTCGTGGCTCCCCTGACGTACTTCTTTCACCTATATATATACCCATATACCCTAAAATGATCGGAGAACAGAATAGATCGGGACTTCCGCCGCCGCAAGCCTGTGTAGCCACCAAAAACCTCTCGGGAGCCCGTTCTGGCACCCTGCCGGAAGGGGGGACCCTCACCGGTGGTCATCTTCATCATCCCGGCGCTCTCCATGACGAGGAGGGAGTAGTTCACCCTCGGGGCTGACGGTATGTACCAGTAGTTATGTGTTTGATCTCTCTCTCTCTCTCTCTTGTGTTCTTGATTTGGCATGATCTTGATGTATCGTGAGCTTTGCTATTATAGTTGGATCTTATGTTGCTTCTCCCCATCTACTCTGTTGTAATGGATTGAGTTTTCCCTTTGAAGTTATCTTATCGGATTGACTCTTTAATGATTTGAGAACACTTGATGTATGTCTTGTCGTGCGTATCTGTGGTGACAATGGGATATCACGTGACTCACTTGATGTATGTTTTGGTGATCAACTTGCGGGTTCCGCCCATGAACCTATGCATAGGGGTTGGCACACATTTTCGTCTTGACTCTCCGGTAGAAACTTTGGGGCACTCTTTGAGGTTCTATGTGTTGGTTGAATAGATGAATTTGAGATTGTGTGATCCATATCGTATAATAATACCCACGGATACTTGAGGTGACATTGGAGTATCTAGATGACATTAGGGTTTTGGTTGATTTGTGTCTTAAGGTGTTATTCTAGTACGAACTCTAGGGCTGTTTGTGACACTTATAGGAATAGCCCAACGGATTGATTGGAAAGAATAACTTTGAGGTGGTTTCATACCCTACCATAATCTCTTCGTTTGTTCTCTGCTATTAGTGACTTTGGAGTGACTCTTTGTTGCATGTTGAGGGATAGTTATATGATCCAATTATGTTATTATTGTTGAGAGAACTTGCACTAGTAAAAGTATGAACCCTAGGCCTTGTTTCCTAGCATTGCAATACCGTTTACGCTCACTTTTACCACTTGTTACCTTGTTGTTTTCATATTTTCATATTACAAAAACCTATATCTACCATCCACATTGCACTTGTATCACCATCTCTTCGCTGAACTAGTGCACCCATACAATTTACCATTGTATTGGGTGTGTTGGGGACACAAGAGACTCTTTGTTATTTGGTTGCAGGGTGGCTTGAGAGAGACCATCTTCATCCTACGCCTCCCACAGATTGATAAACCTTAGGTCATCCACTTGAGGGAAATTTGCTACTGTCCTACAAACATCTGCACTTGGAGGCCCAACAACATCTACAAGAAGAAGGTTGTGTAGTAGACATCAGGGACACCGGTGGGAGGTCGGTGACGAATCCGACAGGTAGGACCCACCTGTCGGCGGCAGAGAGAGGCGGCGGCCGAACGGGGCTGCGAGCGGGCGAGCGAGCGGGAGGGGTTTCACGGGCGCTGTGCGGGGAGGCCATTGCTGGGCTGGCGGGCGCTGGCGGCTAGCTTTGGCTGGCCCAGCTCAAGGGAGAAGTTTTTTTAAAAACATTTTATCTTCTCTGATGAAAAACATTGAGTTGCTTAAAGTTTCTGAATTTGAAATATTTTCAAATGAAATTCAAATATTTTCAACAACCCTTTTCACTTAAATAAATGGAAGAAGTCATTTCATCTTCTCTCTAGGGTTTTGTATTTGAAAAGAATTTGAATTCATGGAGATTAGAATGCAAAGGTGAAAGTTTGGGAAAGTCATTTCATTCCCTCTCATTTAACTTTCAAAAGTTTCGAATTTCACTCGATTTCACTCATCACGATCAAGCAAACAATCAAAACTATCTATTTAATATAACATTCCAAAATTTAGAATTTTGGGATGTTACAAGTAAGTAGTATAGTAGCAGTACTAGTATACGTCGGTCAAATTATTCATCATGTTCACACATTGAATTGACGTGACAACACGCTGCGCGTGAGGTGACACAAGAATCACGGCGGCGTCTTCGGGTATTGTGGACTTCAGATTTGGAGTACCACTTATCTGTCGAAATCTTTTATCATTCACTTAAAACAGTCGATTGATCGTACATTGGGTACCATATAACTGGAATTAACCGATACAAGTCCAAGAAGGATTGGCCCTTGCTGCCGGCTGGCGTCAAGTTCGATCCCAGGGATCAGGAGCTGATCGAGCACCTTGAGGCCAAAGTGACTGCTGACAGTGCGAGATCTCACCCTCTCATCGATTTGTTCATAGCAACCATCGACGGCGAGCACGACATATGCTACACCCATCCTGAGAAACTTCCAGGTAAGACACCGATCTGCCGTCTATTTGCACAAACATATTCCTTTGTTTATAGCTCTATTTTTCTTTTTAGACGCAGACCTAGTGAAGCAATTACAATTTGACAGTTAATAAAAAGTTAAACAAGTAACTGCAACATGCCAAAGATGTTATGAAAATGCCAACCACGTACACTAAAACCTGTATTCGACAATACTGCAGGTATCACACTGAGTGGCCTAAGCAAGCATTTCTTCCAGCGCAATTCCAGGGCATTCAAAAGGGGCACGTGGACGTGTCGCAAGATACAGTCGGAGTGCAGCATGCACGCGATGTGGCACAAGACTGGCAATACCTTGCCGGTGGTGGTCAACGGCCGGCAGACGGGCAGCAAAAAGGTTCTGGTGCTGCACACCAACAAGAACTTCGACCAGCAGAGGACCAACTGGGTGATGCACTAGTACCACCTCGGGGACCTGGAGCAAGAGAAGGAGCGGGAGCTGGTCCTCTGCAAGATTTTCTACCAGACGAACACTAGGGCCAGGAGTAAAAAGATTATAAGTTAGTTTGGTATTGGTACTTGTACTACCTTTTCGTCCGCAAGTTGGTATTGTTGTTAACAATCTTTCGGTATGAACTTGGCATTTGCTTCCAACCATCATGCCGAGGGTCAACGTGGATATAAAGCTGAATCATTTGTTTCGAAACGAATTTTCAGGCACCTGATTTTTATTTGATGGGTAGCATAAGCACCTGCCGTTCGAATTCCCAGTTCTCCAAATTTTTCGAAACAAGTGCATGCACTTATTATCACGATGAAAAAACAATATACTTGCTGCATCCCAGTTATCAGTCTGTACTTGCAGAATTCTCTTGTTTGTTGAGCAGGTATATTGTTTTTTCAGGTCGAGCAAGTTTCAACTGGGTTGTAGACTGCTCAGGCTTGGTTTTGTTTTTAACAGGCCCAGCCCATAATGACAACGGGGCACAAAGATCCAGCAGGTATCTACTGGCCTCTGTCCCGCCAGCGTTAGTTATATTTTGTCTTACAACATCCGCAGGCAGTTTTTTTACTGAATCAAACATACAGCCTAGTTCTATTTTCCTCTTGAAATGCCATGTCCTACATCCGTTTTCTAATCTCTACCTATAGTTTTACTAGTTCATATACATGTATCATTATATTGAAAATACATAAAGTTTCCTTTTCATATTTACATCCTTATTTTTGTTGTTGTCTTCCCTCCCGGCGCTGATTTTTTTACCACTGGTTTTCCCTTAAACCAACCCAATTGTCCCACGTCTTATTTGCTTAAAAAACAAAACGATTTTTTTGGCAAATCAATAAGTTCTCAAAAAATGTTTATCATTTCAGGATTACAACAGTGCGGACTCCATCGAAATATGCAAAATAAGGTTGAACTTTTTGACCGTGGTCCTTGGCGGAAAATGGGCTGTAATAAATTACTTAAGAATTAGCAAATGGGCTGCAAATTATATTTTTTTTAGAAAATGGGCTCTATGTTGTCTGCCACAGATTTGGAGGCTGACTTGTGGGCCTACTAAGTTCATGCATACACAAGCTTTCTCAAAAAAAGAGACTTAGTCAACAATCGACTCTACCAGCATCAGACCGTTAGATGTCAATCTAACGGCAATTGTGCTTCTTCAGTCTCTGATCTTCCTGCTCCAGCCGCCCAAACCAACGCCGATTGAACCTCCTGCTCCCGCCTCCCGTGGCCGCCTGTTTTGCCGGGCAGGTCTCATGGCCCCACCATACTCGCATCCCTGGCATGTCTATCCCTCTACTCACCCACACCTCCTGTTATTTTCCGGCGACGGCAGCCAAACCAGTCAACCCTCGTACTCCCCACCGCGTGGGCAGCCATTGCCGTGTCTTCCCCGGCTCTGTGTCGTTACCTTCGTAGGCCTCGCCGTCGTCCATCGCCCTGGTGCTCTTGGCGCGGCGTGGTCAACATGGTCAACGAATGACATCCATCGGAAGTGGACTGCACGTGGAGAGGCTAACTGCTGGGTCCACGAGCGCACACAAGGAAATGCCTCCTTAATACGCGCAAAATAATGATTCCTCCACTGACATCTGGGACCCACCGGAAGGGCCTCTGTATTTCACGAAAAAAGCGTTCCCCCCGCTGACAGCTCGGACCCACCAGCTATATCTTCGCACGCAAGGAAGTGCCTCCTTATTACGCACAAAAAAATGAATACCCCCTGCGTGGGAGGCTGACTTGTGGGCCTACTAAGTTGACGGGGACGGAGGGCTTTGTCAACTTAGTCAATATGAACGATTCTAGCTCCAGTGACCGTACGATGTCCATCCAATGGCCGTAGTGCTTCTTCAACCTCTGGTCTTGTTGCTCCAGCCGCCCAAACCAGCGCCGGTCGTGCCGCGTGCTCCTACCTCCTGTGGCCGGCTGTGATGCCACGGAGGCCTCACCGGCCCCTACTACTCCCACCGCTGGCCAGGCCATCCACCTCTACTCACCCACACCCCTTGTTATTCTGCGGCGACGGCAGCCTCACACCGCAGCCGAACCAGTGAACCCTCGTACTCCTCTCCGCGTGGGCTTCCACTGCCGTGTCTTCCCCGGCTCCGCGTCGTCCCCTTCCTAGGCCTCGCCGTCGTCCACCGCCGTGGTGCTCTCGGCGCGGCGTGGTCAACGTGGTCAAGGAACGACTTTCATCGGAAGAGTACTGTACGTGGAGAGGCTGACAATTGGGTCCACGGCTGCAGCAAGGAAGTTCCTCCTTATTACGTGCAAAATAATTATTCTTCCACCTGACAGCAGGGACCCACCGGACGGGCCACCGTATTTTGTGAAAAAATGTTTCCCCCCTGACTGTTGGGACCCACCAGCTACATCTTCGCACGCAAGGAAGTGCCTGACAGTCGGGACCCACCCGGTCGAAGCGTACGTAGCGTTGTCATTCTGGTGCGAACGTGTACGTACATACTGGTCAATGTAGAGGCACGCACGTGTCATAGTAGAGGCGCGCACGTGTCGTATTAGAGGCACGCACGTAGCATGTACACGTACGTACTGCGGCCAGGGTGCAAGAAAGTAAATACGGCCACGTATGTACATACCGGCGGGGTCTCGAACGCCTACTCGCGCATACGTATGGCCAGGGCTCGTGTACATGGCTGGGTCAGAACGAGAAACTGCATCATTGTCGTGTTCATGGGGAGCCAACCGGCTGGGTCGAAACGGAATGCATCGTCGTGTTCATCGGGAGCCAACCGGCTTGGACGGAACAGCCGATGGAAACGAGGCCTGGCATACCGCAGAATGGAGGAAACGGCCTTGTGTTCGACCGGCCACGGTCGAAACGGGATCCTGTTCATCGGGAGGGATCTGGCGTACCACAAAACGGAGGAAACGGACCTCCTACGGTCGAAACGGTGTCCTGTTGATCGGGAGGGGTGTGGCGTACCGCAAAACGGAGGAAACGGACTTGTGTTGGAGCGCTATGGTCGAAACGGGGGTCCTGTTCATCGGGAGGGGTGTGGCGTATCGCAAAACGGGACTCCACGGGATACTGTTCATCTCCACCGTCGACCTCCTCCATCCTCCACGGGCTACTGTTCATCCACCGTCTACCTCCTCCAGCCTCCACATGCGACAGTTCATCCATGGGCTCCTGTTCATCCAGCCTCCACCGCGCGCTCCTCCACCGGCTACTGTTCAACCAGCCCTCTCCACGGGGGTCCTGTTCAACCGCCCCTCCACGGGCTACTGTTCATCCAGCCCTCCACCGGCTCCTGTTCAACCAGCCCTCCACCGGCTCCTGTTCAACCAGCCCTCCACGGGGTCCTGTTCTTCCAGCCCTCCACGGGGTCCTGTTCATCCACCGGCTTGATCGATCGGGTTCCTGTTCATCCAGCGGCAATGGCCTCTACTACCACGGGTTCCTGTTCATCCAACCCCCACCGGGAACTGTTCATCCAAACCCCCCAACAACGCTCACTGTTCATCCAGAGGCAGCATCGATCGGCTTCAGTTAGCAGCAGTAGCGAAGGAATCGCTCGATCGGGTTCAGTTAACAGTCATCTATCGATCGCTCGGGTTCAGTAACGCGTAGCCTGCAGTGCAATCGCTCAGGTTCAGTTAGAGCCCAACGCCTCGCTCGGGTTCAATTAGAGCGCAACGCCTCGCACACACGCGCGTACGTACGAGAGAAATGCGCATCGCTCGGCCCCCGACCAGCCACCGTAACCGGGAACTCCCCGATATTTTCCTCGCCCTCGCTTCTACCACGGTTTTTTCCGTCATGGACGGCCCAAAGAATGTCATGCAGCTGCGTCTCCGGCCCGCCCAGGACAAAAAGCCCATTTTCTGTCATGATTTTTGCCATAGAAGTAGGACCCCACCACATCTATGATGATACCTGGTTTTGTCACAATTATCGTCATAGAAGTGTCATAAGTATGACAGAAAAAATTCATTCGGCCCAAAAATGTCACGGGTGTGTCTTTTTTTTGTAGTGTTAGCAACCTCATCCCAGGTGGTGTCTCGCACCTCCAATATGCGGACGACACGTTACTTCTCTTTGAGCCCAACGACCATAGTATTGCTTCCATTAAGCTCATTCTACTCGCCTTCGAAGTAATATCGGGCCTCAAGATTAACTTCCTCAAAAGTGACGTTATAGCCATTGGGATGGCTGACCCGGAGGCGACCCGTGTGGCCAATCTCCTTAATTGCAAGCTTGGGAGCTTTCCAATTAAGTATCTGGGCCTCCCGATCTCGGACAAGCACATCTCCATCCATGATTGGGAGCCCCTCTACGGGAAGGTAGTGAATAGGGTCAGCCCGTGGCACGGTAGGTTCATGTCCTCCGCTGCCAGGCTGATCTTAACGAACACCAGCCTCTCCTCCCTGCCTCTGTTTACCATGGGGATGTTTCTCCTTGCCGACGGAGTGCATGCCAAGTTAGACACCCCTAGGTCAAAGTTCTTTTGGGAAGGAACTGGGACCAAAAAGAAGTAGCACTTAGTGAAATGGGCGGCGATTTGTAGGCCTAAAACGTTTGGGGGATTGGGAATCCTTAATTCCAAACTTATGAATGTGGCCCTCTTAACTAAGTGGGTGTGGAAGCTGGCAAATAACGAGCAGGGGCTCTGGGCAGAGATCCTCAGGGCGAAATACTTCCCCGACGGGAATTTTCTCACCACCAAAGCCAAGGGATCAACTTTCTGGAATGGGATCCAGGCAGTGAAGCCGACTTTCACTCTTGGCGCCCAGTTTCGGGTTAATGATGGGCGGTCTACTCGGTTTTGGCTTGATTTGTGGTGCGGAACCGCTCTGTTATGGCAAAACTTCCAGTAATTATACCGTTTAGCCTCGAACCCCGAAACCCTAGTTGCGGACGTGCTTCGATCATCCCCGCCTGTGATCACTTTTATCCGCCCCCTCTCAGATGCTGAGCGCGCGTCCTGGGAGGAGTTGTGCCTTAAGCTGTCAGCTGTCACCCTAAACCCCGAGCCGGATGACGTATCTTGGTCCCTTACTAGCTCCAGGAAATTTACGGTTAACTCCCTGTACGACAAGCTTTCGGAGGGGCCAACACTTGACATAGCCCGGGGGCTATGGAAGGTGGCGATTCCCCTTAAAATTAAGGTGTTCCTTTGGCAAATGTTCTGAGATAGGCTCCCTTCGTCCAACAACGTGGCTAAACGTAACAGTCCGTCAGACGGCTCATGTGCGACCTGTGGTGCGCACGAAGACGTGAATCACATCTTTTTTAACTGTCGCCTCGCCCGTTTTGCTTGGAGCGCCGTTAGGGAAGCTTTCGGCCAAAACTGGAACCCTCGCTCTAGTGGGGAGCTGCGTGCCATCCTACGTGCTCATAGGGGCAGCTATGCTAGAGTTCTTTGGAGTTGCGTTGGGGGGCTACTGTGGTCGCTATGGACTACCTGTAATAAGATTACTATCGAACACAAGTTCCCATCTCACCCCGCTGACGTTATTTTCAAATGCCACTTGTTTCTCCAGACTTGGATGTCGTTGGGCAAACGGCGGGACACTGAGAGGATGGAGGAAGCCACGGAGAGGATCCGCGCCATCCAGACTGCTGCACATCAATGATCCCCATGGTGTTTTTGCGGGAGGCTACCTCCTTTGCTCGGCCGTTTTCAGACTTTTAAGTTTATCTGAGGCTTCGGCCGGTTGCATGTACTAAGATTGTGGTCCTCGTCCGCTGTTTGTTTGCTCTATGTTATGTTCTTGAATGCTGCCTGTTCGGTGGGCTTTATTAATTTAAAGTCGGACGCTCCTTGCGTCTCCGTTCTAAAAAACTTGGGTTTTCTTTTGTCTTTCTTTGTTTTTTTTCTTTTTCCTTTTTTCAACACATGTCTACATATTTTTTACACATTCTATATTTTTCTTATAAGTCAAAACATTTGTTAATACATGATTAAAGTTTTTAAAATACATGATTACCATTTTCTTTCAAATAAATGTTTTGACATTTATAGTTCTCATACAAATTGTAATTTTTTATACATCTAAAACATTTTTCATACAAGTTTAACGTTTTTTATTTATGTGCTTAATATTTTTTTCAAATATATGTTTTGGTGTCTACTTATTCTTTGTACACATCATACATTTTTCTTATACATCTTATAAATTTTTATACATATTTAACATTTTATATGTAAATGTTTAACCATTTTTAAATATATTATTAATTTTTTATAATATATATTTTGATGTCTACATTTCATACACATTGTACATTTTTTATACATCAGGGTAATTTTTATTTAAGAATTTAGCATTTTTAAAATACATGATTAATACTTTTTGAAAACTTATATTTTATGTATACTTTTTTCTATCCACTTTGTACATTGTATACATTTTTCATATACATTGGAAATATTTTTATATACACATCTAATGTTCTTCAAATACATGATTAATTTAAAAAAATAAGTATAGTGTTTTTTGTAATATATATTTAAAATATTAGGAAACATAAATAAAAGTAAAAACAAAAATGAAAACAAAAAATATGAGAAAAATGAGCGCTTTGGGTCCAGTAGGCTCCCGCGCAACCTTGCACTCGCTTCAGGCGAGGCGGATATTTGTCTCGCTGTAAGTGGAACATGGGCGCGCCCCCGAATGCTTTATCTCGCTTATAGTGAGTGTAGCATCCATCTCGGCAGTAGAACCCCGCAGCGACAACGCGTATGGAGCGGCCAGTAACGTGCGCGTTCGTTCGTTCCATCTTTCTTTATCGTTTTTGTCTTTTGTTTTTTCCTTTAATTTCCTTTGCTTCTTCTTTGGTTTACTCTGGTTTTCTCTATTTTCTTTTTTTCCTTCGTTTTTTATCTGCTTTCTTTGTTTGTTTCTCGGTTTTTACTAAACAAATCTTTTCTTTCTGTGTTTCATATGGTGTTTTGTTTCTTTCTTGAGATTTCTCCTCATTTTTTGTTTTCTTTGTTTATTTTTATTTTTTGCAATGGTTTTCTTGTTTTTATTTGTTTTTCTTTTTTCTACGGTGTTCTTTGTTTCTTTTCTTTCTTTTTATCTTCCTTTAACATATGTCTAAATTTTTGTTACACATTGTATGTTTTACGTATACATAAAAACAATTCTTAATGCATGTTTAACATTTTTAAATACATGATTAAGTTTTTTAAAATGAATGTTTTAATTAATATTATTTTCATACACACTGTATATTTTGTGTATACATTTAAAACATTTTTGACTAACCTCTGACCTTTTATCGATGGAATTTGGATGCTTCTAGACAACTACAAAGCTAGACAAAGAGATCATTCATACGTGACATTGCTTCACCCTTTGAACAAGACCAGCATTGGCAACAAGCTCAAGGTTATAATTGTATGTAGTTTCATTTTGTTCACCTACTCGTGGTAATTAAATAGATTGCTTACTATGTTGCAATTGTGTTTTTGCACCAGAAACTATCAAATCATATTGCGAATAACATGATAAATGCAAATGGTGAACTAACCATTATTCTCCGCCCTAGCATCATATCAAATCCAGTACGTACTCGACTTCACCAGAGGATGATGGATGCATCATCCTTAATGGGTGGAAGAATCTAGTTGAAGTGTACAAAATGAAAACTGGAGACGTGATGATCTTCGTGCTCCACCATGGACATGCAGTGACTTTCCAATTCCTCGCTTTCATGGCTAATGAACAAGAAAGAGTAGTTCTACTGTCATGTCGTTCTACCTCATGAGCCTCCAACTTGCTAGTCATGCTTTAAACTATCGTTCATAATTATGTTCCACACATGTTTATTGTATGGTTAGTTGGTTACACCAATTAACTATGTTAAGACCTGATTTGTAGTACTTCTACCAGACTTGTTGTTCCCTTTGGTATTGGGGTACACTATTTAGGTAGTGTTACGAACTTGTAATGGTATATATGCTTCTATGTTCATATTTTCCCATGCATACTTGATTATGGTATGAGTATGCCATTTCATCAGTGTCAGCCTTCAATTTACGATACGATAATGACATTACTCAGGTCTTGCCGGATGAACTAATGCACAACTTTTATAATTTAAAACAACTAACTCATGCATAAATGATCTTAATCCAAAACTAGTATGGAAGGATTTCATAAATAGTTGGCATAGAAGAGCGTAAAGTAATTAATAAAAAAGAATCAGTTCATTGATAAATGTGTTTCAAGGTTCAAATTCAAAGTTGAAATGCTTAAATTTGAAAAGGCAACCAAGCAAACATGTTGATTGACACTATATGTGTAAGCATGTACGAAAAATAATCAGTCGATTTTGATTTAAGGATATCAATAGATAGCCAAAATAGATTTGACTTAAATATGTTCAAAATATGCCATGGCAGAGAAAACCCGAGATCGCGGATCTTAACCCCACAACCTTTTTTTTGTTGATTTTTTTCACTAATATGTTCAAACATTTTTTGTGACACAACAAACTATCATCGAATATGCACATGCCTTGTGATGCTCAACCGCATCACCTAAAATCAGACTGAACCGTCACCTAAGATTCAGAGGGACTACCCTAGGCGGGCATCGGCTAGTGAAGGCTACCATCACTGGAAATGGCCTTAGGTGACGGTTCTTCCCCCATCATGAGGATTTTCGTCAGAAGTGATCACTGAAGGTTCACTTCATCGTTCTGCTTCGTAATCTTTCTTATCTCACTCTCATGAGCTTGCTTATCCATCATTCTACCATGATTGTTCCCATGCATGAGACATTTTAGTTATCTTAAGAAGGCACCTCGGTAGTATGACATGTCAAGGATCATCAACTCACTCCACAACTCCACGATTTGCACCTCCTTGTAAATACAAGTACAAATTTGAACACAATTGATGATTTAATATCTAATAAGTTTGCACAATGAGCACTAGTTGATTACTTTCCTAAAATGTACAACGAGCATCTCTACCATTTAATGAACAGGTTTAAACACTAATCACTAGTTAATTTTGCCAATTGATAGTGAGATTGCATCACTAGCTCAATCATCGGTTCTTGAATAATTGCTCATTGACCACTAGGCTCATTACAAGTGACAAATATAGATTCACCAGTTCTTAAATACAAGTATAGTGAGAACCTCTACCATTTAATGAACAACTTTAAACACTAGCTAATTCACTAGCTCAATGAAGAAGTACAATGAGACTACAATGCACCAACTCACTCAATAGTTCTTAAATAATCCACTCATTGACCACTAGCTCATTGCATACACAATGAGTGCTAGCTCATTGTAAATGCATTGATCACTAGCTTCGTAATGACATTAACAACAAACAGTGACCGCCAAAATTCAACAATCTTTAGTTTACAAACTACCTATGCTAGAACTGATTTATTTACTCACATTGACAACACACCCATGGAACCTTCCCCCAGTGTCAATCCCTTGAAAACCACACATCTCATAGGCTTTGCCTAGTGGATCGTGTAATACACAGGGAGACCCACCTCTTTGCCAAAGAAATGTGGGACTTGAGTGGTATTAGGATTCTCCTACAAGAATAAGAAAACAAATGAAATGGAAGCAATGCCAGTCAAATTGAAGTTCAAATCAAAAATCCTCAAACCCTAAATCTAGAAAAGGAAATCACTCACGTATGGGCAAATATCCATGCCATGGATGTTGAGGTCGTCGCCGCTCCTCTCCTCTTCGCCCCTCCACGATGACATGGCAGAGCAGTGCCGAGAAGGAGCTGAAGGAAATATGCCCTAGAGGCAATAATAAAGTTGTTATTTTATATTTCCTTATTCATGATAAAGGTTTATTATTCATGTTATAATTGTATTGATCGGAAACTTAAATACATGTGTGGATACATAAACAAATACTGTGTCCCTAGTAAGCCTCTACTAGACTAGCTCGTTGATCAAAGATGGTTAAGGTTTCCTAACCATAGACATGTGTTGTCATTTGATAACGGGATCACATCATTAGGAGAATGATGTGATGGAGAAGACCCATCCGTTAGCTTAGCATAATGATCGTTCAGTTTATTGCTATTGCTTTCTTCATGTCAAATACATATTCCTTCGACTATGAGATTATGCAACTACCGAATACCGGAGGAATGCCTTGTGTGATATCAAACGTCACAACTTAACTGGGTGATTATAAAGATGCTCTACAGGTATCTTTGAAGGTGTTAGTTGAGTTGGCATAGATCAAGATTAGGATTTGTCACTCCGAGTATCGGAGAGGTATATTTGGGCCCTCTCGGTAATACACGTCATAAGAAGCCTTGCAAGCAAATGACTAATAAGTTAGTTACGAGATGTTGTATTACAGAACGAGTAAAGAGACTTGCCGGTAACGAGATTGAACTAGGTATAGAGATACCGACGATCGAATCTCGGGCAAGTAACATACCGATGGACAAAGGGAATTACGTATGTTGTCATAACGGTTTGACCGATAAAGATCTTCGTAGAATATGTAGGAGCCAATATGGGAATCCAGGTTCCGCTATTGGTTATTGACCGGAGAGGTGTCTCGGTCATGTCTACATAGTTCTCGAACCCGTAGGGTCCGCACGCTTAACGTTCGTTGACGATATAATGTTATATGAGTTATATGTTTTGGTGACCGAATGTTGTTCGGAGTTCCGGATGAGATCACGGACATGACGAGGAGTCTCAAAATGGTCGAGAGGTAAAGATTGATATATAGGACGATGGTATTTGGACACCGGAAGTGTTTCGGGACGTACCCGGAAGGAATCGGGTCACCGAAAGGGGTTCGAGGCACCCCCGGGCAAGTTATGGGCCTTATGGGCCAAAGGAGGGGGCATACCAGCCCACAAGGGGGCTGGTGCACCCCCTCCCTTGTTTCGCCAGCATTAGGGAAGGAAAAGGGGGACGACTAGCCCCTCCTGCATTTCCCTCTCATGGGAGAAAGGAAAGGCGGGGGGGCACCCTTCCCTGCCTTCACCTCCTTCTGCTGCTCCTCCCTCCCTCCCACCTATAAATATGTGGGAGGGGGCGCCTAGCACACAACAGACAATTGCCTAGCCGTGTGCGGCACCCCCTCCACCATTTACGCCCCCGGTCATATTTTCGTAGTGCTTAGGTGAAGCCCTGCGAAGATCACTTCACCATCACCGTCACCACGCTGTGGTGCTGCCAGAACGCATCTACTACCTCGCCATCTTGCTGGATCAAGAAGGCGAAGGATGTCATCGAGCTAAACATGTGCAGAACATGGAGGTGCCGTACGTTCGGTACTTGATCGGTTGGAGCGCGAAGAAGTTCAACTACATCAACCGCGTTGTTAAACGCTTCCGATTATGGTCTACGAGGGTACGTAGACACACTCTCCCCTCTCGTTGCTATGCATCTCCATGGATAGATCATTGCGTGTGCGTAGAAATTTTTTGTTTTCCATGCAACGTTTCCCAACAGTGGTATAAGAGCCAGGTCTATGCGTAGATGATATGCACGAGTAGAACACAAACAAGTTGTGGGCGGTGATGTTCATACTGCTTACCACCAACACCTTATTTTGATTCGGCGGCATTGTGGATGAAGCGGCCCGGACCAACCTTACATGTCCACGCACATGAGACCGGTTCCACCGAATAACATGCAACTAGTTTTGCATAAAGGTGGCTGGCGGGTGTCTGTTTCTTCTAATTTAGTTGAATCAAATTTGACTGCGGCCGGTCCTTGAAGAAGGTTAAAACAGAAAACTTGATAAATCACCGTTGTGGTTTTTGCCGTAGGTAAGAACGGTTCTTGCTAGAAGCCCGTAGCAGCCACGTAAAACTTGCAACAACAAAGTAGAGGACGTCTAACTTGCTTTTGCAGCGCATGTTGTGATGTGATATGGTCAATACATGATGTGATATACGTTGTTGTATGAGATGATCATGTTTTGTAAGTTATCGGCAACTGGCAGGAGCCTTATGGTTGTCTCTTTATTGTATGAAATGCAAATGCCATGTAATTGCTTTACTTTATCACTATGCGTTAGCAATAGTTGTAGAAGCAATAGTTGGCGAGACGACCACGACGCAACGATGGAGATCAAGGTGTCGAGCCGGTGACAATGGAGATCATGACGATGCTTTGGAGATGGAGATCAAAAGCACAAGATGATGATGGCCATATCATGTCACATATTTTGATTGCACGTGATGTTTATCTTTTATGCATATTAATTTGCTTAGAACGACGGTAGCATTATAAGATGATCCCTTCACTGAATTTCAAGATATAAGTGTTGTCCCCGAGTATGCACTGTTGTGAAAGTTCGTCGTTTCGAGACACCACGTGATGATCGGGTGTGATAGACTCTACGTTCACATACAACGGGTGTAAGACAGTTTTGCACATGTAGAATACTTGGGTTAAACTTGACGAGCCTAGGATGTACAAACGTGGTCTCGGAACACTGGAGACCGAAAGGTCGAATGTGAGTCATATGGTAGATATGATCAGCATAGAGATGTTCACCATTGATGACTGAGGGAGTCCTGGACTAAGGGGTCCTCGGGCGTCCGGCCTGTTATCCATGGGCCGGACTAATGGGCTGTGAAGACACGACGGCCGAAGACCGTACCCGTGTCCGGATTGGACTCTCCTTGGCGTGGAAGGCAAGCTTGGCGATCAACTATGAAGATTCCTTCCTATGTAACCGACTCTATGTAACCCTAGATCCTCCCGGTGTCTATATAAACCGGAGGGTGTAGTCCGGAAAGGATATACTCGTTACCATAGTCATACAGGCTAGACTTCTAGGGTTTAGCCATTACGATCTCGTGGTAGATCAACTCTTGTAATACTCATATTCATCAAGATCAATCAAGCAGGAAGTAGGGTATTACCTCCATAGAGAGGGCCCGAACCTGGATAAACATCGTGTCCCCTGTCTCCTGTAACCATCGATCCTAGACGCATAGTTCGGGACCCCCTACCCGAGATCTGCCAGTTTTGACACCGGCATTGGTGCTTTCATTGAGAGTTCCACTGTGCCGTCGACGAAAGGTTCGATGGCCCCTTCGATCGTCCATAGTGACGCTGTCCAAGGAGAAACCTTCCTCCCCGGACAGATTTTCGTATTCGGCGGCTTCGTACTGCGTGCCAACTCGCTTGGCCATCTGGAGCAGATCGATAGCTACGCCCCTAGCCACCAGGTCAGATTTGGAGGCTTGAACTACGTTACGGATATCCATGGAGACTTGATCTTTAATGGATTTGAGACCGTGGCGATCGCTCCCCCTCGCTCCGATTAACATGGCTTAAATCTGTCATCGGACCCGATTCAGGAGATGGTTCCTGTAACCGTTACGGCCTTAGATCCGGAGCAGATTGCACCATCCGAAGCCACAAAGTCCACGGCGTTGGAGCCGCACACAGACCCAACACCTGGGAATATCTGCGTCAACGGAATTCCGGACTCGTTTCCGGCTGTAAATTCCGAACCGCGTACGCCTGCAGACACCGAGCTGGATCGGTCATCGATCTTCGAGTTCAGCGCCGCAGACGTCTTCCAACACTCGCCCTTGGGCGATGTGCTAAATTCATTAAAAACCTGTCCTTGGCGGGGGACTCACAGCCGAACTATGTCCGGTTCGAACTAGAGGCTGATGATGGGGAATTTTGCTTCCCACCCGCCACCCACTTCATAGCCACTATCGATGACTTAACCGACGTGCTTGATTATGGCTCCGAAGACATCAACGGTATGGATGACGATGCCGACAAGGAGCAAGGCCAAGACCCGCCATTCACTGGACGTTGGACGGCGACCTCTTCGTATGATGTGTACATGGTTGACACACCTAAAAAAGCTAGCAACGATGACAAAGAAGACCCAGTTGCGAATAAAACTTCTGAGACACAGTCCAAGCGCCGGCGGCCTAAACGCCGTTCTAAGTCGCGTCGCTCAAAAGATGGTAACACTGGCACCGGAGAAAATAGTACTCCGAACGACGCCGAAAACAATGAAGACCCTATTGGAGCAGCATCTGAACAGGAGGAACAAGACAACAGACAAGTTAACTCTGATAAATAGGCCATGCCCAATGATCCGGACGACGATAGTTATCGTCCACCCTCCGAGGATGAGGAGAGCCTCGGCAGCGAGGATTTCATCGTGCCTGAGGCACCCCTCGAGCAGGAGCGCTTCAAGCGCCAGCTAACAGCTACTGCAAGAAGCCTGAAGAAAAAGCAGCAGCTTCAAGCCGATCAAGACCTACTCATTGACAGATGGACTGATGTCCTGGCAGCCGAAGAATACGGCCTCAAGCGCCCAGCCAAGAGTTACCCAAAGCGCAGACTGCTACCTCAGTTCGATGAGGAGGCACCAGAGCCCATACCTCCCTCGCGCAATGCGGAACGACCACCACGTGGTCGGGATAGTGCGGCGGACCGACCACCCCGTGGTCGGGATAAAACGGCAACTCAGGCCGAACAATAGCCTGCCCACCGCCTCGTAAAAATAGAGACAGAACAGCTTGGGACCATACATATGACCTTCGGCAGGACCTGGACAGTAGAGCAGGACACACCAGATCAATCTACGGATCGCGAGGACGCTTCCCGACTCGGGATGACGGCTACCTATTCGGATGTGACAAACCTAGTCACGCCCAGGCCGATAACCGCAGACGGACTTCATCGGAGGTGCGCCGCGACGCGGCCCGATATAGAGGCGCTGCACACCCTCTCTGCTTCATAGATGAAGTACTGGTTCATGAATTCCCCGAGGGGTTCAAGCCCGTCAACATTGAATCATATGACGGAACGACCGATCCCGCAGTATGGATCGAAGATTTTATTCTCCACATCCATATGGCCCGAGGAGACGACCTCCACGCCATCAAGTACCTCCCACTAAAATTATAAGGGCCAGCTAGACACTAGCTAAATAGCCTGCCTGAAAATTCCATCGGCAGCTGGGAGGACTTGGAAGAAGCTTTTCTTGACAACTTCCAAGGTACTTATGTCCGGCCACCACATGCCGATGACTTCAGTCATATAGTCCAACAACCTGGAGAATCAGCCAGAAAATTCTGGACTAGGTTCCTAACCAAAAAGAACCAGATTGTTGACTGTCCGTATGCCGAAGCCCAAGCAGCCTTCAAACACAGCATCCGTGACGAATGGCTCGCCCGCCACCTCGGCCAAGAAAAGCCGAAATCCATGACAGGCCCCTCCGAGGCCAAGAACAGCACCGGCAAGCTCCGGCGCAATAGACACAAACGCCGAAGCAATGGCGATAACACCGATGACACCACAGTTAACGCTGGATTCAGCGGCTCCATGTCCGGCCAATGGAAGAAGCCCTAGAAAAGGAACAGTGAGGGACCATCCAGCTTGGACCGCATACTCGATCGTCCATGCCAGATACATGGAACCCCAGACAAACAAGCCAATCATACCGACAGAGATTGTTGGGTTTTCAAACAGGCTGGCAAGTTAAATGTCGAGAACAAAGAAAAGGGATCACAAAGTGAGGACAAGGACGAAGAGCCCCGGCAGCCGAACACTGGGGGGGCAGAAGAAATTTCCCCCTCAAGTCAAAACGGTGAACATGATATACGCTACACACATCCCCAAAAGGGAGCGCAAGCGAGCACTCAGGGACGTCTATGCGGTAGAGCCAGTCGCCCCAAAATTCAATCCGTAGTCATCATTCCCGATCACCTTCGATCGTCGAGATCATCCAACTAGTATCTGCCATGGTGGTTCGGACGCACTGGTCCTCGACCCAATCATCGACGGATTTCAGCTAACACGAGTCCTAATGGACGGTGGTAGCAGCCTCAACCTCCTTTATTAGGATACAGTGCGGAAGATGGGCATTAATCCCTCACGAATCAAACCCACAAAGACTACCTTTAAAGGAGTTATACCAGGCGTAGAGGCCCGTTGTACGGGCTCAATCACGCTGGAGGTAGTCTTCGGTTCTCCGGACAACTTCCAAAGCGAAGAGTTAATCTTCGATATCGTCCCCTTCCGCAGCCGGCTACCACGCACTGCTCGGACGAACCGCGTTCGCTAGATTCAACGCAGTGCCACACTACGCTTATCTCAAGCTCAAGATGACCGGTCCACGCGGCGTCATAACAGTCAATGGCAACACCGAACGCTCCCTCCGAACAGAGGAGCACACAGCCGCCCTAGCAGCAGAGGTACAGAGCGGCCTTCTCAAGCAGAACCGTAATCCGGCTGCCGAGCCCCTGGACATCACTAAGAGATTCCGGACCACACTGCAACAGGACGGTTCGGCTCGTCAAGAGCTCGATTAGCAATTTGGCCTCCGTCCCAGTCCCGATGAGGTAGCCGCATCCGCACCAGACGTACATAATTACGCACTCAAAATCCCATGGGCATCGACGGAGGCACAGCTAGCCTGTAGTTCGGCTACACTGATCCCGGACTCACTGGTATCTTTACTATTTCCTTTTTTTCTTTCTTCCTTTTTCTTTCGGGTATCTTTTATACAGTCCTCCTTTGATGGCCTGATTACTGGTCCTATCAAAGGGCAAGTACACCAGATTGGCACAGAGCACAGGCATACAGGGGAAGCCCTAGAGGACAATCCAACGACTACTCTACCTGTTTTTCAGTACCCAAATGCAGCTCTCCTCTTGTTCTGGCATGTTAAATAGCCGGTTGCTTATCGCATTATTTGTATAAATGCGCTTTGACACATTAACCCAACTATAATGGAAATAGTTTACGGTCCAAGTCAAGGGGCCCCAGATACTACCTCTGCTCTTTTCCTGTTTCCCTTTGCCATTAATTACTTATATTCTTGCACCCGTGCACTTTGGTACGTTTCATATTCGCCAGGGCTCCCTATCGCCCCACAATACGGCAAAAAAGTCCGAACACTTCTTATAGATAAGTTCGGCACCCCGAATTTAGCATTATATGCATTGGCTCCAAATCATGTCTTTGGTCAATAGTTGGGTTGCCCGGCTCCTGTGCTTGCTACCCTACGTTCCGCTACATCGGCTAGGGTAGTAAAGGGAGAACTACTGCGATTGTGCCCTGGTCTAAACCGGATGAGCACCTCAGTAGAGAAAGGCAAAAACTGACTGTCATGATGCGGCGAGAGCCGGTCAGCTGTTCGGAGGTCACAAATCGTTTGAGATTTTTTTTCCGCATTTCGTGAAGGATCGATACTTCCCGATCAGACGCTGACAGCACTCTGATTCGTATACCAAGGGCTGCGCCTATGTTTTATTATAAAACTCCTATGGCTAAGTGAGGGTGTTTAAGCCGCATAGTCTGATTGCCTGGTTCGTTGCGCTAAACAACTCCTTCAAGGACCATATAATTGGATCAAGATTGTTTAGATTCCATCCCGAACACCTCCGTACTACCTACGTGAAGGCAGAAGCCGACGACTGGCCAACCCTTAGATTCCATATAACACGACCGCACAGGAGGAAACAATCAAAACATAACAAACATTATATTACAAACTGGATTTGTTTTCATCATACAAGGCAAAGACAAAAAACGAATGTCTTCATTCGAAAATAATGTCATGCCCGCCCTACGCTGCTGCAAGTCGAGATCCCTCCAGGACATCCGCAAAATATCGCTCGGGTGTGCGGTGCTCCTTGCCCTCCGGCAGCCCCCTGGCCACCTCGACGGCATCCATCTTCGCCCACCACATCTTGCAACGAGCGAAGGCCATGCGGGCACCTTCGATGCAGACTGATCGCTTGACGATGTCTAGCCGCGGACAAGCCTCCATCACCCGCTTCAAGAGGCCAAAATAACTGCTAGGTGTAGCTTCGGCTGGCCACAGCCGGATTATTAAATCCTTCATGGCCAGTTCGGCCACCCTGTGCAGCTCGACCAACTGTTTCAGTTGATCGGCAAAGGGCACCGAATGTTCTGGCATAGCATACTGCGGCCAGAACAGCTTCTCCGTGGAATTCCCTTCTTCGGCTCGGAAGAACTCCGCAGCATCGGACACGCTGCATGGCAGATCCGCAAAAGCCCCTGGGCAACACCGAATCCCGGTTAGTAAAAGGTACTTCTTCTCCGCATACTTGCTTTGCATGTTAAAAGCCTTACCCGTTGTGATCTTCTTGGCCTCCTGGATCTCCTGGAGAGCGCCCCGGGCCTCATTCTGTGCGGCCTCCGCGCTCTGGCGAACCTTGGTAAGTTCGGTCTCTTGAACCGACGCTTCGCGCTCCAAAGCCTCACACTTCTTCACTGCGTCCTGGAGCTCCTGCTGGATCTCGTCGACCCGGGCCTTGAGCTTCTTACGAGCGGCTTGCTGCTGGGCAGCCTTCCTCTCGGCTTCGGTCAGGGCATTTTTCAGGGCCTCGACCTCGGTCACCGCCCCTACACATATTATGACACTCAGGTCAATACTCACCATTTACTCTTTTTGAATACACAGCAAGTCGTTACTCACCTTGCTTCTCGTGGAGATAAATCTTCACCTCGCCGAGCTCGTTCTCGGTCCGCTCCAACCTCTGCTTCAGTTCAGAGACTTCGGCAGCATGCGAGGTCGCGGCCAACAGCGACGCCTGCTTATTCATAAATATCAAATTAGTCTCCTGCAAAAGGTTGATCCTCTGTCCGGCCTTTCTTTCCGAATGCCAGGCAGTGTCTCAGGGGCTACTGTCAGCACGGGGTGTTCTCTTTCTACTTGACTTACCTCAAAACCTGTCAACAGATTGTTGCAGGCCTCGTTTAGTCCGCTCTTGACGGACTGAACCTTCTCGATCACCGTACCCATAAGGACACAGTGTTCGTCCACAATGGAGGCGCCTCGTAGCACTTCCATCAGGTCATCCGGTGCCCCTGGATGGACAGGGGCCATCGGTGGAATTGGTGCACCCCTCCTTCGAAGGAAGGTGCACACCGGATTCTGGGGCCGTATCGGTCCCCGGAGTCATATTCGGCTGAGGACCGAACTGAATACGTCCCTCCTCGCCAGTCTCCATGGGGATCTGCTCCCCCATGTGCCCGGCCGCGGAGGTCTCGCCTTGCGGCACCTCCTGGACAGCGTCCTGGGCTCCTCCCCGGCCCGGAGCGGTCCTCCGGGACAACACTTCGGTGTCGTCCTTGGCCTCAGGGGAATAAGCGGGCGGCGGCGACATACTGGCCATTTTTGCCGGATCCAACGAACCTCCAGATGAGGATCGCTAGATGCTGCCACGGGCCGGACTGCAATGGCACAATTAACCATGTCAAAACAATAAAAAGGAGAGGCCGGGTACACTTGTGTACGTGAGTCATAATACTTACGATGCGGCCCGAGGCTTAGTGCGGAGGCGTCGCTCCGGACTGCTGTCAACGTCCCACGCGGTGTTGACTGTAGGGGCGCCCTTCCCCTTCTTGGGCGTTCCCGCCTCCAGATTCGTGGAGGCCCCCCTCTTCTTCTTTCCCTCCTTAGGGGGAGGTTCTTCTCCTCCTCCTCCTCCTCTTCCTCGTCGTCGTCCTCAGGGACGGAGGAATGGGCTTCTTCGTCTTCGTACGTCACGTCCGAAGCGCCCCTGCGACGGGGGCCACTTGTGATCCCCTTGGCCTTCTTCTTGGCCTTCTTCTCCGGCGCCTTATATGGCGCCGGTACCAGCAACTTCGCCAGACGCAGGATGACCGGTTCTTCAGGCAGCGGAGCGGGACACTGGATCCGCTTCGCCCTCTCCATGCAATCCTGAAAAGGCAATGATAAAAACTCAGACATCATCCTCGAAACAAACAAGTAGGGGATACGTCAAAAATAACATACCTCGCTGGCGTGGTGTTTAAAATCGTGCCCACGGTCTGAATCTGTGGCCGGCGGTTTCTCGTTGCCCTTAAAGAGCAACTTCCAGGCACCTTCGTGAGTGGTTTCGAAGAGCCTCTCCAGGGTTTGGTGCTTCTTCGGATTAAACTCCCACAGAGGGCGACTTCTGCGCTGGCACGGGAGGATCCGGCGAACTAGCATCACCTGGATTACATCGACAAGCTTGATGTTCTTGGCTATCATACTTTGAAACGCGCATCTGCAGCGCTATCAGCTCATCGGGCGAACACCAGTTCGGACTCTTCTCGACCCAGGAGGTGAGCCGCATGGGGGCACCGGAGCGGAATTTGGCAGCTGCGGCCCAGGTGGTGCCGCGGGGTTCTGTGATGTAGAACCATTGTTTCTGCCACTCGTTTACCGTCTCCACAAAAGTGCCTTTCGGCTAGGAGACGTTGGACAGCTTACTCAACATGGCTCCCCCGCACTCCGCGTGCTGGCCATCCACCACCTTCGGCTTCACGTTGAAGACTTTGAGCCACAACCCGAAGTGGGGTTGGATGCGGAGGATGGCCTCACACACGACGATAAACGCCGATATGTTGAGGAAGGAGTTCGGGGAAAGATCGTGGAAATCTACCCCGTAATAGTACATCAGCCCGCGGACGAAAGGGTGGAGTGGGAACCCTAGTCCGCGGAAGAAATGAGGGATGAATACCACCCTCTCGTTGGGCTTCGGCCTGGGGACGACTTGTCCCTCGGCCGGCAGACGGTGGGCGATTTCCTTCGCCAAGTATCCGGCCGCCCGAAGCTCAGTAACGTCCTCCTCCTTGACGGAGGAGACCATCCACTTGCCCTGACCTCCGGATCTGGACATGGTGGAGTGCTAGCTCGAGTGGAAAGGAGATTAGAACATGGGTGCTGCAGCTCGAGATTGGAAGGGCGGAGATAGAGAGAAGGCGTGGGAGAGGAAGAGGGAATCCTTATCCCCTTATAAAGGCAGCGAATATTGAATGCCTCCCCACTCACCTTAGAACTAGCCTATTCCCAAGGGCTGTATAAACGGCGGAGTTGGATTACCCATGCCCGCATTGATGAGAATCCCACGATAAGGGGGCACGATCTCTGCTTCGACAAGACGTGCCAATGGCCACCGCGTCTCAGGACGTGGAGCGTCGGACACGAAACGGTCCGGAATTATGACCGGTCGGACGTGATGTCATGCTACCAAAATTTGTCAGCGGATTGGACTCGTGCAAAATTATATTCTCTCTGTGGTTGTGTATGGTGTGTCTGACAGGTCCGGATACTATCATCGCGTCCGAAGACTATCTTGGAGTTCGGATAGAAGGGAACCCGCCTTGCAATGTCGAAGACGATATGCGCGCCGGACTCCTCGTCATTGAAGCCAGGTTCAGGGGCTACTGAGGGAGTCCTGGACTAAGGGGTCCTCGGGCGTCCGGCCTGTTATCCATGGGCTAGACTAATGGGTTGTGAAGACACGAAGGCCGAAGACTGTACCCGTGTCCGGATTGGACTCTCCTTGGCGTGGAAGGCAAGCTTGGCGATCAACTATGAAGATTCCTTCCTATGTAACCGACTCTATTTAACCCTGGACCCCCCCGGTGTCTATATAAACCGGAGGGTGTAGTCCGGAAAGGATATACTCGTTACCATAGTCATACAGGCTAGACTTCTAGGGTTTAGCCATTACGATCTCGTGGTAGATCAACTCTTGTAATACTCATATTCATCAAGATCAATCAAGAAGGAAGTAGGGTATTACCTCCATAGAGAGGGCCCGAACCTGGGTAAACATCGTGTCTCCTGTCTCCTGTAACCATCGATCCTAGACGGACAGTTCGGGACCCCCTACCCGAGATCTGCCGGTTTTGACACCGACAATGACTACCCCATCTCACGTGATGATCGGACATGGGTTAGTTAATATGGATCAGGTATCACTTAAACAACTTGAGGGATGTTGATTTAAGTGGGAGTTCATTAGTAATTTGATTAATTGAACTTAATTTATCATGAACTTAGTCCTGATAGTAGTTGCATATCTATGTTGTAGATCAATAGCTCGCGATTTAGCTCCCCTATTTTGATATGCTCCTAGAGAAAAATAAGTTGAAAGATGATAGTAGCAATGATGCGGACTTTGTCCGTGATCTGAGGATTATCCTCATTGTTGCACAGAAAAATTATGTCCTTGATGCACCGCTAGGTGACAGACCTATTGCAGGAGAAGATGCAGACGTTATGAACGTTTGGCAAGCTCGATATGATGACTACTTAATAGTTTAGTGCGCCATGCTTTGCGGCTTAGAATCGGGACATCAAAAACGTTTTGCATGCCATGGAGCATATGAGATGTTCCAAGAGCTGAAATTGGTATTTTAGACTCATGCCCGTGTTAAGAGGTATGAGACCTCTGACAAGTATTTTGCCTACAAGATGGAGGAGAATAGCTCAGCCAGTGAGCATGTGCTCAGAATGTCTGGGTACTACAATCACTTGAATCAAGTGGGAGTTAATCTTCCAGATAATATAGTGATTGACAAAGTTCTATAGTCACTATCACCAAGCTACTAGAACTTCGTGATGAACTATAATATGCAAGGGATGACGAAAACGATTCCCGAGCTCTTCGCGATTTTGAAATTGGCGAAGGTAGAAATCAATAAACAACATCAAGTGTTGATAGTTAAACAAGACCACTAGTTTCAAGAAAAGGGGCAAAGGGAAAAAGGGAACTTCAAGAAGAATGGAAAGCAAGTTGCCACTCCCGTGAAGAAGCCCAAAGCTGAACCCAAGCCTGAAACTGAGTGCTTCTACTACTTAGGAAATGGTCAATGGAAGCGGAACTACCCCAAATACTTGGCGGATAAGAAGGATGGCAAAGTGAACAAAGGTGTATTTGATATACTTGTTATTGATGTATACTTTACTAGTGTTCATAGTAGCCCCCGGGTATTTGATACCGGTTCAGTTGCTAAGATTAGTAACTCGAAACAGGAGTTGCAGAATGAACATAGACTAGTAAAGGGCGAGGTGACGATGTGTGTTGGAAGTGATTCCAAGGTTGATACGATCACCATCGCATACTCACTCTACCTTCGGGATTAGCGTTGAACCTAAATAAAAGTTATTTGGTGTTTGTGTTGAGCATGAATATGATTGGATCATGTTTATTGCAATACGGTTATTCATTTAAGTCAGAGAATAATTGTTGTTCTATTTACATGAATAAAACCTACTATGGTCATCCACCCAATGTGAATGGTTTGTTGAACCTCGATTGTAGTGATACACATATTCATAATATTGATGCCAAAAGATGCAAAGTTGATAATGATAGTGCAACATACTTGTGGCACTGCCGTTTAGGTCATATTGGTGTAAAGCGCATGAAGAAATTCCATGCAGATGGGCTTTTGGAATCACTTGATTATGAATCATTTGATACTTGCGAACCATGCCTCATGGGCAACATGAATAAAACTCCGTTCTCCAGGACAATGGAGCGAGCTAATGACTTATTGGAAATAATACATACCGATGTATGCGGTTCGATGAGTGTTGAAACACACGGCGGGTATCATTATTTTCTAACCTTCGCAGATGATTTGAGTAGGTATGGGTATATCTACTTAATGAAACACAAGTCTGAAACAATTGAAAAGTTTAAAGAATTTCAGAGTGAAGTGGAGAATCATCGTAACAAGAAAATAAAGTTTCTACGACCTGATCGCAGAAGCGAATATTTGAGTTGCGAGTCTGGCCTTCATTCAAAACAATGTGGAATTGTTTCACAACTCACGCCACCTGGAACCCCACAACATAATGGTGTGTCCGAACGTCGTAACCATACTTTATTGGATATGGTGCGTTCTATGATGTCTCTTACCGATTTACCACTATCGTTTTGGGGTTATGCATTAGAGACAGCCGCATTCACGTTAAATAGGGCACCGTCTAAATCCGTTGAGACGACACCGTATGAACTGTGGTTTGGCAAGAAACCTAAGCTGTCATTTCTTAAAGTTTGGGGTTGGACACTTATGTCAAAAGGCTTCAGCCTGATAAGCTCGAATCCAAATCGGAGAAGTGCGTCTTCATAGGATACCCTAAAGGAAAAAAAATGGGTACACCTTCTACCACAGATCTGAAGGCAAGATTTTTGTTGCTAAGAATGGATCCTTTCTAGAGAAGGAGTTTTCTCTCGAAAGAAGTGAGTGGGAGGAAAGTAGAACTTGATGAGGTAATTGTACCTTCTCTCGAATTGGAAAGTGGCACATCATAGAAAAGTGTTCCCGTATTACCTACACCAACTAGAGAGGAAGCAAATGATGATGATCATGAAACTTCAAATCAAGTTACTACTGAACTTCGTAGGTTGACCAGAGCATGATCCGCACCAGAATGGTATGCTAATCCTGTCCTGGTGTGACGCCCGGATAATTAAGCTACAGTAACCTCTACTAATGATGCCATGTCACCACTATTACTGTTCCTAAACTCACTCTGATTCAAATCCTGTTAGAATTCAAAATTCGAAATCAAGTCAAGCGGTAAAGGATTTCAAATATTAAAACTAAAATGTTCGGGTGGTACCAAATAATGCATAGCTAATTATGGTGGAGAAACCACACTTTTATAAAAGGTTTAAATACTATAAAATGAATAAAACAGTAGCTAAAACAATTAAATAAATGCCTTTTGAATTTAGAAAATACTAAACTATTTTGTTCACGGGTAAAACTTTTTGTGACAGTAGTTGGAATTGTAACTCTATTTTAGGTGTGGGTTTTACTTTTCGTAAAACTATAAAGAAATAAAGAATAAAGAAGAGCTTCTTGTTTCCAAGAGGAACTCGAATGGGCTGCTGGCAGATTTGTTGGGGATGGCAAGTTAACACCGTGGGTAGGCTTGCCTTTCACTCGCTCTGGCACAAATTCAGTCCTTGGTTATTCAAGTTAGATGAAATAGTAATATTTTGGCTCACATTGGTATACTACAAAATCCAATCTGATTCAAATATTGAATATCTCTCCTTGTCGGGACAATTTAAGCATAATAAAATATCTATTATCAATTTTTTAGAAAGAAATCATAAAAGAAAAAGTACAAATAAAACAAAAGAAAAGAAAAACCAAACCCCTCTCCCCCTGGGCCGTTCGGACTAACCAAGCATCCAAGCCACCAGGCCCAGTCCACGAGCTCCCCATCTTCAACCCCTGTTCATCAGGGGAGTGTTGGCCGTTGCTCGTGCGTCCATGGATGGATTGTCCACACGCCGTGCATCCATGGCTCCTCGACGGTCTATAAGATCCCCCTCGACGCGTTGACGAACCCTAGCTCTCCTTTTTTTCTCCCCTGTGCCGCTTTCGTCCCCGCAACCCTTGGCCAAACCTACATCGCCATGGCCTCCGACATCCACGAGCCCACCAAGGTCCTCGCGCCCAGCCACCTCATCCGCGAGCTTCATCGATGTCCACTTCTTCGACTACGTCCACCAGTTGGATCCGGGAGCCCCTGGATCGCAGGGATCGACGTCGTCTTCAACCTCTAGCCACCGCGACGCCGTCGACGAATCCGCCGCCGTCTCGCTCCACCAGGCCTCCCCCGACCCCACGCTAGCACAAGAGTGAATTCCAGTTTTTACCCCCTATTTTTACATTTTTGACATGAATTCCACCAGGCCTCCCCCGAGCCCACGCTAGCACAAGAGTGAATTCCAGTTTTTACGTTGCCGACTGCTGGTGGCACCACAGCCCGGCCCCATGCTTCGCCCCTCGCCGCCGTTGCCGCGCCTCCCGCACCCCCTGGTGGCAGCGCCATGGCCGGCCCCAACGCGCCGCCCTGGCCCCTGCGCCCTACTGCCCGCGCTGCTTCCCTCCCCTGCTGCAGTCGCCTCACCACCGCTCCGTCGCCACAACCCGCCCTGGCCACCGGCCTCTTCACTCGCCGCGCTCCGCCGTCCTCGTCGGCCCCGCCCGCGGCCCCTGCTCGCTGGCGCGCGGCGCGAGCGCCTCTGTTCGCAAACGGGCTGGGAGCTAGCGCCCGATGCCCAAGCGCCCATAACCCGCCTCTACCAGCGCCCGCTAAGGCCCTATAGGCCAATGACAGCCGGGGCCCACCCCCCTGAAAGTTATAAAAAAATGATTTTTAAAAAGATTGTAATTATTAATTAATTAATTAGTGAATTAATTAAGTTAATTAATTATGTTTAGTTAATCTAATCAAGTAATTAAACTAATTAACCATGATTAGTTAATCTAAGTCTATGACAAATGGGACCCATCAGTCAGTTGACTGGTCAACGGTCAACTTTGACCGCTGACGTTATGATGACGTCAAAAATGCTTTTCGATTTCATTAATCTGTTAATTACTGAAAATGAATTAAAACTTTGAAAATTAATATAAAATAATCCATAACTCGGATGAAAATACTTTTGGTTAATCCTATTCTGCTGCATAGCCTGTCTTTGCTACTACTGTTGTTACCTTTACCTGCAACCCTAAATGCTTAGTATAGGATGCTAGTTTATCATCAGTGGCCCTACATTTTTGTCGGTCTGCCATGCTGTACTGTCGGGCCGTGATCACTCGAGAGGTGATCACGGGTATATATTTACATACCAATTATATGATACATGTGGTGACTAAAGTCGGGTCGGCTCATAGAGTACCCGCGAGTGATTCACGGATTGGGGGCTGAAAGGACATTTGTCCCGACGGCCCTCTGAGTGGATCTTTGTGCTGGAGCTACAGGGCAGGTTGAGACCACCTAGGTGAGAGGTGGGCCTGGCCCTGGTCGGCATCCGCGGTTACTTCAAAATAACACGCTTAACGAGATCTTGCTATTTGATCTGAGTCTGGCCACTGGCCTATACGCACTAACCAACTACGCGGGAACAGTTATGGGCACTTGACGTTGTGGTATCAGTCGAAGCCTTTTGACGTCAGCGACTGAGCGGCGCGCGCCAGGTTGGACCGCGTAACGCAACTTCCTGTGTAATGGAGGTTGCTAGGTCTGCTCACCAGCCGCCCACGCAACGTGCAGGTGTGCAATGGGCGATGGGCCCAGACCCTGCGCGCTTAGGATTTAGACCGGCGTGCTGACCTCTCTGTTGTGCCTAGGTAGGGCTGCGACGTGTTGATCTTTCGAGGCCGGGCATGACCCAGGAAAGTGTGTCCAGCCAGAGGGGTCGAGCGTGTTGGGTAATGTGGTGCACCCCTGCAGGGAAGTTTATCTATTCGAATAGCCGTGTCCCTCGGTAAAAGGACGACCCGGAGTTGTACTTCAACCTCATGACAACTAGAACCAGATACTTAATAAAACACATCCTTTCAAGTGCGAGATACAACCCGGTGATCGCTCTCTTACAGGGCGATGAGGAGAGGATCGCCGGGTAGGATTATGCTATATGATGATACTTGGTTAACTTACCAGCTACTCTCTTCTACATGCTTCAAGATGGAGGCTGCCAGAAGCGTAGTCTTCTATAGGACTAGATTTCCCCCTCATATTCCGGCATTCTGCAATTTAGCCCACATATATTACCCCTTTATACAGATACCAATGCATATATAGTGTAGATCCTTGCTTGCGAGTACTTTGGATGAGTACTCACGGTTGCTTTGCTCCCTCTTTTCCCCCCTTTCCATTCTTCTCGGACGTCGCAACCAGATGTTGGAGCCCAGGAGCCATACGCCACCATCGACGACGACCCCTACTGCACCGACGGTGCCTACTACTACGTGCAAGCCGCCGATGACCAGGAGTAGTTTTGGAGGATCCCAGGCAGGAGGCCTGCGCCTCTTTCGATCTGTATCCCAGTTTGTGCTAGCCATCTTATGGCACCTTGTTTAACTTATGTCTGTACTTAGATATTATTTCTTCTGCTGACTCGTCTATGATCGAGCACTTGTATTCGAGCCCTCGAGGCCCCATGCTTGTATTATGATGCTTGCATGACTTATTTATTTCTAGAGTTGTGTTGTGATATCTTCCAGTGAGTCCCTGATCTTAATCGTACATGTTTGCGTGTATGATTACTGTATGATTGAATCGGGGGCGTCACAAGTTGGTATCAGAGCCGACTGCCTATAGGAATACCCCTTCCAAACTCCTTAGCAAAAGTTGAGTCTAGTCATTTCAGAACTTTTACTGACATGGCTGTGCGGCTTATGGGCCCACGTCGCCATTGGGTGGTAGTAGGATCTTTTATTCCTCGACCTATACTCTGGGCTCTGACATCTTTTCTATTCGGGTTAAAGATTTTACTAATTCTGACTTTAGGTTCTCGATAATACTTTCTCTCGGAGAGCCCCTTCAGTCCAGATGATCGCCTACTGCACCAGAAGATTCGGAAGATACTCTCCAGTGTTCACTCGAGACCTTGTTGCCGTTGCATTTGCAATTCCCTATAGTCGTATCCCTATGGAGAATTACATGCACCTGTCGTCTTACTTTCATTCCCAGTAGCTCTTGTTATTACAAGACGCATCGAATTATTGTCCAACTTTTTAAGAATCCTTGAGCTTACTGCCTTACAGTTCTTTGCCACATGAATACCCCCTACGGATAATTCCTCACACTTACCGATTAGCTGTTCTTCCCTCATTTTTCATATGATTCACAAGATACATTGAGATGTTATCTGATCTTCCGGTAATCCTCTGCCCGCTATTGCTCTGCAATTGTGTGCTTGCATTTTTTGGTTGCGTTCCTTAAGACCAACAATATTCATTTAGTATCCTTTGTCATTATCATTTCGAGTCTCTTGATTCAATATGTTGCGAATGCTCACAATCCTCAATCGGATCCTAGAATTCATCCTTCTGGCTCAGATGTCATTTTGAACAGGAGCTGGTTCTCGACCAATCAAATTACCGTCAATTGTATCCCTAAGTCTACTCAACTTATCCATCCTTACTCAGAGCGTTTGCTTCTGAGCCCTTGATTTGAAAACCATAATTCCTTTGCATTTGAGCTCTGAATTAGTCAGTTGTTTCTACAATCCAATGCCTTTGCATTGTTACTTCCTCTGGTTGTGTGTCGATGCTCACAACAGCTCCGTTATGGACCGGCAGATCCTTTGTTGGATTTTATCCAACAGCGTCCTTCATATTCAATAACCTTGTGAGCCTTCCCTCGGATACATAGTGCCTTTGGTAAATTGTATCCTCTGCTTTCTCAACCATGCTCTGCTTTCGAGCTTGTATAAATTACTCCCGAAGTTGTGGTATATGTTTCTAAGATGCCCCGGTGGGTTGAAGCTATGCCTTTTCTAATCTGTGTAAACCGGGAAGCTTCTACGGGTCATACTCTAACGGTGTTATGCCGGATAAAATTTCAGCACTACAACTTCATCGAACGCGAGGAGTGAATGAAAGGTTATGCATTGGAGAAGTGGGAGTCGACCTTGAACTTTGTGTTCATGCCCATGGACACTATGTAGAACTTATCATGGAAGCTGCTCGTAAAAATAATTACCCGCTTGTTATAAGTTCATCTTGTATCCGTGGTTCGATCATTTATGAGGTGGTTCCGACCATAATTTCTTCCTTTGATTCCATTTCTCAGACAAGTTAAAGCGCTTATTTCCATAGATCAATACACCCCACTTCAACCTTCAATTTGATATGCCTTCGAGTATTATCCCCCTGGTATCTCGAGGATATCATGACATTGCACTACAACTTATGAATTTGTGCTGGAGTAATACCTTTCCCTATCATAGTCACTCCACGAGTTCTGGGATGTCGTCAACCGAGAACACCGAATAGTGAATCGAGTCCGCACTGCGATTCGACAACTCTTAGTAATCTTCATTGCTTACGAGTTTGTACTCGATCATGTCATTTCCAACTGATTGACTACATGATCATCGTCTGGCTGACTGCTTGACCATTCTACCTATGTCCTTCATCCCTGGGACACAATCCCGGCAGTGCTCTAAGCTTACATCAAACTTTCCGCATCATATTGTTTGCCTTGAGAGACAACTCTGAATTCTGAGATGGGATCTTATCTATGGTTATAGTAACCTTTTACTTCACCATTACCTTGGTGTGATGTCGTCGCCAATCGATTACATGTTCTTGAAAACTCTCGATAAATGTGTCATGATCATCGTCAACATTTTAACTTCTTCCGAGACGTACATTGAGTTCCTGATGAGAAATTCCATGCTTGCCCCCTCGATGATTTGTGTTAACATCGACAACATTATTGATTTCCCTCCCAACACAAAACTTGTTCTAGTTTTGCGTTGTACCTTGAGTTCCTTGCTATCCGACTTATGTTATGCTCTACCTTGGAGTATTACCATCGTTTATGTCAAGAACGTCGTGAGAATTTCACCACCTCTTATGAATTATTGATGCAAGTAATACTTCTCACCATAACCTTCCCTTCTTGGTCCCAGTGTTGATTCTAACCGGGATACCAACAAGTGAACGATGCTGCTTGGATTCTGTACTTCTAGCAACCCTATTGCTTTGAAGTTGATGGTCGATAGTTCGTTCTTAGACTATTGGTTGTTGAACCACCATTTTAACGCTGATCATGCTACCTAAGCCCATCTTTCGGGTGCACCTTTCAACCAATGTTACTTGCGTATGTTTTCCTTAGGCATACATCAATATATCATTTGATCTGACAAATGTTATCTCCTTGTTTACATTATTGAGGAGATCCATCTTTTTGGAAATCTCGATGAGTTGTCGCCAAGTCCATCCGCCACCTAATCATCCTCTCCTTGGTTTAATGATGAACTCTTGTTTTGGAACTCGCTTCCATAGTTCATTTCCCAAGAATCTTCGATGTCATCTCGTCAATTTGTGTCGCACCTTTTCTCCTCGGGCATCCTGAGTCTGAGGTATCCTGACACCAATCAGATCTGAATCTCGGTCAGATATGATGGTTGGAACATATATCCAAGAGTTATATCATTGGTCTTTATATGACCCGGTAAGATGATGTCATGCCTAGCACACCTGGCCGGAGGACCTATTGTTATAGTTTCCTTTTTAGCAAGGTTAACCATTCTTCCATGAGGAAATTGTAAGACTTATTCTATAAGTTGTTCCTGATGAATCCTTTGAGTATCCAACGTCTGACCTTTGCTTGAAGACCATGTCAATGCTTTCTCGAAGTATGTCTGTGGTACTCCGATTTTCAATAAAAACGTTTGTAGCATAATGGTAAATTTTCTTTATCGATTATCCAAACACCGTTGTATGGGTAATGTCATGAAATTCCTTTCCCCTTACCTAAGTGACTTTCTACTTTCTATCCTGTCATGGATATCATGCTCTGCTTTTCATTGGAAAGGAGATACACCTAATACGCGTGTATACACATTTTCTTTTCCATTGTTCTCTTGAAATCCGATAATCATATTTTCCTTTCAATTGTTTTGTTTACCCTTTCTTGTGATCTATATGACTTAAGTAGTAATATTTCCCTGCTTATGTGAACTCCTCGGTGTACAACTCTGTCAGTAAGACCATGCTACTATTGTTTATAGCATGACAGTAACCACCGATGGATGAGAACTTTGCCTATTGGTCTGCCTCATTCAACGAGCAGGAAAATGGTTCTCTTCGTCCCTCGCCCTTGGTACTGATGTTGTTGCTGACATAAGTGATAGGCTATCCTCTGACACACCTTGCTATCATGACCGTGCAAGATGTCAAGCCCTTCCCGCTTTCAACCCACATGGTGGGCCCATAACCCATAGTTCCACAGGATCGAAACCTGACTCTCCTGTACACCCTTGTTGCCAAAGTTATTCCTCGCGCATGGTTTCGTATGTAATTCATGAGCCACCTTCCTAGTGATCTATTCTGGTATCAGATGCAATACTTATTCTCGTTGCCTTGAAACCTTTCACCTTCTGATTAGGCATCGAACGATTCCCTGGTCGCTTGAAGCTCCTTATCGTACCTTCTTGTTTTGCTCTCAATGTATTCCTAAGTTTCAACTCGAGAGATACCTTGGGCCAAAATCCCTGAGCTAACTACCAAATATCAGTCCTGGCAGACGTATGTCCTTGTAGTTTTCCCTCTTACCCTTTCGTAAGTACGCTGGAGTTCCTGAAGAAAGGATGCCGACTTCATCATGAAGACCTGAAGCAGAGAAATGAAGAACTCAACGTACTGGATCGATCTCTTCAAGAAGAGCAACCAAGACCGAGAACACTCGCTAGAATTTCGTAACCAGAACCTTCCCCCTTTACTCCGCCTCTTAAATCTCGGGGAGAGATTTCTTGTAGTGGAGGAGAATTGTGACGCCCGGATAATTAAGCTACAGTAACCCTCTACTAATGATGCCACGTCACCATTGTTACTGTTCCTAAACTCACTCTGATTCAAATCCCGTTAGAATTCAAAATTCGAAATCAAGTCAAGCGGTAAAGGTTTTCAAATATTAAAACTAAAATGTTCGGGTGGTACCAAATAATGCATAGGTAATTATGGTGCAGAAACCACACTTTTATAAAATATTTAAATACTCTAAAATGAATAAAACAGTAGCTAAAACAATTAAATAAATGCCTTTTGAATTTAGAAAATACTAAACTATTTTGTTCACGGGTAAAACTTTTTGTGACAGTAGTTGGAATTGTAACTCTATTTTAGGTGTGGGTTTTACTTTTTGTAAAACTATAAAGTGTTAAAGAAATAAAAGAAATCAGAAAATAAAAAGTACAAACAAAACAAAAGAAAAGAAAAACCAAACCCCTCTTCCCCCTGGGCCGTTCGGACTAACCAGGCATCCAGACCACCAGGCCCAGTCCACGAGCTCCCCATCTTCAACCCCTGTTCATCACCGGAGTGCTAGCCGTTGCTCGTGCGTCCATGGCTCCACGCGTTGACGAACCCTAGCTCTCCTTTTTTCCCTCCCCTGTGCCGCTTTCGTCCCCCCAACCCTTGGCTGAACCTACCTCGCCATGGCCTCCGACATCCACGCGCCCACCGAGCTCCTCATGCCCAGCCACCTCGTCCGCGAGCTTCATCGACGTCCACTTCTTCGACTACGTCCACCAGTTGGATCTGGGAGCCCCTGGATCGCAGGGATCGACGTCGTCTTCAACCTCCAGCCACCGCGACGCCGTCGACGAATCCGCCGCCGTCTCGCTCCACCAGGCCTCCGCTGAGCTCACGCTAGCACAAGAGTGAATTCCAGTTTTTACCCCCTATTTTTACATTTTTGACATGAATTACCCCATTTAACGAGATTTCATCCGTTTTACCCTATTTAGCAAAAGTTTTGCCACAATTTACCCAGTTTAAAATTTTGTGAGCGTTCTGACTAGTGGGTCACAATTGTCAAGTTCAGTTGCCATGCCACGTCGATGGTTTTCTTGGCTATTTTTCTCATTGCTGAACTGGGCCGCACAACTTCTCCCGACCAGCCCGGCCCGACGGAGGTCGCTCGTGTCGCGTCCAAAACACAACATGCGCACAAGTCGCTAATTGCTTGCGTTGCTCGCCCCCATTCGATTGCATCGCCCGCACAGGCTTTCGACCGGACGCACCCGTCAGGCTCGCTCGAACCTAGGGTTAGGGATTGTCAGGCAGCGGTGGCGACGCTAGGGTAGCAGCGACAGCGGCTAGTTGTGAGGGGCCGGCCATGCAATTTCATACCTCCAGCATGGTCCGAGCAATGTGTGTCGTGAATATTGGAGGACAGTATGGTGCGGCCCGACTAGGGAGCTATGTGTTGGACGTGAGCGACATGCTCTAGTGCAATCATATCGGGCTGGGCCGGTCGGGAGAAGTTGTGAGGACCGGTTCAGCGAGAAGAAAAATAGACAGGAAAAAGCCATCGATGTGGTATGACAGCTGGACCCGACAATTGCGACCGCCAGTCAGAACGCTCAAAAAAATTTAAGCAGGGTAAATTGTGGCAACACTTTTGCTAAATGGGGTAAAACGGATGAAATCTCGCTAAATGGGGTAATTAGTGTCAAAAATGTCAAAATAGGGGGTAAAAGTCGGAATTCACTCCTAGCACAATTACAGGCTCACTGTGAGGGAACCCACTGTGAGCCCCTCTTCCTTTTCCCCTCTGCTTCCCCCTCGGATTCATGTCGTATCACCGGCGTCCGCGAGCATTGAACTTCGCCGTCCGCCATGGCCGACGGGGGTCGAGCACCCCGTGCTCCTCTGCCCGAACCAGTGTTCCCGGTGTGCTCCTGGCACTGACAGGAGGCCAACGAGCCCATCCACTCGCCTTGCCGCGCCCTCTAGCCCCAGATCCACCCTTGCTGTCGCTCCAGCCGCCGCCTCGCTCATCCCCTGCGCCTCGATGCACGCATCTGTGCACGCCCACTCGCCAGCCCATGCCCGCATTCGTGCCCTGACCGCATCCGCCGTCGCCCGCCTGCTGCGCCCGCAAGCCTCGCGCTCATCTGCTGCTACTGTTTGCTTCTGCTGAAGTTGCCGCCCCCAGCTGTGCTGCTACCTCCAGCTACTTCTGCCGCCACGCCAGCCGCTGCCGCCGACTACTGGTGGCGCCACAGCCCGCCCCCCTGCTTCGCCCCTCGTCTCCGCTGCCGCGCCTCCCGCACCCCCTGCTGGCCGCGCCATGGCCGGCCCCAACGCGCCGCCCTGGCCCCTGCGCCCTGCTGCCCGCGCTGCTCGCCTCCCCTGCTGCAGTCGCCTCGCCACCGCTTCGTCGCCACAACCCGCCCTGGCCACCGGCCTCTTCACTCGCTGCGCCTTTGTTTGCAAACGGGCTGGGCGCTAGCGCCCGATGCCCGAGCGCCCGTAACCCGCCTGTGCCAGCGCCCGCTAAGGCCCTATAGGCCAATGACAGCCAGGGCCCACTCCCTGAAAGTTATAAAAAATGATTTTAATAAAGAATGTAATTATTAATTAATTAATTAATTAATTAGTGAATCAATTACGTTAATTTATTCTGTTTAGTTAATCTAATCAAGTAATTAAATTGATTAACCATGATTAGTTCATCTAAGTCTATGACAAATGAGACCCATCAGTCAGTTGACTGGTCAACGGCCAAATTTGACCGCTAACGTCATGATGACGTCATAAATGCTTTTCGATTAATTAATCTGTTAATTGCTCAAAATGATTAAAACTTTGAAAATTAATATAAAATAATCCGTAACTTGGATGAAAATACTTTGTACATGAAAGTTGCTCAGAACGCAGAGACGAATCCGAATACAAAGTTCGTTCGTCCACCACACGTCCCTAGCATAGCGAACATGCAACCTTCCCTCTCTGGTTCATCTGTCCGAAAATGCCTGACACTGGGAAAACTTTCCAGGATGTTTCCCCCCTCCGCCAGTAGCACCTAATACCGCGTTAGGGCCCACATAGCGTCGTCATATGTCATGTCATGCATCTTCATGCATCTGTTTGCATTGTATTCATTGTTTCTTCCCCCTCTTCTCTCGTTAGACACCGAGACCGACGCCGCTGCTACCCAATACGACTACGGTGTTCACGACCCCTCCTTCTCGACTAAGCTTCCAGGCAAGCCCCCCCCCCCTTGATCAACCTGATATCGCCTATTTCTTTTCTGTACTGCTTTCATTAGAGTAGTCTAGCATGTTACTGCTTACGGTTAATCCTATTCTGCGGCATAGCTTGTCTTTGCTACTACTATTGTTACCTTTACCTGCAATCCTAAATGCTTAGTATATGATGCTAGTTTATCATCAGTGGCCCTACATTCTTGTCCGTCTGCCATGCTATACTATCGGGCCGTGATCGCTCGGGAGGTGATCACGGGTATATATTTACATACATAGTATATGATACATGTGGTGACTAAAGTCGGGTCGGCTCGTAGAGTACCCGCGAGTGATTCACGGATTGGGGGTTGAAAGGACATTTGTCCCGACAGCCCTCTGAGTGGATCTTTGTGCTAGAGCGACAGGGCAGGTTGAGACCACCTAGGTGAGAGGTGGGCCTGGCCCTGGTCGGCGTTCGCGGTTACTTCAAAATAACACGCTTAACGAGATCTTGGTATTTGATCTGAGTCTGGCCACTGGCCTATACGCACTAACCAACTACGCGGGAATAGTTATGGGCACTCGTCGTCGTGGTATCAGCCGAAGCCTTCTTGATGCCAGCGACTGAGCGGCGCGCGCCGGGTTGGACCGCGTAACGCAACTTCCTTTGTAATGGAGGTTGCTAGGTCTGCTCACCGGCCACCACGCAACGTGCAGGTGTGCACCGGGCGATGGGCCCAGACCACTGCGCGCTTAGGATTTAGATCAGCGTGCTGACCTCTCTGTTGTGCCTAGGTAGGGCTACGACGTGTTGATCTTCCGAGGCCGGGCATGACCCAGGAAAGTGTGTCCGGCCAGAGGGGACAAGCGTGTTGGGTAATGTGGTGCACACCTGCAGGGAAGTTTATCTATTCGAATAGCCGTGTCCATCGGTAAAAGGACGACCCGGAGTTGTACTTCGACCTCATGACAACTAGAACCGGATACTTAATAAAACACACCCTTTCAAGTGCCAGATACAACCTGGTGATCGCTCTCTTACAGGGCGACGAGGAGAGAACCGCCGGGTAGGATTATGCTATACGATGATACTTGGTTAACTTACCAGCTACTCTCTTCTACATGCTTCAAGATGGAGGCTGCCAGAAGCGTAGTCTTCGATAGGACTAGCTTTCCCCCTCATATTCTGGTATTCTGCAGTTTAGCCCACATATATTACCCCTTTATACATATACCAATGCACATGTAGTGTAGATCCTTGCTTGCGAGTACTTTGGATGAGTACTCACGGTTGCTTTCCTCCCTCTTTTCCCCCTTTCCATTCTTCTCGGACGTTGCAACCAGATGTTGGAGCCCAGGAGCCAGACGCCACCGTCGACGACGACCCCTACTACACCAAGGGTGCCTGCTACTACGTGCAAGCCGCCGACGACCAGGAGTAGTTTAGGAGGATCCCAGGCAGGAGGCATGCGCCTCTTTCGATCTGTATCCCAGTTTCTGCTAGCCATCTTATGGCACCTTGTTTAACTTATGTTTGTACTCAGATATAGTTGCTTCCGCTGACTCGTCTATGATCGAGCACTTGTATTCGAACCCTCGAGGCCCCTGGCTTGTATTATGATGCTTGTATGACTTATTTATTTTTAGAGTTGTGTTGTGATATCTTCCTGTGAGTCCCTGATGTTGATCGTACACGTTTGCGTGTATGATTAGTGTACGATTGAATCGGGGGCGTCCCACCTGGAAGTCATGTTACTAGACCAAAGCAAACCAACAAACTATGAAGAAGCTATGATGAGCCCAGATTCCGACAGATGGCTTGAGGCCATGAAATCTGGGATAGCATCCATGTATGAGAACAAAGTGTGGACTTTGGTGGACTTGCCCGATGATCGGCAAGCCATAGAACATAAATGGATCTTCAAGAAGAAGACTGACGCTAATGGTAATGATACTATCTACAAAGCTCAACTTGTCGCGAAAGGTTTTCGACAAGTTCAAGGAGTTGACTACGATGAGACTTTCTCACCCGTAGCGATGCTTAAGTCCGTCCGGATCATGTTAGCAATTGCCACATTTTGTGAAATCTGGCAAATGGATGTCAAAACTGCATTCCTTAATGGATATCTCAAAGAAGAGTTGTATATGATGCAACCAGAAGGTTTTGTCGATCCTGAAGGTACTAACAAAGTGTGCAAGCTCCAGCAATCCATGTTTGGATTGGTGCAATCATCTCGGAGTTGGAATATACGCTTTGACGAGGTGATCAAAGCATATGGTTTTATACATACTTATAGTGAAGTCTGTATTTACAATAAAGTGAGTGGGAGCTCTGTAACATTTCTGATAATATATGTGGATGACGTATTGTTGATTGGAAATGATATAGAATTTTTGGATAGCATAACAGGATACTTGAATAAGAATTTTTCAATGAAAGACCTCGGTGAAGCTACTTACATATTGGGCATCAAGATCTATAGGGATAGATCAAGACGCCTAATAGAACTTTCACAAAGCACATACCTTGATAAAGTTTTGAAGAAGTTCAAAATGGATCAGTCAAAGAAAGGGTTCTTGCCTGTGTTACAAGGTGTGAAGTTGAGTAAGACTCAAAGCCCGACCATGGCAGAAGATAGAGAGTGAATGAAAGTCGTTCCCTATGCCTCAGCCATAGGTGCTATAAAGTATGCCATGCTATGTACCAGACCTATTGTGTGCCTTGCCATGAGTTTGGCAAGGGGATATATACGATAGTGATCCAGGAGTGGATCACTGGACAGCGGTCAAAATTATCCTTAGTTACCTAAGAGGACTAAGCAAATGTTTCTCGATTATGGAGGTGATAAAGAGTTCGTCGTAAAGAGTTACGTTGATGCAAGCTTTGACAACGATTCGGATGACTAAGTCTCAATCTGGATACTTATTGAAAGTGGGAGCAATTAGCTAGAGTAGCTCCATGCAGACTATTGTAGACATAGAAATTTGCAAACTACATACGGATCTGAATATGGCAGGCACGTTGACTAAACCTCTCTCACAAGCAAAACATGATCACACCTTAGTACTCTTTGGGTATTAATCACATGGCGATGTGAACTAGATTATTGACTCTAGTAAACTCTTTGGGAGTTAGTCACATGGCGATGTGAACTATGTGTGTTAATCACATGGCGATGTGAACTAGATTATTGACTCTAGTGCAAGTGGGAGACTGAAGGAAATATGCCCTAGAGGCAATAATAAAGTTGCTATTTTATATTTCCTTATTCATGATAAAGGTTTATTATTCATGCTATAATTGTATTGATCAGAAACTTAAATACATGTGTGAATACATAAACAAATACCGTGTCCCTAGTAAGCCTCTACTAGACTAGCTTGTTGATCAAAGATGGTTAAGGTTTCCTACCATAGAGATGTGTTTTCATCTGATAACGGGATCACATCATTAGCAGAATGATGTGATGGACAAGACCCATCCGTTAGCTTAGCATAATGATCGTTCAGTTTATTGCTATTGCTTTCTTCATGTCAAATACATATTCCTTCGACTATGAGATTATGCAACTACCGAATACCGGAGGAATGCCTTATGTGCTATCAAACATCACAACGTAACTGGGTGATCATAAAGATGCTCTATAGGTATCTCCGAAGGTGTTTGTTGAGTTGGCATAGATCAATATTAGGATTTGTCACTCCGAGTATCGGAGAGGTATCTCTGGGCCCTCTCGGTAATACACATCATAAGAAGCCTTGTAAGCAAATGACTAATAAGTTAGTTATGAGATGTTGTATTACAGAACGAGTAAAGAGACTTGCCGATAATGAGATTGAACTAGGTATAGAGATACCGACGATCGAATCTCGCTCGGGCAAGTAACATAGCGATGGGCAAAGGGAATTACGTATGTTGTCATAACGGTTCGACCGATAAAGATCTTTGTAGAATATGTAGGATCCAATATGGGCATTCAGGTTCCGCTATTGGTTATTGACCGGAGAGGTGTCTCGGTCATGTCTACATAGTTCACGAACCCGTAGGGTCCGCACGCTTAACGTTCGTTGACGATATAGTGTTATATAGTTATATGTTTTGGTGACCGAATGTTGTTCGGAGTCCCGAATGAGATCACGACATGAGGAGGAGTCTCGAAATGGTCGAGAGGTAAAGATTGATATATAGGACGATGGTATTTGGACACCAGAAGTGTTTCGGGACGTACCGGGAAGGAATCGGATCACCGGAAGGGGTTCCGGGCACCCCCCCGCAAGTTATGGGTCTTATGGGCCAAAGGAGAGAACAGACCAGCCCACAAGGGGGCTGGTGCGCCCCCTCCCTTGTTTGGCCAGCCTTAGGGAAGGAAAAGGGGGAGGGCTAGCCCCTCCTGCCTTTCCCTCTCATGGGAGAAAGGAAAGGGGGGCGCCACCCTCCCCTGTCTTTCCCCGCACTCTAAATAAGGAAAGGGGGGCGGCTTGCGAGGGACCCCAAGTAGGATTCCTCCTACTTGGGTGCCTCCTTTGGCTGCTCCTCCCTCCCTCCCACCTATATATATGTGGGAGGGGCGCCTAGCACACAACAGACAATTGCCTAGCCGTGTGCGGCGCCCCCTCCACCGTTTACGCCCCGGTCATATGTTCGTAGTGCTTAGGCGAAGCCCTGTGAAGATCACTTCACCATCACTGTCACCATGCCGTCGTGCTACCGGAACGCATCTACTACCTCGCCGTCTTGCTGGATCAAGAAGGCGGAGGACGTCACCGAGCTGAACGTGTGCAGAACGCGGAGGTGCCGTACGTTTGGTACTTGATCGGTTGGAGCGCGAAGAAGTTGTTGGAAATATGCCCTAGAGGCAATAATAAAATGGTTATTATTGTGTTTCCTTGTTCATGATAATTGTCTATTGTTCATGCTATAATTGTATTAACTGGAAACCGTAATACATGTGTGAATACATAGATCACAACATGTCCCTAGTGAGCCTCTAGTTGACTAGCTTGTTGATCAATAGATGGTTATGGTTTCCTGACCATGGACATTAGATGTCATTGATAATGGGATCACATCATTAGGAGAATGATGTGATGGACAAGACCCAATCCTAAGCATAGCACAAGATCGTGTAGTTCGTTTGCTAGAAGCTTTTCTGATGTCAAGTATCATTTCCTTAGACCATGAGATTGTGCAACTCCCGGATACCGTAGGAATGCTTTGGGTGTACCAAACGTCACAACGTAACTGGGTGGCTATAAAGGCGCACTACAGGTATCTCCGAAAGTGTCTGTTGGGTTGGCACGAATCGAGACTGGGATTTGTCACTCCGTATGGCGGAGAGGTATCTCTGGGCCCACTCGGTAATGCATCATCATAATGAGCTCAATGTGACTAAGTAGTTAGTCGCGGGATCATGCATTACGAAAAGAGTAAAGTGACTTGCCGGTAACGAGATTGAACGAGGTATTGGGATACCGACGATCGAATCTCGGGCAAGTAATGTACCGATTGACAAAGGGAATTGTATACAGGATTGATTGAATCCCCGACATCGTGGTTCATCCGATGAGATCATCGTGGAACATGTGGGAGCCAACATGGGTATCCAGATCCCGATGTTGGTTATTGGCCAGAGAGCTGTCTCGGTCATGTCTGCATGATTCCCGAACCTGTAGGGTCTACACACTTAAGGTTCGGTGACGCTAGAGTTGTTATGGGAATTAGTGTGCAGTTACCGAATGTTGTTCGGAGTCCCGGATGAGATCCCGGACGTCACGAGGAGTTCCGGAATGGTCCGGCGGTAAAGATTTATATATGGGAAGTCCTATTTTGGCCACCGGAAAATGTTCGGGATTTTTTGGTATTGTACCGGGAAGGTTCTAGAAGGTTCCGGAGTGGGGCCCACCTGCATGGGGGACCCACATGAACGTGGGTAGTGGGGGCAAGGCCCCACACCCCTGGTCAAGGCGCACCAAGATCTCCCCTTAGAAGGAATAAGATCATATCCCGAAGGGATAAGATCAAGATCCCTAAAAAAGGGGGATAACAATCGGTGGGGAAGGGAAATGATGGGATTTCTTTCCCCCACCTTTGCCAACGCCCCAATGGATTTGGAGGGCAAGAAACTAGCCCCTCCACCCCTATATATAGTGGGGAGGCGCATGGGAGCCACACCCCTTCCCCTGGTGTCGTGGTATTCTCACGGGGGGGTTGCAAGGCGACAGATGCCACAAGGGCTTAGTGTGAGGGTAAGACTGCTGCTGATAGGACCGGGAGCGGGTATGTGAGTAGCACGCGCTAGTTTACCCAGGTTCGGGGCTCTCCGGAGAGATAAGACCCCTACTCCTGCATGTCTAAGTATCTGTAGTATATCTGGTACAGAGTTGCTCCTGGAGCTGTATCTGAGCTCAGTGCCATAGGCATCTGGTTTCATATTGCATGTATGTGGCATGCTCTAGTGGCCGGCCATGCTCATGGCTCATGGCCGTGAGCATGTGTATGCTCATGCGTGTGTGTGTGTTGTGTGGATGGATGGATGTGTGCCTTATATAGGCATGGCTAGCTTAGCATGTAAGATATGTGGTGGCATGGGAGCAAGGGGGTATTGGTGGGGTGTCATGCTTGTCCCCTGGGTCACTTCATAAATAGTGCCAGGGGACAAGTGACACTATACATGATGACGTCGAGGTACAGCCGTCTCGTCCGCGGTATGGCCGCCACGTCGGGGTCTTGTCGGTGTCGGGTCGGGCTACAGTCGGCAGCCGGTTGGTTGGCGCAGTCGGCAGCCGGCTGGTCGGCACAGTCGGCAGCCGGCAGCCAGCCGGGTAGAGCAGTCGGACGGGGAGCCGGCAGGAGCAGCCGGGCAGTCGGACTGAGAGGCTTTGTTAGCCCCGATGTCTTGAATTATTGTCTCGCCGTCTTCGGGGTATCCGTGTCCAATTACTCCGACAGTAGCCCCCAAGCCTCCGGGCAACTTGGCAAAGTTGGGCGGAGGTTTTTTGGCGGGTGTTTCATGGAAATGATCATGCAAAAGACAAAGTTAGTCCACGCGGATATATCAAATGATTGCTTTTAGCACTGCAAGTTTTATGCGGAGGGTGCCGACTCGGTTTCGTCCGAGCCCCCTTCAATCTCTTTCATGTTCCCTCCACTCTTTGGCTTGCTCTCGCTTGCCGGACAGCCGCTCTGCGCTCTGTGGCTGAGAGTGGGCCGCGGAGTGGAGTGTACAATACTCAGATTCTGGGAGCGAATTCAACCGAGTTGATACTTGTAAAGGAAACGGTCGGGTCGCCCGAAGCGTTTCTCTTCCCGGACGTTTTTCACGTGGGTGGCCTCCAGCGTTCACTCTTGCTAGCCGGACAGCCGCTCTGCGGTCTGTGACTAAGAGTGGGCCTTTGGTACCGCGCATGCTACTAAGCCGTCTGCGGGAACTAACGTCTCAGGCCAAGCGGCCAGCCCCCGGGCTAACTCTGGCTGGCGCCGGGGCGAACAGTGATGCAACTGTAATAAAATGCAGAGATGGCCCCTCGAGCATCGCTCGAGGTTATCCGTGCTTTCGCGATGCAAAAATATGCGGGTGAGGAGCTCACATTGATTTTCGTGTAGCCGAGGCGGAGTTTGCCGAAGAGAGCCGGCGCACCGGCTGGGTGTGGCCTTCGAGCCTCTAGGCGCTCGAGGAGGGTCCAGCCGGTCAGGCTCGACCGGCCAGGCGGCGAGGCGTCTTGCGGCGCCCTTTTTCTTCTTTCTTCTCTTGTTTTTGCTTCTTGCAATCTTCCGTGGGGGCGCGCCAGTGCACCCACTGGGTGTAGCCCCCGAGATTCGGGCCGACTGCTGAGCAGTCGGGCCGGATCTCCCGGCAACTACTTTGTCTTCTTCCTTGCGGGGGCGCGTCAGCGCACCCGCTGGGTGTAGCCCCCGAGATTCGGGACGACTGCTGAGCAGTCGGGCCGGATCTCCCGGCGACTACTTTGTCTTCTTCTTCGCGGGGGCGCGTCAGCGCACCCGCTGGGTGTAGCCCCCGAGATTCGGGCCGACTGCTGAGCAGTCTGGCCGGATCTTCCGGCGACTACTTTGTCTTTTTTTTCGCGGAGGCGCGTCAGCGCACCCGCTGGGTGTAGCCCCCGAGATTCGGGACGACTGCTGAGCAGTCGGGCCGGATCTTCCGATGACTACTTTGTCTTCTTTTTCGCGGGGGCGCGTCAGCGCACCCGCTGGGTGTAGCCCCCGAGATTCGGGCCGACTGTTGAGCAGTCGGGCCGGATCTTCCGGCGACTACTTTGTCTTCTTTTTCGTGGGGGCGCGTCAGCGCACCCGCTGGGTGTAGCCCCCGACATTCGGGCCGACTGCTGAGCAGTCGGGCCGGATCTCCCGGCGACTACTTTGTCTTCTTCTTCGCGGGGCGCGTCAGCGCACCCGCTGGGTGTAGCCCCCGAGATTCGGGACGACTGCTGAGCAGTCGGGCCGGATCTCCCGGCGACTACTTTGTCTTCTTCTTCGTGGGGGCGCGTCAGCGCACCCGCTGGGTGTAGCCCCCGAGATTCGGGACGAGGGCCGGATCTCCCGGCGACTAGTTTGTCTTCTTTTTATTCTTCAGTCGGCTGGGCAGGCGGACTCCGACACATCAGTCGGGCTCTTTGTAGCCGGCCAGGCAGCCAGCGGTCGGACGCACATCTGGCAGTCGGACGCACATTTCTTTCTTTTGCTTCGTTTCTCGGACGCGCACTTTCTTCTTTTTTTAGCCGGATCCGGATGCTCTTTTCTGCTGGCAGAGGAGCGCGGGGCGAGGCCGCGACGGCAGCCGGATGCGAGGCGGCCCAGGCTGGGAGCCGGCCGGGGCGGTGAGCCGGCACGCGAGTAGGCGGCGGGGAGGCCGAGCGCGGTGGAGGCGGTAGGCGAGGCGGAGCCGGCCGAGCGCCGGGTCGCCGGGTTGGCAGGCGGAGCCGGCCAGCCGGTATGCGGGGCGGAGCCGGCCAAGCGCCGTGTCGCCGGGTTGGCAGGCGGAGCCGGCACGCGCAACCCGGCCACGGGCGGAGGCGGAGCCGGCGGTCGGCGGAGTGGGAGGCGCCACGCGCGTGCGGGGCGGAGCCGGCCCGGGGCCGCGGCCGGCTGGAGGCAGCGGTGCGAGGCGCATGGGGCGGGAGCCAGCGTGAGAGCGCGCACGAGGCGAACCGGCGAGGACCCGGAGCCGGCGAGTGCGGGGCACCCGGCCGCAGGTGGAGGCGACCCGGCGGGGACCCGGAGCCGGCTGGGGCGGGGATGGGTGGCCGAGCGCGACGCTCGCCGGACCCGGCCGGGCACGGGGCGGCACCAGGGAGCCGGACACGGCCGGGCTCGAGGTGGAGCAGGCGCGCGCGTAGTCCGGACGCGGACGGGCACAGGGCGGCAGGGGAGCCGGCCAGCGCGGAAGCCGGCCGAGCGGGGCGAGTCCAGTAGGCGGCGCGAGAGGCCGGCCAGCGCGGGAGGCGGCGGCGGACGAGACACCAGAGGTGGCGTCGCAGGGGCAGACGACGACGGGGGCGCGAGCCCGCGGGCGGCGCAGGCGACCCGGAGTCGTCGCGGGCCGGGCGCGCGGAGGAGGCCGGAGCGGGGCGCGGCCGGACGCTGCGAGCAGGCGGGACCGAAGCCGGCCGGAGCCGGCACAGCCGGGTTGTGGGAGGAGCCGATGGCCGGGGCGACGCGAGGCAGAGGGTCGGCGTGCGCGCAAGCCGGCCAGCGCGGGGCGGCGAGCCGGCAGGAGCGCGGGAGCCGGCGAGGGGCAGCGACGCTGGCATAGCAGGGTAGGCCTGGCGCGCCGGGGCGTTTGACGGAGCGGGCCGTAGTAGCAGGCACGCGGGGGCGCTGACGCGGACGACCGGGCCAGCGCGGGCATGCGGCCGCGGGTGGAGGAGGAGCGGCTAGGGGAGGCCGGCCCACCCACTGGATGTGGAGAGGGGCGGAAGCAGCTCGAGGGCGGAGCAGCGCTGCGACTGGGCACGGGGAGGACTGCTGTGGGAGGAGGGCCAGGCGCGGAGATGGGGCCGCGCCGGCGGAGAAGAGCACAGGCGAGCTACTAGTCTGGCCATAGTCTGGAACGAGTATCTGAGACATCTACTACTTGTGTCTGGGGCATATATGATGATTATCTGGCCATTGTCTGACTAGTATGCGGCCATTGCAAGGGAAGTGTGTGACTATTGTATGGCATTATCTGACAATAGTCAAGGAAGTGTACGACCATGGTATGAGGATTGACTGGCTTGCTGGCTAGCGTGTATGGGGGAGCGACCGCGCACTACGGCCGAAGCTAGACGAGCATGGAGGGGAGCGGACGTGAGCAGCGCGCGGATGGATGCGGCCGACCGAAGCGGGGTCCCGCGCACGGCGCGCGCGGACGGACGGCCGGCGTTGTGGTGGTGGTGACGAAGGCGAGGCCGACGGAGAGGACGCGCCGCCCCTTGCAGCCATTTCGGGGGCATGCCAATGTCGAGCCCCCGACCGCTATCGGAGAGACGGCGCGACGCCGTGGCGGTGAAGACGAAAATGGTCCCGCCCGGACTGCGAAACCAGCAGCAGCGTGGTAGCATAGTAGTAGTACCACACCACGGT